>NC_134875.1:134226911-134542983 GCF_049852395.1 Peromyscus maniculatus bairdii | reverse complement strand
GCTCTGTTTCTGTGTTCATTTCCTGAATAGGAAGCTCCTGGTCCCTGTGTCAAGTGAAGTTCAGCATTATCCCTGGGTCCTTGAAAGACAGAGGCAGGGCAGTCAGAGGCAGAGGAACCAGTGTGACATCAGAAGGAGGGGAAAGAAAGGAGAGACATCCAGGGTGAAGATGAACTACTGTTGCTGTCTTTGAAGATAGACAGAGGGCCAAAGCCAAGGAATAAACACCTCTCTAGACCAAGAAAGCCAGGGGGGAAAAACTCCCCTTGGTCCTCCAGGAGCAACGGAGCCCTGCTGCTGATACATTGATTTTGGTCATTCTGGCTTCCGACTGTAGAAAGGTAAGGTAGTTTGGTGGTGTTTTGTGACTCTAAGATTATGACTTCTTAATGTAGCAATAATGGATTGGAAATGAGTACATGGTTCTAGGTATTGCATGAATCCTAAATGGTCTTTTAATAAAAACCCAGAGACAGATATTGCAGTAAACGCTGAAAAGTCAGAGAGACAAAGGAACAAGCAACAGCCGCTCCTCACCTCGCCAACTCCAGGAATCCTCTGGCTCAATGCCCCGAGTCTTCAGCCAAAAGGGCTCTAGTTCCTGTCTCCTCAGGCTTGTCTGCCTTTCCCCGCCCAGCCATTTCACTTCCTATATCACCTTTCTAGTGCTAGGATCAATGGTGTGTTTGCTTCCCAAACACTGGGGTTAAAGGTGTGTGCCACCACTGCCTGGCTCTGTTCCTCTCCTAGACTGGATGAATCTCATGTATCCCAGTGTTGCCTTGAACTCACCGAGATCTCTGCCTCCTGAGGGATAGGATTAAAAGTGTATGCCACCACTGCCTGACCTTTATGTTAATCTAGTGAGTGGCTCTGTCTTCTCTGATCTTCAACTTTTATTAGAGTACAACAAAATATCACCACATCTGCACACCTTTAATCCCAGCACATGGGAGGCAGATCTCAGGAGGCAAGTAGATCTCTGTGAGTCCAGCCTGGTCTACAGCCATAGCTAGTGATACCCTGTCTCAAATAAACCAATTGTCCTAGACTTTGTGATATAACTATTGGGATGTGTATATCATATTATGTAATGCTTCTACGCTTCTAAGCTTCTAAGTTATTTGAAATTTTGGGGAATTGTCCAACTTGTTTAGTCTCATTTTTTTTTTTTTAGATTTATGTATTGTATATACAGTGTTCTGTTTGCATGTACCCCTGCAGATCAGAAGAGGGCGCCAGATGTCTTTATAGATGGTTGTGAACCATGCAGGTCAGAAGAGGGCGCCAGATGTCTTTATACATGGTTGTGAACCATGTGGTTCCTGGGACTTGAACTCGGGACCTCTGGAAGAGCAGCCAGTGCTCCTGACCTCTGGGCCATCTCTCCAGCCACAGTGGAGGGCACTATTTCTAAGAACACATTCCCTGCCTTACCTGGTTACATGTGTACCAGGCTCTTGCTGTCTGATCTTCAGCCTTGTGCATCTCCGTGTTGAGGCTTCACCTGTTGCTGGTAATGTCTCAGTGCGTGTGCATCTTGATTGTTCCTGGGTCTAGATTACAAGGTGTCAGATCTAGGATCTATTTCTGCCATTTTCCCCGTTGATGAAGTCTCTGACTTGACTATGGTTGTACATTACAGGAGATCTGCTCTGTTTGTGGGGGTTTATGTGGCTCTGTGTTGTTTTAGAAGAAATCACTGGATGTGAACTTTTTTTTTTGGATCTGCAGTGTTTTTATGACCAAAAAACCACGAATCCTGATCCCTTTGTAACTCAGCGATACTGTCTGAGTCCCACAGTTTCAAAAGACCCTTTTAGACAACATCTGATTCTGCCCTTTGTTGTTTATAGCCAGATAAAAATCAGCCTTCATAGTTCAGTCTTATGAGAAGGAAGAAATGTGTATGTTTGAGTCTGAGATACACATGGTAGGGAAAGAACAGAATGTCACTCAGTCTAACCGTATTCCGTCTGAATAGTCCAAGGACTTCGGTAGATTCCAAAGTATGTGATTATGTCCCCATTTTAAAACAGTAAACATCTTAACACATATGCTGATTAAAGCATGAAATAAAGAACACTTAACGCCACCAGATATGTGCAAAAAATTTCAGGGATTAAAAAAAAAATTCAGGTTCATGTTTAAATACATTATTTCAACTCATCAACTGAGAGAAAACTGTTTATGGGGAGAGGTCATAGAGACTTGCTTTGTTGAAGAGGATATGTTATAAAACTGCTACTATAGTTAATACTTAATATTGCCTTAACATTTCTAAAGTCACAGAAAATGATCCTCTTTGATTGTCTGTACAATAAATTGAGATACAGAGTATGATACTTCCTGTTCACTAGTAACCAAACAGACATAAAACAGACTCAAATATTTAGTATTAATTATTTTCCATAAGCGACCATTTCTGAGATTTGAAGATTTGTGTTTGAACACACAGTACTACAATGTTGGCTACATCAAATAAATAGAAAATTATTTTTTGAGAAAAGGTGAACTTTTTTGATCTGTTTATGTGCATGACTCAGGGTCTTGAGTTTGAAGACTGTGATTTCTTTGTGGGTCTTTGGGCAGACCTCTAATGTGTCTGTGGTCACATATTCCAGGACTTCAGCTGCCTGACCAATGTGATCACAATATCAAATAGTGTTAGGATTCTGAACTGTTGGTAGCCTCTGAGGTTTCTGACACCTGTCCATGCTGTGACACCTATAAGCTCTTTGTTGGTGTTGTCCCAAGGTATGAGCTCTGATCCACTTTTTTTTTTTTTTTGGTTTTTCGAGACAGGGTTTCTCTGTGTAGCTTTGCGCCTTTCCTGGAACTCACTTTGGAGACCAGGCTGGCCTCGAACTCACAGACTGATCCACTTTTATAGGAGTGTAGGAGTGTATCTGATATTGTAATTTCTTGGATCCATCTGCAGATAAATGAGGGTGTAAACTGTCATCTCTTTAAGGGTATGCCACAGAAAATAAAGTCTCTGATCTGTTTCTGGGTCATTACCTTAGGGCAGTGTGGTCTCCGGACAAGTTGGGTGTGTGTGTACAGGGTGTGCAATTGATAAGCTCTTTGTGGTTTTATGGTCTCCTGGTTATACATCATCTTTCTGTTGATGTGGATGCCAAGATGTAAATTTCCTGAACTAAAATTTGTAGGTGATATTTGATGGTGTTAAATGTCTGATGCATTCATTGGAGAAAGGACAAGAGAGTCTGATGTCTCCTTTTTTTTTTTTTTTCAAAAGGAAATTGCTCTAATGAGATTTTTCCTCAGCAGTTCTGACCCCTCTCCCTTTCGTAGCCTTGTGTGATTTTGTTGGTGGTAGTTTTTTGTGATGGTGGTGGTTTTCTCACAAGTTGAATAGCAATACTGATTATCTCCCTCATCAGCGCACCAGGGCAAAGGGAAAGTGTTGGGGTTACATGGAGGAAGAAGTCAGGGGAAGGGAGGAAGGGAAGACGATGGTGTGGGAGGAAGGCACTCAGCCATCCTCATGCCGGTCCAAGACTGTTCTGCAGGGAGGTCCTGAGCCTTCCCTTTGCAAGCTAAAGCACTCCGAGTTGCGTCGCCGCTGCTGGAACGACCCTCACCTAACCCGGGTCGCTCAGAGGGAAGCCCGGAGCTCCCAGTCTGGTCTCTGGTTGTATCCCAATCCCTGGCTGCATTTGCCCAGAAACAAGGGTGACAGCGCGATCTGCAGCCGCTACTCCATGATGCCCGCCTCTCTCCATCTCTCCCGGTGTTGCGTTGCTGGGTCTACAGGGGGCGACAGCGTGCAGCTCACTATTGGCTGCTGCAGCCAGCTGGGAGGGACATTGTAGAATGACTGCACACGTAGCAGCAAGCAGGCTTCAAGAGAAGCAGAAAGGCAGAGCTTTTCAGGTGTCAGGATGGCCGAGTGGTCTAAGGCGCCAGACTCAAGGCAGACAGCCTTCCCTGTGGGGAATCTGGTCCCCAATTGGGGGCGTGGGTTCGAATCCCACTTCTGACACATATTTTTTTCTCTGTGTTATTTTTATTTATTTATTTTTGCAATATTCTTCCGCTCAGGAGCCGGTCCCTCCCTTGTAAGATTTTCTCAGCTGCTGGCATTGTGGGGGCCTCCAGGACGACGAGTCGCCAGGTTGCCTAGTCTCAGGTTCCCTGGCATAACTGGAGAGTGTGATTTCTTTTATCTGTGTTGAAGGTGTGCTGGCTTTTAGATCTACTCATGAAAACTTGACCTGCGGACCAGTTTGTTCTCTAAGTTGTCTTTCCTGCACTTTTGAGTATCAGACCTAAGGATCTCTCTCTCTCTCTCTCTCTCTCTCTCTCTCTCTCTCTCTCTCTCTCTCTCTCTCTCACACACACACACACACACACACACACACACACACACACACACACACACACCAGGTTAAGTGCCCTAGCCCCCCAGTTTGGTCTCTGAGCTCTACAGGGATGTCCCCTGAAATGTTGGGATATGTGTGTCTCATGTTGTCAGATCTCTGAGGTTTGGAAGTTCATCTCTAAGTTCATGTGATTTGTTAACTCATATATCTGTATGATGCACATCCAGGTAGATGTCCAGGCTGTGGAGTCTTTAGGCTCTTCAATTTTTTTTGTTTTTGTTTTTGTTTTTTTCTTTTCTTTTTCTTTTTTTCGGGAGCTGAGGACCTAACCCAGGGCCTTGTGCTTGCTAGGTACCACTGAGCCACATCCCCAACCCCAAAACATTGTTTTTGTTTTTCCAGAGACTGGGTGTAGTTTTGGTGGCTGTCCTGGATCTCATTCTGTAGACCAGGCTGTGCTGGAACTCACAGAGATCCACCTGCCTCTGCCTCCTGGGAGTAGAGGCGTGGGCCACCACCACCTGTCTTCGTGGTTTATTTACTTTGATTTGAAGACTTTCAGACCATTCTGAGACTGGGAGTACATCTCAGAATGCAAGCTCTTTTTTTTTGTTTTCAAAGATTTATTTCATGGACTGAAAGGATAGAACAGAGTGGTTAGGATCATGGGATGCTCTTCTAGAGGGTCTTGGCTCCTTCCCCGCACCCTCACAGCAGCTCACAACCATCTCTCACTGCAGTTCCAGGAGATCTGACCCCTCCTCTAGCCTCTGTGGGAAATGCATGTATGTGGTACAGAGACATATACATATAGGCAGACACTGATACAGGTAAAATAACACAATGAAATTATTAACATATTTATGTGCATGAGTATCTTGCCTGCATGTATGTGCACCACATGTCTGCAGGTGCTGGGAGGCCAAAAGACGACATGGAACCTGGAACTGGAGTTACAGGTAGGGAGCTGCCATGTCTGTGCTGGGAACCCAACTGAGGTCCTCTGTAAGAGCTCTGTGCTCTTAGCCCACTAGCCTTTTCCCCAGGCACTCTAATCTCTACGGCTGTATGTTGGAAGATCTCCGATCTGCAGTCTGTTGATGGGTCTTTTTCTTACATGTGAGGTTTGTGGCTTTTTATGGATATTTACTGCAGGATTTGAAATCTCTGGTTTGTAGGTATCCATCTCAGGTGCCAAGAACTTGGCAAGAATTTGCTTGTCGGAATCAGACTGCTAGGTTTCTGTACTTATTCTGGGTGTATATCCTGCCTGTAAAGTTTATTTCAACCTGTTTATCTTTCCATGTTGTAAGATTTGAGGTCTTTGCTCTCTCTCCCTCTCCCCTCTGTCTCTCTCTCTCTGAGACAGGGTTTCTCTGTGTAGCCCTGTCTGTCCTAGAACTCACTCTGTAGACCAGGCTGGCAGCAAACTCACAGAGATCTGCCTGCTTCGGCCTCTCAAATGCTGGGATTTTTTTCTTTTCATTTTTCTTTATTAAGAAATTTTCGCCGGGCGGTGGTGGCGCATGCCTTTAATCCCAGCACTCGGGAGGCAGAGGCAGGCGGATCTCTGTGAGTTCGAGGCCAGCCTGGGCTACCAAGTGAGTTCCAGGAAAGGCGCAAAGCTACACAGAGAAACCCTGTCTCAAAAAACCAAAAAAAAAAAAAAGAAAGAAAGAAAGAAAAAAGAAAAGAAATTTTCTACTCACTCTACATACCACCCACAGATCCCCCTCCTCCCTCTTCCGTCTTCCCTCCTCCCAACCTTCAACCCTCCCTCCCAAGCTACCCCACTTCCCCACATCCCCCAAATACAGGTCTCCCATAGGGAGTCAGCAGAGCCCAGCACACTGTGCCTAGGCAGGTCCAATCCCCTTCCCAAGGCTGCACAAGATGTCACACCACAGGCACCGGCTCCCAAAAGCCTGCCCATGCACCAGGCACGGACGGATCCCGATCCCCCTGCCTGGGTGCCCCCCAAACAGTTCGAGCCAAACAACCGTCTTCCATATCCAGAAGGCCTAGTCCAGTCCCATGGGGGCTCCACAGCCACCAGTCCACAGTTCATGGGCTTCCACTAGTGTGGCCGGTCATCTCTGCATGTCCTCCCATCATGATCTCGACGTCCCCCACCTGCAGAATCCCTCTCTCTCATCGATTGGATTCCCGGAGCTCAGCCGGCACCTGGCCGTGGATCTCTGCATCTGCCTCCATCAGTCACTGGACAAAGGCTCTATGATGACGGTTGGGGTATTCACTAGACTGGTCACCAGAGTAGACCATTCCAGGCACCCTCTGGACCACTGCCAGCACTCCCAGGTGGGGGCATCCTTGTGGATTCCTGAGAGCCTCCCCGGCACTCTGCCTCTTCCCATTCCTGTGATGTCCTCATCTATCATGGTATCTCCCTCCCTGCCCTCCCACTCTGTCCCTGTTCCAGCTCGACCCAAATGCTGGGATTAAAGGCATGCACCACCATGCCTGGCGCTCTTTCTCTTTTTAAACTTTTCTTTTCCCCCTGAGGTTCCTAGTCTGAGTATAGAATCATAGTGGGTGTCTGATTCTTTGTATGTGTTTGCCGAGAGGTTTAGATCTGTTCAGTTGTGTTGTATGACCATTTGTAAGGGCCTGATTTGCTTATGATTTATATGATTTGCTTATGATCTAATAACGTGTTCCCCCTTTGCACTGTGTATGTGTCTCAGACTTGGAGGATTGATATACTTGGGGGTGAATTTCTGGGGCTGTGGCATTCCTGCTACCCTAACCGTGTCAATTAGCACAGCTGCAGGTTCCAGAGATTGGGAAATAGACATCTTCAGGGTACTGCTAGCTGGCCCCCAGAGACATACCAACAAACAGCTTACAGACCTCAGAGGAAGCAATGAATTTCCAAGGCAGACACTTCCTACTCACAGACATACAAAAAGAGCACACATACGCACATTCTGGGACATATACCAAAACATCTTTCGAGTCTTCAATCACTTGGAACCAAACTCACTAGCACATGAGAGAGTTTAGTTCCAAGTGACTGAGGACTCTGGGAAATAGCCCTGAAAAAGAACAGAGAGATATTAGGGTAGCACGCACAATCCCTGGAACCTGCAACCATGCTAACTGACGTGGATAGTAAGGGGGCTTTGTAGATATGATTAAGTATCATGAGAGGGGACAATCAATCCTAGGATATCTGGGTAGTCCAACATGATCCCAAGTGTCACGATATGAGGAAAGCATGGAAGTGAGGGTCAGAGAGGGTGGAGTAGTGCTGAAAGCAGAACAAGAAGAGGTACCAATCCAGAGAGCTAGAGACAGAAAGAGATGGATACAGAGAGACAGAGACAGGAGGAAGATGCTGAAGGAGAAAAAAAAATAGTGGGTGATGAAATGTGGCCGGCTTCAAAAGTGGAGGGGGAAGGAACGGTAAGGCACAGAATGTGGGCCTCCTACAGGGGCGAATTGTCCCCGAGGAGCTCCAGAGGGAAGTCAGCCAAGTTGACTTGAAAAAAGCAAAATTATATTTTTTCATGCCTGTATCCAAATCATTTATACATAAATAAGACCATTTGATATATTTGGTTCTCAAACTTATTTTTAGATAGATGAGACAGGGTCTTGCTATGTTGCCAAGGGTGGCCTCAAACTCCTGAGCTCAGTCGATCTTAGTGCCTCAGTTTCCTGAATAGCTGACTACAGATTTGTATCACGGAGCCCAGCCTACACTTGAATTTCTATTATATCTACTAAAACTCATTCCTCTTCTGATCTGAAGAAATGTAAAATAAATTTGTGTTGTTTTTTGACAAAAAAAAAAAAAAAGTCGCTTGTTTCTGCAAATACACTATTTGAGGTTATGGCGTGTCTGTCTGAGTCCTGGTACATATATCCCTGCTTGGGAGCTCTATGATCTGTATATATCTAATGATGGCAGTTTCTCATCTCTAGGCTGGAATATGAAGTAATGAATGAGCTCTCTGACCTCTCTGTGGATCTGTGTTATAGGATATTGGGTCTAGGAACTGTTTCTGGTTTGCCTGGCCCCAGATGTCTCTAACAGACTAAAAAAAATTTTTAAAAATCACACTTCATACCAGATACCCACTAACACTCTGGAACATAAACCAAAAAGTGTATCAGAGACTTGAAAGTCTGTGCATGTTTCAAAGTTAAAAGACTCTTTTCTCTCACTTTTTGGTAAGACATGGTCTGTCTCCTGCCTCAGTCTCATAATTACTGAGATTAAGAACACATGTTCCACTATGGTTGGCTTTTTTTTTTTTTTTTTTGAGACAGGATCTCACTCTGTAGCTCTGGAACTTGGCCTCAGAATCACAGAGATCCACTTGCCTTTCTCCCTAATGGATTGGATTAAAGTAGAGTGTTACCACACCCATCTGATTCTGCTCCTTTGTGAATACATTTCCAGGTGGTTAACACTGGCATCCTTTGTATGCCCATCATGATTGTGAGGTATATGGCTTGTTTGGGGGTATAATACTCAACCCTTGTCATGGGCATGCGTCTTAGTATGAGAAGGAAGTCTTTGATCATGTCTTTGGCTTATTTTCCCAAGTGTGATGTGAGTGGGTGTTTGTCCTGGCATAGGAAGTATCTGATATTTTTGTGTGCTTATGCTCTAGGGATTGAAATCTATGATGTTTGTTGCTATATGGCCCTGAGTATTATTCCTTTTAAATGTTTGCGGATATCTACCTCATCTTGAATGGTTTTTGACCCCGTATGTCACAGGATATGAGGTTGTTTGGGGCATATGCTTCCTAGAATTTAAATTCTCTGAGCTGTTTTAATGTCACAGGGGGTGAGATCCCTGACCAGTTCGTTAAAGTCTCGCTGTGAGGCCTCAAATGGCTTATCTCACCATTTGAATGTATCTGAATTATTTGATGTTCTACACCCAGTACGGTCTCTGAATTGTAATTTGAAGTCTGTGTCCTAAGTCTTAGAAGGATTTCTGAATCTCAGGTGGTTTTGAGGGTTTTTAATCTGCATTACATGGGTGAGTTCACAGAGCTATTGGGATGACTGTACTTAAAATTGAAGTCTCTAAACTGTTTGATCACCAGTGTCCTGGATATGTGGCCTCTGAGCTTGTTGATTCCAGAGTTCCCTGACCATTCATGATACGTTGCCAGGTGCAATACCTATGTCTTTTGGGTGGCCTCAGTCCCATAATGTGATATACTTGACGTATTAGGGATTTCATGCAAGATCAATGTCTCTGAGCTTTTAATGGGTAAGTAGGCAACAAAGAGTGCATTTTCTGGGCTGTCTGCAGCTCTATATTTAGTATGTAAAGTGTCTTAATTCTGCGTCTCGGGGCTGGACTGGGTTTGACTGATACCTCTCAGCTACTTAACAATCTCTTTAGAGAGATCAGATTTTAATATGAGGATTCTTTGTATTTGTGATTTGGAGCCTAGGGCATTCCTTGGAAGCTTTTGTTTAGTTGGCTTGGTTTTGCAAGACAGAGTTTCTCTGTGTGACAGCCCGGGCTGTGCTGGCTTCAAACTCACAGAAGTCTACCTGCCTCTACATCCCCAGTGCTGGAATTCAAGGCATGCATCACCACTCCCAGCCCCACCCACTTGATGTTTGGAGCCAATATCCCAGTGAACAAGTCTTTCATGATGATATGGATTCTGTCTTGGTTTTTCTGAGCAGTTTCAGGACCTTTTCCTGGCACCTGATATTTTTCTACTGTTGTTCATCTACTATGTTAACCTTCCTAGGTGCTTTATCCATGTCCTAAAGTATAAACTTACAGCTCTCTGTAACACTTGCTGTTGATGTCCCTTAGCTGTTGGGATGTAGGAAGGTTACAGTCAGGTGACTTAAGCTTTTCAGACTACATTCTCAGGCAGCCCCAGCTCCTAGCTTCAATCCCTCATAGCTCAGCTTATTGACTCAAGAACGCAGTTTATTGATGCACACTCCAGGCTGGGGAGGGCTCAGGGGTATACAAGAGAACCAGATTCAGTCCATGCCCAAAGGTCAGCCTGGGGAGTGTGAGCAGGACACACACAGACACACACACACAGATCTGGTAGCGGGGTGCACAGTCTCACATAGGGGCACTCTGGGTACAGGAAGTCATGACAGGCTTCCTGAAGGAATTGGGGAGAGCAGGGGGCAAGGCAGCCATCAGAATCTTTGCCTTGTGTACATTTCTAGGCAGTTAACTTTTGAGCTAGTGGAGCCAGGTGAATACTTGAAGCTGACAAGTAAAGGGGGTTTGGCTCTCATCTCACCACATGCTAGTGAGTGAGTCTCCCCAACCATTTTTGGCCTAGTCGTTGCCTTCTGCCACATGGGCCTTTTCCTGGGCTCCACCTATGTGGTTTTCAAGGCTTCCCTGAGACAATCCATATGGACCAGGTGCTCTACCCTGTGCCTGGCACCTCCTCAGCTTCTAGTCAACGCACATTATTGTCTTAAGTGCTATCTACAGACTAGCTATATCTTGGTTCCAGCTTCTAGTAGTTCCAGTGGTATCACATGCCAAGGCAGGGTGTCCAGCACATCTAGAACTCTTTACTCCTGATGGTCTTAACCATCCCATGGAGCTTTCCAAGAGGTATCCTGGTGGCACTTGGGCAACTACTTTTCAGACTTGCAACTCCGAGAGCCTGTGGGTCTTAAGGTCAATACTACCCAGCATCAAAAGCACAATGGGCAGAACCAGAATTATCCGCTAGCCCTGGAGACCTCCTTTCTTTCATGAGTACAAAGGCTCTGTGATTGCTGATCCAGCTTGAAGTCACGCTGGTATCTCTGAGCTCTGATATTTGTCTGCCTGGGGGTTGCTTCCTCATACTGTTAGAGTAGTCAAGAGGCCTGCAACAGGTCACATAGGCTCCAAGCAGAAGCAGATGCAATTTAAAAAAATCTTAGCTGGGTATACACCTATACACTCAGCACGAGGAAAGCTGAGACAGGAGGATTAAGAGTCCAGCACCAGCCTGAACTACATAGAGTTGCAGAGATGCTGTCCAGAAAACAAGTCTTTCTATTCTGGGGTTGAGTTGCTCACCCTTTGGACCTCCATGACAAACATGAATATCCCAACTCCAGGGAATCCTGATGTGAAAAATATACTTTTGAAATGTGGCTGGGAGTTGTAAGTGCAATGCCTGATGGGCCTGGGACAGGGGAAAGGAAGAGAGAAGGGGTACCCAGAGTCAGTCCTCACCACAGCCCTGACCCTGGAGCAGGGAGGGAACAGGTTGGGGCAGATGAGGACAAGTGGAGGCAGACAAGGCTCTGATGGTCATTCTTGACAAGAGGGCAGCAGTGGAGAAGGAGGAAGGTGGCTTCAGGACCCTTCAGTGCCTGTGGCCTCAAACTTCTCAGGGCTAGAAGAGGTATTTTCGGCAAGCTGTTGTCCCACATTTGCATTCAATACGGACCCGTTTCTTGGGGGAGCCAGGGAGCCCGGCCAGGCCAAAGTTGGAGTCCATTCTGGTACTTTCCATGTCCACGGGGTCCACTGTGAAGTCACAGTTAGGGAAGGAGGGGGGGTTGTTAGAAGGCCTGCATGAAGTGTCCTGTTACTACCTACCCCTTATACCAGAACACCCAGGGGTCTTGGGGTTAGGAGGGGATCTTTGGGACACAACACTACAGGAGTTGTTCAGGACTGGGGATGAGGGATGTTTGGGGAGGAAGGTGGCTGTCAGGGAAACAGGAAAGTCATGTCGGGCAGGGTTCAGGAATGGAGAGCAGCAACCTGGGCACCCAAAAGGCACCTGAACTCTCTTGCCCATTATCTGCTAAGTGTCTCAGAGATGACTAGTTTATCAAGAAGAGGTCTGGCTGGAGAGCACAAGGCTATCTAGAGGTTCAGAACAAGGAAGGTGAAAGAGGATTAGAGTCAGGAGGGGAAGGGGCAGTTCATTCAAGATGGGAACTGAGGTGGGCCTTAACTCTCCAGCCGAACAGCCTCTCCCACAAGCCTTGAGAGAAGGTAGTGTTAAGTCTTTCAGGGTTGGGGTTAAGGGGGTGGAAGTATGGGAACCCACAAGCCTTGGGCAGGGTCCAGGTAGGAGGCTGGGAGTCAGAAAGAACATCTTAAAACTCCAGCAAAAGATTTTCCCATGGTCCACTGAATGACCCATGTGCCTTGGGGTGGGGTCCTCACATCCCATGTCACATGTGCCCCTGCCCCTGGGGCCCTTGCCACCCCCACCTTGCATGTTGTAATCAAAGGTGAGCTCCTCGCCCGCCCAGATGGTTCTTGTGGCAAAGAATGCGATGCGGGGTAGTCGCTCATCAAGGTTGTCTATGAATACGTTGTACACCTGCAGGTTGGGGTCACACTGGGCAAGAAAGAACAGTGGGAAAGTGAGGAGGGGCCCTGGCTTGCCCCTCCCAACCCTCTGCCCGCCTGCTGGAGGCACCCACACTATGGTTGACAAAATGAGAGATGTTGCCATAATAGGCGGCATCCACGGTATATACGTCTTCCACGTAGTCCAGGTCAAAGAGGTAGGTGGCGCCCTGGCGGTCGTAGATCTGGCCCCGCCGCTCTGCCTCCTCTGAGGTAATAATCTGGGGAAGGGGGGGTAAGATTGGTCATGAAGGTTCAGGAAAGCCAGCCCAACTCTCCCCTGGGAAGAGAAGAACAGTGAGCAGGAGCGAAGTCTGCCAGTCCTCAGAGGGCTACCCACCACCCACCCCTTCTCCAACCTCTGGAAAGCAGGTGTCTTGCAATGGTGGACGGGGGCGCTGCAAGGTGCAGTTAGAGTGAAAGGAAGAGAGGCACCTCCACTTCCTGTTCCCAGTGAGACGTCCCCGAGACACAGAGCGACAGAGACAGAAAGACCCAGAGCACAGGCAAGAAAGTGAGAGCCAGGGTGCAAGGAGACGAGGAGAAACTGACTGAGCCAGGGCAGGACAGCAAGAGACATAGCACAAGTCAACAAGGGAGTGAGAATCACTGTAGGCCATGCAGATGGCAAGGACACGGAGGACATGGGAAATAAAGAGGCCCTGGACAACAGTGGGGACAAGGGCTTGAATGGATGGGAAAGAGACTCACACAAGAGAGCTGGACTCAGAGACAAAACACAGAATGAAAGATCCAGGTCAGAGAGAGAGAAGACCAAGGCCCTCAGAAAATCCAAGGCCAAGATCCTCAAATCCTGAGATGACCAGAAAGGGGCTGAGGCTAAAACCTCATGATAAAATGACAGAGATAAAAGGGGAGTAAGAACAAGGGAGAATATGAGAGAAAGGAATGCAAAGAGGAGCTGAGAGAAGGGCCTGACACTGAACTCTGGTGCCAACACCTGAGGCTGGAAACGGTTGGCACCTCCTCCCGCACCTCCTGCCCAGCACCTCCCATCCCAGGAAGCATGAAGCTGCTTTACCATCCCTGTTCTGATCTGCTCTTGCCTCCCAAATGCTGTTGATGAATTTTCTTTACTTTATCCTCATTCGACAGTCCTCACCTTGGGCCTCACATACACTCCTCCCCTGGTCCCCCAAACCATACCCTCTAGCAATCCCTAAGTGCTGCTGACTTTTTTCTGGGTGTCTTACTGTACCAGAGAATGCCAGAATGCCATCTCCTCAGCCCAGGGTACCCTCACTTCTGGCTTTCCTCCGTCTACCTAGTGTAAGTGCCCAAACAGTACAGCCACAGCAGATACAAGCTAACTGCTCTTTTCCTTCTGTTCTCTGATCCAGCAACCCCTCTGGCCCAAGAGGCAGTCTTCCAGGTAGTTCTAATACCTGTCTTCTTCCTTCCCTCTCTTCCTCAAAGACACTGTCCACCTCCCTGATGTCTCTGGACACAGGCTTTCCTGGCTCCTTATGCAGCTTTGCTGACCATGCTGTGCTCCTTCTGTGTCTCAACTCTGCCCCCTTCTGGGCATGACCACCCTGTGTTCTCTAGCAAGGAAGGCCACATTAGTGTCCTGTTTGCTCCCTGCCTCTTTTGCCATCCATCGCCTATGTCCTGGGCCAAGTACTGATCAACAGCTGCCTCTATAAAACCTAGATTTACCTCTAAACCACACTTCATACCACCTCCTACTCTAGCTCATTCCTGAAGGACCTGACTCCCCCATCGGCATTTTTTCTTCCTTCATTCAGTGGTCTTTTGTTTTTTTGATGGTGTAAACAAATTCAGGGTCTTTGTGTGTACTAAGCACACACTCTACCACTGCAATATACAACACCCTCAGCCCACCAGGTTATTTTTTACTGGAGACTGTGCCTAGATCCTGCTCACAAGGGTGGTCAGTCTGGTTGGGGAAGATAAGAATCTGGGCCTAAGCCAGGCAGTGGTGGCGCATGCCTTTAATCCCAGCACTTGGAAGGCAGAAGTCGGTAGGTCTCTGAGGCCAGCCTGGTCTACATGAGTTCACGACTGCCAAGTCTACACAGAGAAACCCTGTCTCAAAAAACAAACCCAAATACCCATAACTCAAGCTCAAGGTAACTCAAGCTCAAGGGATCCAATATCCCCTCTCCTTCTGGGCTACCCGAACACCTGCACGGGAGCACGCACACAAGTAAAATCTAAAAAAATGAGATTCAGCCGGGTGGTGGTGGTGCACGCCTTTCATCCCAGCACTCAGGAGGCAGAGCCAGGCGGATCTCTGAGTTCGAGGCCAGTGTGATCTAAAGAGACAGAAACCCTGTCTGGGGGGGGGGCAGGGAGAGAGGAGGAGAGAGAGATTGATTCATCCTCTAAAGCAGGCTCCAGGTCATTACGGCATTACCACCATCAACAGTGAGGCTTATCTCCTGAAGGATAAAGCAATAGCCATAGGAATATTCACTTAAAGTATGCTAGGCCTCTTAAAGTATGCTAGGCCTCCTAGCTCCCTGAGAATCTTAGGGTATCATCAGTATGTGACTACTTGGAACCTCTGGCTTTCCAGACCCTCACATGCCAGTCACCTCTCATTAAAGGCTGGGAAGTAAGGGCAGCCATTCTAACTCACCAGCAGACTTGCTCTTCTCTGAACCAGCTTTCTAATTGGAGTCTCAGGAATGCTCACATCCTCCCCCACTCCATCTTTCTGTCTGTTCTGCTCCTACCTGCTGCCCCAGTCTCACCGGGATGAGTCATCCCCTCCAGGCATAATGGCCCTCCCTTCCTCTCTCCTGCGAAGTCCCACCCTGAAAACTCATCCCTTTCCATCCATCCCCACTCTCTAGTAGCTCTCCAGGCTGTCAGGGAAAACAGCCTGGGAGTTGGCAGCTTAAAAAGGCTGCTGATGAGGATGAGAAATAGGAAACCAAGTCAGTGGCTATTCAGCCCCTCCTGCATGTGAGATCCTGAATATTATTCCCTCTGTGTGCCTGTTTTCTCAGGGAAAGAAAAAAGCCAGCAGGCCTGCCATAACACCAGGGTTAAATCATAGGCATTTCCTACCTACTTCACTTTACTAGCTTTGTAACTTGGACCAAGCTCCAGCACGGCACCTCTGGGCCTCTATTTTCTCATCTATAGAATGGGAATGTCAGCAGCAAAGTCCCAACTTAGGGGCTGTCGTAAAGACACAAGTGCATGTGTGTGAAAAAAATGTTTTGTGCTGGTTTTGCAATGACTGGTTAAGTAGCAGACCTTGTTGAAATCTAAGGTTGACCCTTTTTTTATGTGCCCATTACTACCATTTTATCAATTAAAACTCACCTCCATTCCAGAGATGATAAAATAGAGAATGCATGTTTCAGAAATACACTGAATACACTGCTAGCATTCTCTGCCTGATGAGGTTAGAAATAATCTGTGGAAATATTAACATATGGAACAAACATGGAAAGGTCCAAAGGAGCAGGAACTATTGTTACAAAGTGTCAGTGGCCTCCAAGATTGGCATCCAAGACTGAGGAGGATCCTCTGAATTAATCACATAGCACCCTGCAGGTTGGGATGTGGCTCAGAGTACTACCTAGCATAAGGGAGGCCCTGCATCCTATTGGGGGGGTTTACAATAATGTACCTCAGGAACTTCTAGATAGTGCCCCATAATTAAGGAAATTAACATTTGTGGTTAAATACATGAATATTTACCCCCAGTACAAACAAAATAATACATCAGGTCAGGCTATTAAAAACAAAAAACCACCTTTCAATTTTGAGCAGTCTGGATTGTCTGAGTTTTGGACTAACGCACTACCAAGTACTGCTGAAGCGCATCATCTTCCAAGTGCTTCCCAGGGAGGAACAACCTCAGTGCTTCCTTCTCCTCTTTTCCAGATGAGGAAACAGAAAGAGACACGGAGTAGAGACACGGAGTGACTGATGCTGAGTGGGCGGGCAGGCTGGCAGGCCGGCAGCCTCCAGGGACCACCCTCTACCCACTGTACTGTACTTACTGCCTCTTCAGAGGCCACATGGAAAAAGGGTTAGCTCTGGCAGTGTTTGCTAGAAGGACACCATCAGAAGGACCCACAGAAACTGAGGGTACTAGAAGGCCTGGACCTAAGCAGGTAGACCATGGCAAGACACAGAGGTCAAGAGATAACCTGGAGAGAATGGATGAGAGGGAAGGTAAGGAAGGGGTGAGGAGAGTGCTCCTGGAAACCAACCCTGCTGTTTCCAGAGTGGAGAAGCAAGGACACTCCACTCGGGGGACTGAGCCTCCTTCCTTCCTAGGGGGTGCAGATGCTGCTTCCTATAAGGCCCTGTGTATAGAGAGGGCTTTTCCTCTACCTTGCTCACAATTATACTGACTGGCTTCCTGCTTGGGATGACTCTAGGAATGCTGAGATCTCAGAGGGTCTAGACACTTCCCCTTCCAGACCATCTGGGGTCCCAGGCTGGCAGCATTCTCTTCTAGAAAGCTGTCTATATCCCACACTATTTCCAAATCACTCTGGGGTAAAGACACTTCTAGAGTATGTAGAGCTCAAGCTTCCTCCAGGTCATAAGACTGGAACCTCACAGGGTGGTGGTACCAGCGGCCCACACCTTTAATCCCAGCACTTGGGAGGCAGAGGCCAGCCAGAGATACACAGAGAAACCCTGTCTCAAAAAACCAAGAAAGAAAAAAGTGGAAGCCTCTCCTAGTCATCAGTGTCACTGCTACAGGTGGACACCTGCACAAGTGTCATCCAGCCAGTTACTGTCACTTTCCAAGCAAATAACATCTAGGAGGGGCCTATGAAAATACATGGACAATGTCATGATAAAACACACATGTAGACAGTCAAGATCCAGGGAAGCTAAACCTCTCCAGCAGTGAGACTTGTCTCCATGCAAAAGAACTGCCCAACCCCAATGCCCACCATGTCTTACTTAGAGTGTGGTACTTCCTGCTGCACACACCTGCTAGCTGCTCACCCAGACTCTTGTTTTACAACTGGTCACAAAATTAAAGCACCCCCCACACACACACACACCTCCCTAGTACAGAGGTAAGGCTAGTGACTCACTTCCAGCCAATAGTGGGCATAAGGAGCATGTATTGCTTCCAGGCCTGACTCATGAGTACCTTCCCCTTCAGTCCCCTACTACAAAATGTGGAGGATCTGACGGGCAGCTGAAGGCCCTAAGGTACAAAAAAGGCACAAAGTGGGGACAAAATCCTAGCGTGCCGGAATCAGTATATGGACAGGATATCCACTGACATACCCACACTGGGGTGTTCACAAACCAGGTAAATCTAGACCATGCATGGTAACACATGGTTATAGTCCCAGCACTCAGGGGGAAGCAGGACTGTGAGCTCAAAGCCAGCCTGTGCTACAGAGGGAGACTCTGCCTCAAAACAATGCAGACTAACTCCTAATGTGTTAAGCCACAAAAACCTGGGGATTATTGATTAAAAAAAAGTTAGTCTGCATCATGTACCATCTAGCATTTCCCCAGGGTAACCTGAAAGCCTAGCTCAGTTGTTCTCACCTTTCCTAATGCTGTGGCCCTTTACTACAACTCCTCATGTTGTGGTGACCCCCAACCATAAAATTATCTTTGTTGCTACTTCATAACTGTGATTTTGCTGTTATGAATTGTAATGCAAATATCTGTGTTTTCTGTTGGTCTTAGGTGAGCCTTGTGAGAACCCCAGGGGTTGAGATCCACAGGTTGAAACCCACTAATCTAGAGGATCTTGCCAAACCTCCATCCAAGACAAGCCTCCATGCTACTTTAGATTCACTGTTTCTGATCCAGTGACCCTTATCACAAAGGAAGGAGAAAACTCGCCCTGATCACATAGCTTTGCAAAGTTAGCTGCCTAAAGCTCGGTTCCCACTTTCTTTGCTATATTATATACCCTATGAAGCCAGCTGAGATCAGAAGTACTTCAGTGTTATTAAACTCCCAGCATGGTCCTGCCGATGTGTCAGGGCAAAGCATTGAGCCCTGCTTCGATGCCCCGGTAACCCTCTGACCAACACCTTAGGCTTTTCTCCCGAGGAAAGCAGAGTTTTAGGCACATGGTTGAGGCACACACTACAAACACATAGTGGGAAAAAGCTGCACACATACCCACACCCATCTCCTCACCTCTCCCACATACTCCATAACAAAGCTATTTTTGCGGATCTTTTCCAGCGTGCGGACACCCCAGCCTCGGCCATCATCGGTGCGGAAGATGCAGAGGTCGTAGCGGATGCCTTTCTGGACTACACGGTTAGGGCAGTCATAGCCACAGCAACATCGGGAGTTACACTCGTAGATGGGCTGACCGGCTTTCAGGCGCACCTGGCCTTGGTCATTGTAGGCAAACTTGTGCAGGGATGCTCCGGGGCAGCAGCCTCCAGTGGGTGCCGACAGACAGTCCTGGCACTCACAGCCAACAGCCACCTGGTTGAGGGTGATGCCCTCCCCGACACGATACTCATTGATATAGACAAAGGACCGCGGAGGGCCATCCAGGTCTACCTCATTCTCCACAGTGATGCGGCCCAGGTGGCTGCGCTTGGCATTGAGCTCTTGCTCCCAGCGCTGCAGTGCCCGCCTCTGCTTGGCCTTCTGCACCAGGTAGTTGGCTAGGTTTGGGTCCAGATGCCTGGGGGGCTTGGAGCGGCGGTGCCGCCGGACAAGCTCTCTTTCTAAGTCCTTGTGGAACTGCTTGAGAATGCGCACACATTTGAGGTTCTGGCGTGGCTCCCAGGTGTTCTCGGACTCAGGATATCCACGCCACTTAACCAGGTAGTACTCCTGTTCCTGTTAGGACAGGGACAGCAGGGGACCATAAATGCAAGACCCTTGTGGCAATGGAGAACATTCACCGCACAGCACTTTCTTTCTAAACTGGCTCCATGCGGTGCCTGTGGAGTGAGACTACTGAATCCGACTTCCACTCTGCCCCTTACTATCTGTTGAAATTCCTCTTCAACCCCCAGACCACTTCCTCCTCTATATTCCAAAGATCTGTTCGGGCCCAAACTCCTGTAGTTCTTCTTGGTTCCTCTTTTGCTCACACTCCCCACTAAATACATTCAGAATCTGACCCCCTCACCGAATCAAAACATTGCCACTTCGAGCAGCCTGTCCTGTGGTAGGTGAACCCTGCTTTTACCCTCTCTTTCAGGCAGTTTTCTGCACAGGGCAAGGGGAGGGGAGATCTAATTGCTGGAGTCAGCCATAGAATAGAGTTTAAAATGTCAATCTGTAGCTTCCTGGCTATGTTACCTTAGGCAAATAAATTATGCCATGTCTGTTACCTCATCTGTAAGGAAGAAAATATAAGCGGGGAGAGGATTACATACATATAATATACACATCTATAATCCTGTCACTCAGTAAACTGAGGCAGAAGGATACTGAGTCTGGGGCTAGTCTTTGCAACATAGCAAAACCCTGTCTTAAAATAAATAAAAAAAAGAGAAAGGAAAAAGAGTTAACATTTTTTTCTAGCATTCACTACGCGGCAGGTATTGTCCCAAGCAACTGACACACCCTACAACTAATTCTCACAACTGGAGGGAAAATGAAGGCTACATTGTAAGCATGCGGCTTTCAGTGGGCTCCAGTAACTCTCCATTGATCTCTCTGGAAGAGAAACTGTTGCCACTTCATCCTGATTATCAGAGTTTACAAAGTTTCTTGTGGACACACTGAGTAACTGTTGCCATTTTTACTTCCACTCTTAGTTAGGTTCAGAGTATCACTTTGTATCTCTGCTAATTATTTATGTTTCCAAGTGGAAAAGACATTCAGTTGAGGGTTCTTTCTGCCTATTGTTCTATGAAAAAGCCACCTGATTTCCCCCGCCTGTAAAATGGAAATAAGACAGTCGAATCATCCCATTTTCAACCAGGTGAAAATCCTCTTTTGTAAAGAGATGTGGGGGTTGGGCGGGGGAGAGGGTCCCCTGCTAGGGCAGTCACACACACCCTCACCAGACTTACGCGGATCTTCTTATAATCACATAGGTACTCGACTTCAAAGTCATAAAGATTCTTCTTAGAAACGCCAAGGGCAGGACAAGAAAGCTTGGCCAGTCGGCACAGATCCTGAAGCTGATTCCAGGATGATTTGCAACATACACTGCAGCCTGGAATGAGAAGGCCTAGGAGTCACAATTTTTTTTTTGTTTTTTTGTTTGTTTGTTTTTTTCGAAACAGGGTTTCTCTGTGTAGCTTTGGTGCTGTCCTAGAACTCACTCTGTAGACCAGGCTGGCCTCGAACTCACAGAGATCCATCCACCTGGCTCTGCCTCCTGAGCGCTGGGATTAAAGGTGTGCGCCACCCCCTGCCCGGCCAGAGTCACAAAAGGACTCATCCCCTCTTCCGGGAGAATCTTCTCCTCCAAACCCTGCCCCCCTAACCCAGAAACAGCAAGGCTGAAAGTGGGACTTGTGGCATGGGCTGTCTGTAAAGGGATTTCCTCCTAGAACTCCCAAGACCAAAATCGGCCTGCAAACTTGCCTTAGGTTCAATACCTAATCACCCCTCTCTCTTTTCACTTTGCAAAAGAAAGAAAACAGCTTCCTAGCTCGGCAGGGTGCATTGCCTAAAGGGGTGAGGGGTTAGGATGAAAACCACCAGGGGACCAAACCGAGGTGATAACTGTAAAACCGGTCCTCAATCACTTAGCTGAAATTCCTGGGCCACATTTACTTTGGAATTCAAAAATGTGGGGATTGAAAAAAATGTAATTTTAGACACATTCACAACAGGGTCTAGGGCATCAAGCCATCCCTAATCAAACACATTAACAGCAAACACATCTACAGCAAAAGCCTGAATTTTCCGAATTAAATATCCTCACTGAATAATCGCACTTTTACAGATCTCCTTTTGTCCAGGTCGTGGAGGTGCCAGCACTCGGGAGGCAGAGGAAAGCAGATCTCTGAGTTCGAAGCCAACTTGGTCTACAGAGCGAAAGTTCCAGAACAGCCAGGCCTACACACAGAGAAACCCTGTCTGGAAAAAAAATATAAAACAACAAAAAAGATCTCCTTTTGCCATGATTAGTGACAACTTTAAGAGAAGACTTCTATTTTCAGGGCCTTTTTTGATTTTGGAATTATAAAGACTGTGGAAAGGTGTTAGATTAAGCCTTTAGAACCAGCACTTGGGAGGCAGAGACAGGCAGATCTCAGATCTGCGCGTTCCAGGCCAGCGGGTCAACATACTCAATTCCAGGACAGCCATACATAGTGAGATGGTCTCAGAAAAACAAAAAGGAGCTGACATTACTGGAAGCTTCCTTGACTTCGTCTGGGCTATTTTATACACCTAAGGTCTATTTTTCTCAAGCTGTATTATCACTTGCTGTCTCATCCCATGTTTCTGTGAAAAGTACAACTCAATCCAAAGGGCCCTGCTCTCCATTCAGGAACATGTACACAGTACATGTGGTTAAGTCACTGGCACTCATTAGGGTCTCCAAAACTTCAAGACAAACGGATAAAAAATATACACATTTTTACTTCAAAGCACTTCCTTTAATGTGCTTTAGAAGCCATTTTTTTTAAATCATATGTCACAAAACACTTGATGCTAACTGTACGTTGCCGATATCCAATGCCATCTTTTAAATATGCTTAACGTTTTTCAGCCCCCATTATACAACTCAAAACTAAAACCATCATGAATGAAATACTCTAGGCTGTTCCCCTCAAAACACACGAGCACTTTTTCAAAATCATTGCGTGTACAGCCATCCTTTAGCCAAGGCCCAGCGCAGGCGACTCAGCCTTCTCCTCGGAGGCCTTTCCCTTCCCAAACCTTTAACCTGCATTTGCAAGCGCTCCGGAGCGGCCCCGGGGAACGGTCGCAGCATCTGGCTGCGCACTCCGCACAGCTGGACTCCTACCCCTCGGAGCTCCGGCTCACACTTGTGGAATCTATCCTCGCAGCTCTCCTCCCTGCCGAGCCCGCCCAACACGCAGTCACCCCCTTTTCCTACACATGGAGGAGTCCAGCCCTCCCTCCCATCCCCGAGACCCCCCACTCCCTCCCTCTCTTGAGGAGACTCTGCTACCCTAAACCTTGCCCTCATCACGCCGAGCTCCCTTCCCCACCTAGAGTCGCCGGCTCCCCCATTTTGAGAAGGGGGTCCGTTCCCCTTCTTCCTTCCCTTCCGGCGTCTCCCGTGGAAACCGAAAGGGTAATGGTCACCGGGAGCTGCTTTTCCCGCGTGTGGTCGCAACCTTCTCCTCCGGACTCTAGCGCGCGCGTGGGCGCGCCGGCCGGCAGCGCGTGCCCGAGAACCCCCGCGCGCAGCCTGCGCAGCCCCGCGCCCCCCGCGGCCGAAGCACGCGCCCCCTCCCCTCAGCCCCGCCCAGCCCGCGCGCCGGGCCCGCGCTCCTCCAGCCCCATCTTTTCCGCGCCCGGCCCACGAGCTCCAGGCTTCGTGGCTCCGGACGCCTGGCCCGGAGCCCTCGACACCTTCCCTCCATTCTACTCGACCGGGCCAGTAGCCTGCGCCTCAGCCATCACTGCTTCACCTTTTAAATTTTCCGCCATCTTTCTACACAGCTAACGACATTCGGGCCTAGCAGGCCTCGCGAGAAGAGAGCGCGCGCGGGCGTGGCCGGGAACGCGCAGCCTATTGGCCGTCCTTCGCTGCCCGCAGCCCCGGCGCCGACCAAACGGTGCGCTGTGGCCGGACCCCTCCCGTCCCCAGGAGCGGTCTCGAGGACTGGTGCTCGCTGCTCTTTCCCAGAGTGCGTCTGGGCAGTAGAAGTGGTTGAAGTTCCTCAAGGCCCTGCCCCGTCCGTCACACTGCTAGCCAATCAGGGCCTCAGCCATTCATAAAGGGACTGTTTTGTCCGACTCCAATTGTGTCCGTCATTATATTTTAACCTTAGGCAAGCATTCACTTCCAGGGTGGACCTAGCGCCATATATAGGTGCTCAGTCGGTCACCTGATCCAAAGAAATAATGAGTCGGTCGCCGCAGTCCGATGTCCATTCAGATCACTCGCCTCCACGTTCGCACTGTGCTTCAGTCAATAGCGGCCATCTGTGCCCTCCAGCCATCTGAGTGCACCCAAGTCCAGCTTACGTGCTGCTAGATAGCCTGCCATTCCCTCAAACTGTCCCCATCACATTGTCAGCCAGTCGGCCCTTTGCTCCATCTGCAGTCGACATGGGTGGGACCAGCTAAGATTACCCCTGAAGGAAACTTCTCATAAACTGCGACGTCCACCTATGATATCCTGAGGTAGCCTGGGATTAGGTCAGGACAAATCATTGTCAGCTCCTCAAAGCGCTCTCTGGACAGTCACACTGCCACGTGGTTACCGTGGTTCACTTTGGTTACTCCTCATTTACACCATGGTTGATCAGTGGCTACAGCACCTAGCTAGGCCCTCACAATAGGGAGGGGTATGATCAAACCTTGGGGTCACCCGTCAGTGGATCCCCTGATTTAAAGGAAAAACTCCGTGTGTGAGAACTGGCCACTAAAGGCGGAAGATGCTGGGAGACCAAAGAAAGAATTGGGCGAGGGGTAAAGTCTTTGCCATGTAAGCGTAAGGGCTTGAATTCCATGTAAGCATAAGGGCTTGAATTCCATGTAAGCGTAAGGGCTTGAATTCAGAGCCTCAGCAACAAGTCTGTGACTCTGGTGCTGAAGGGATTGCGACAGGAGGCCCCTGTTTGCTATTGTGCATACACACACACACACACACACACACACACACACACACACCAAATAAATGCAATAAAAATTAAAATAAAATGGATAGCAATCAAGGAAGACGCCCAACATTGACCACAAGCCTATATATGTGTATGCATATGTATACAACCCAGAGGAACATGTACAAAAACATGAACATGTACAAAAGAGTCAGAAAAATCCAGGATTTCACAAAGTGAAATTTATTACAGATTTACAAACTTAATTGTGTCTCTAGTGTCAGCAAAACAAGAGAAACTCTACACTCTACGGCAGGAGGAAGGGTTTTCGGGACTTTTTGTTTTTCTTTTTGTGGGGTTTTTTTGTTTGTTTGTTTGGTTGGTTTGGTTTGGTTTTTGGTTTTTCAAGACAAGGTTTCTCTGTGTAGCTTGTGAGCCTGTCTGTAGCCCAGGCTGGCCTCGAACTCACAGAGACCCTCTTGCCTCTGCCTCCCGAGTGCTGGGATTAAAGGCATGTGCCACCACCCATCAGCCGCCTCCGAACAGCCACCTGACCTGTAGGTTTGGAAAGTGCTGAGGTCATATGCTTCACCATCTGAGGTTATGACTGAAATGGCTGTGGTCATGTCAAGCTGGTTTCCTATAATGAATCTATCATTTCTCATTCCCACTATGAGTCAATCAATCAGTATCTTTGGATGTGTTGGGTCCCTCAGGGAGACGTGGATTCTATCAGGACAGACAGTCGGCATCTATATGCATCCAAGGAGTCAGGGAGCTTCACTGACAGCTGTTAATCGGCTGACCTGTGACTTAGTAATTCTTCCTCTCAGCATGTTGTCTGTCAGACAACCCGGTAGTCAGTCTGTATCCCACTAACCATACTACCTGTGGGTGATCAGTCAGAACCCTCACTGTCATGTGATTCAGCCAAGGTAGACAACCAGCCACCAGAAACAGCTGCCTGGCAGGAAGCTACAGACTTGGTCAGCCAGCCTGAAACTGCCAAGGTTAGCTCTGTTGTTAGAGCACCAAAATTGATTTACTCATCACTAGAAAAGACCAGTGACTCAAGGACAGGTTGGGACCAAAGAAGACCATTGATTTGGAAAGTCAACAAACAAGGGAGGAGACTGTCACCAACCAAGACCATCTTGTTCAGGGTCTGCAGGTATAAGGCAACCAAGGGATCTGAGGAAACTGTCGAGTTTGAGGAAGGATGGGAAGGTCATAAATTCCACAGTGGCCTGCTTTTCTGAAATGTAAGCTGTTGTCTGAAGGTCATTGGATGTTCCAGAGTCCGTAAATCTAGAGAAAAGTTACTGATTAGCAAGTTTGCTGACTCATTTCTTTAAGTCAGGAAGTTGCTTAACCTTGCGATCTAAGATACCGAATAGGGCAGGGAGCACAAAGCCACTCTGGCCAGAGACTGCTTTGAGCGATTACGCAGATCCCCTCCGAGGAGTTAGCTATAGCGAAGCTGGGGGAGACTAAGAGTGAATTGTTTGCCTTCGTGATCTCCAAAATTAGGATTTGGTTTTGGTTTTGTTTGTTTGGTTGGTTGGTTTTTTTGTTTTTGTTTTTGTTTTTTGAAACAGGGTTTCTCTGTGTAGCCTTGGCTGTCCTGGAACTCACTCTAGACCAGGCTGGCCTCGAACTCACAGAGAGATCCACGTGCCTCTACCTTCCAAGTGCTGCGATTAAAGGCAAGGACTTTTTCTTAATTAAATCATTTTGAGTGTGAAGACCCCTTTTTAATCCAGATCTTTTGAGGTGGGAACATTCCACCTTGAATGTGGGCCTGTATGTTCTGCTGGCGGCCTGTGTGAAAGGCATGGGAGAAGGAAGCTTGCTCTCTCTGCCTGCTTGCCCTCACTCTCGCTGGCAAGTCCATTCCTTCCCTGGCACTAGAGCTACTTCTTCAGGATCCCGGCATGTAATAGAGACCAGCTGAGACATCCAGCCTCCGGGACAGAACAGCTACTGGCTTCTTGGACGTTCTGTTGTAGACAGCCATTGTTGGACTTCCAGGAGCCCAGCAGCCTGTAAGCCATTCTAATCAATCCCATATATTATTTTATTCTATAAGTTCTGTTCCTCTAAAGAACCCTGACTAATACAGATTTTGTACCAGAAGTGGTTCTAGAGAAACAGAAGTCTGAGGATGACTCCTTTAAGTATCTGGAATAGGCTTTCCAATTTGCCAACCCTTCCAGTTACTGAAGCCTCTCCCAGAAGCTTGAAGGGTACTGAGAGTCCATGGTGTGAACTGTTTTACAAACTTAAGGAAACAATTTATTTGATGATCCTGATTCACCAGTTGTGAGAGACAATGGATTTGGTGACTCTGGATATAAAACTGTTGACAATTGATGAGGAAAAAAAATAATGAAAATAATGATGCTGGTTGGTTGCTCCTACCATCTCTGGATAAATTGACAATGGAAAAAATGCACTCCCAGCACCTCAGAATGCAGAAGGACAGCAATGAAGTCAGTGATAAAACTGACCAGCTCCAGATGCGCGTAAACAATCTAAAGGTTTCTAAGTGTGCCCTGGAAGAGAATCTTCTCTCCAGCAGCCAGAGCTCAAGTTGTGGAAAATCAAAACAAAGCCCTCAGTATGAGTTTGTGTGAGTTACAGCGAAAATTCAAGCCCCAGCTTTGGTGGGTGTCGGCAGTTAAAGTAAGGGCATTAACTGGTAAAGAATGGGCTCCTCCAGTAACTTGGGATGGGGATGTGTGGAAGGACCATACTGAAGCTGAGAACTTGGAACCCTCAGATTCTCAGGGTTTATCTCACCTGAGGAAGTAGTCTCTCCACCCTCAGAAGATGATATACCCACACCCCCTGAAATAGTGCCTTTTCTGAATTTGACTGAGAAAATTAATCCCCAGTTGTCTGCTAAACCAACAGTGACTTTCTCTGAAGGAGACGCCAGTCAAGACAACACCGATGTCCCTCAGGGCCACCAATAGTTACCTCTAGACCTATAACCAGACTCAAGGCAAAGCGGCTCCTAGAGGAGGTGGAAAGTGTAGTCCATGAGGAGGTGCGCTACACTACTAAAGAGCTTAATGAGTTTGCTCATTTGTTCAAGCAGAAGTCTGGGAATATGTGTGGGAGTGGATTGGTGTGGGATAATGGTGGCAGGAACATAAAATTGGATCAGGCTGAGTTTATTGATATGGGCCCACCTGAGTGGAGATTCTAGATCTAACATGGAGACTCACTCAGTTAAAAGGTGTCAGAAGTTTGTTTGAATTTTTGGCCAAGAAGTGCCGGGCTGTGGTGGCACACACCTTTAATCCCAGCACTTGGGAGGATCTCTGTGAGTTTGAGGCCAACCTTGGCTACAGAGTGAGTTCCAGGACAGGCTCCAAAGCTACACAGAGAAACCCTGTCTTGAAAAACAAAAACAAAAACAAAACAAACACACACACACACACACACACACACACACACACACAAAATGGCCAAGAAGCATTTGTCAAAAGCTGGCCTACTGAAAAGGAGTTGGAGATGCCTGACATCCTTTGGCTTAGTGATAATGAAGGGATTTGAAGGCTCAGGGAAATTGGAGTGCTAGAGTGGGCACACTGTGTGAAACCTAATCCCCTGCAATGGGAAGGCCCAGAGGACACGCCCTTCACTAACCCTACCTGACACAAAATGGTGAGAGGGGCACCAGCACTTTTGAAGACACATCCCTTTTCCTTGTGTCGGACATTAAGTCTGGAGACTCTGCTGCTCAATTGGATGGATCTTGCTGGTAAATTCATTGCTTCACCGGCATAATGCGTATTGTCTTAGTTAGGGTTTCTATTGCTACAGTGAAACACTGTGAGCAAAAAGCAAGTTAGGGAAGAAAGGGTTTTTTGGCTTACACTTCCGTATCACTGTTCATCACTAAATGAGTAAGAATAGGAACTCAAGCAGGGCAGGAACCTGGAGGCAGGAGCTGAAGCAGAGGCCATGGAGGAGTGCTGCTTACTGGCTTGCTCCCCATGACTTACTCAGCCTGCTTTCTTTCTTTATCTTTTCTTTCTTTCTTTCTTTTTTTTTTTTCTCGAGACAGGGTTTCTCTGTGTATCTTTATGCCTTTCCTGGAACTCACTTGGTAGCCCAGGCTGGCCTCGAACTCACAGAGATCTGCCTGGCACAGGTATTCTGTCTGCCTGTTAGTCCTGCTTGCTGTGAGTGGGAAGTCAACAGCATTAATTCCTACCATATAATCATCTCCATTTATTTCTAGAATAGTACATTGGTCCTCCTTAGTCTCCCAAGCAGACAGGACTTTCCTACTCCCAGGAGTCCACTAGACGAGTCTAACTCATGCAAATGGTTTATGATGTGACCCCTGAGTATCTAGATGCTAAGAGGGGGAAGAGGTCCTATGCATGGTGGCCAGCAACCCTTGGCCAAACACAAACAGTCCGGTGTGGTGGCACATGCCTTTAATTCCAGCACTCGGAAGGTAGAGGAAGGCAGATCCCTGTGAGTTCAAGGCCAGCATGACCTACAGAGTGAATTCCAGGACTGCCAGGCTACATAGAATAATTCTGTCTCCGAAAACCAAAAAATAAATAATAAGCTAAGTACAGTGAAGCCTAGATTTTAGAGCCTGATCACATGGCTTCAATTCCTGGCTCCAGTGTTTAATGAAGGCCTTCACACATCACTGAATTGTGTTACTTTGAGTAGTTTCTTCAAGTGCTGAAAGACTTGGGCATGGTCACCTCCTGCTCATCTGGAAAAGGGATGTTTCCAGTATACTAACTACTCTTTTAGGAGAACTCAAAAGAAGGATCATCTGGGAGCTTCAGAGATGACTCAGAGGTTAAGAGCATTGGCTGCTCTTCCAGAGGACCTGGGTTCAATTCCCAGCATCCCCATGGCAGCTTACAACTGTCTATAACTCCAGTTCCAGGGGATCAAGCCCCCTCACACAGACCTACATGTAGGCAAAACCCCAATGCACATAAAAATAAAAATAAATAAATGATTTTAAAAAAGAAGGGTCATCTGCAGTAGCACCTGCAACTCTTTGTTCATATTCTGCACTAAGGAAGCACCGACTGTGTACATTGTCTTGCCCAGGGATGGCGCCAACGCAAAGTTTTGTCCATTGCAAGGCACGTAGGTCAGACCTACTTTAATGTCAACCTCATATTGGAATATAACGTATGTACAGAAGGGTTGATATGGAACACAGTGTAATGAGTTTCCACATGGGAACATACATGTAGAAACAATGCAAGATAAGTGACATCATCAGAAAGGCTCGAGAAGCATTTGATTTTTTTTTTTTTTTTTTTTTTTTTGGTTTTTCGAGACAGGGTTTCTCTGCGTAGTTTTGCGCCTTTCCTGGAGCTCACTTGGTAGCCCAGGCTGGCCTCGAACTCACAGCGATCCGCCTGGCTCTGCCTCCCAAGTGCTGGGATTAAAGGCGTGCGCCACCACCGCCCGGCGCATTTGATTTTTTTAATTCATATTTGAATCAACCTACATATTCAAGTCCTGGTGAGTCATATTTGAAATGGTGATGGTTTTTCTCTCTTTTTCTTAGTGGTACATCAAATAATGATGGCACATTAGTTAGTTAATCAATGGCAAGTCAACAAAATCCACTACTAATAATAACAGCACAACTATGATACTAAACAGCTATCATTTATTGATGTCCACAAGCACCAGGTATTTTGAATATTTCATGTAACTGATTTTTGTCACAGTCCCAGTCATAAAGCATGTTTTATCTTCATTTTAAAAACTGGGGATAGCAGCAGGTGGAGGGTGGCACATGCCTTTAGTCCCAGCACTCACGAGGCAAAGGCAGGTAGATCTTTGAGTTCGAGGCCAGCCTGGTCTACAGAGAGAGTTTCAGGACAACCAGGGCAGTTACACAGAGAAACCCTGCCTCAAAAAACCAACCAACCAACCAACCAACCAAATAAACAAACAAAAACCCCTGAGGATACTGATGCCCAGAGATCAAACAACTTGCTTGTTCAATTTATCTTTTCTTCTTTTTCTCTCCTTATGTTTCTCTTTCTCTGTGCTGAGCTCAAACTCAGGGCTCATGTACACTAGATAAGCACTGGACCACTGAGCTACTAGCTCCTAGATCAATTCTTTCACCCCAGCTGGGCCTGCTCCAGTTAGGCTCCTTGGGCTTTGAGTGGTTTCTTCATAGACAAAGGGGTCCCAAAACTAGATTTCTAAGGTTTGTGTGGATGGCTGAGATGGGGCATAGGTGATACTTACAGACTCTTTCTAACCCCACTGCCCATCTGCCTAGCCCAGGACCTGGCCAGGGTGGGGATGAAGAAACATTAAAGAATGTAGGGAACCCTCAGATCGGCTCCTTCGGCTAGGGGGAGATTTTCCCTTCCCCAGCAAGTTTTCCTAAGGGTGAATGCGTAGCCACGCCCAGCTTCCTCCATTAGTATTTCCACTGTTTGTGTCCTCCATCTCCCAATCCTCCCTGACCCCATCTTCCACTCCATTCTTTACTCATCTTGCAGACTGAAAACACCTGCCATCGCTGGATGCCTCCTCCCCAGTACTCGGGAGGCAGAGGCAGGCCGATTTAAGTGAGTTTGAGGACAGCCTGGGCTATGGAGTGAGATCCAGGACAGCCAGGGCTACACAGAGAAACCCTGTCATGAAAAAAATAAAAAATTCTTTTACTTGGAGTAGAAAAATAGACTATGAGGGTCTAGGGCTATAGTTCAGGAGTAGAGCACTTGGCTAGCATGGATGGGGTCCTGTGTTCAATCTCCAGCACCACACAAGAACAAGATGACCCTGAGCAAGTCCCTTGACCTTTCTAGACTTGTTTTTCCTCGGCATTATCTTCCTGTCTTCTCCTCTCTTCCTCCTCAGATAGGTAACAAAGATCTTGAATCTACCAGATTTCAGAAATGGGAAGGGGCATGGATTTCAGTTCTAGGCTTTAATATGCAAACCTTTCTAATTGCTCCCTTGGAAATGAGAGTTCTGGATTACATTTTCTTTTTCTTTCTGGAAAACAAGTCCCTGAAGTGGGAGACAGTGGGATCTCAGTTGGTAACCTGTAATACTGCTATTGTCGATGCGTACGTACGTACGCTAGGAAGCAGGCTGGGTGAGACAGCTTGCTTGGAGTCTAGAGAAGTTCGAGCTCCATGTGTTTTGACAACTGGACAGAGCTGAGAGGGTGGTCCTGTCAGAATCAGAATCCTGTGTGTGTGTGTGTGTGTGTGTGTGTGACAGAGAGAGAGAGAGAGAGAGAGAGAGAGAGAGAGAGAGAGAGAGAGAGAGAGAGACTGCTCATTGTGTGCTTCAACTCACATCGTATCCACCTAAAAAATAATTAAGCTAAGCATGGTGCCACAGATCTGCAAGCCCAGCACTCACTTGGGAGATGGAGGAGGGAGGATCACGTGTTCAAGGCCAGGCTGACTTAGCAAGCCCAAGAATCTCAAGACCCCTGCATGAAACCCTATCTCAAAACAACGAAACCGGAGATAGAGGGGGTGGGGGGATTAAGTGTGTAAATAAAGGACTTTCCTACTGGTTAGCCACACTCGCCCTTGTGGCCAGCCTTGGGACTTTTGCATGGACTGCGCCCCGCCTGGAATGCCCTTTCCCCTACATTCCCCCTGATCTACCCTTGTCTTCCCCGGCAGATCCGGCACACCTGCTGCTGCCTCTAGCAAACTGGACGACCCAGCGTGCGCCTTTGGAAAGCTGTCTTTTATCAATGACTCAGCAACTCCACAGCACTGACCACGACTGAGAAACAGCTTTCTTGCTCCTTGCCTCTCATCTATCTCCTGGCCCCTGTAGAAATGTCTGGCAGTTATTGTTTGTTTCAAGACAAAAAGCAGGAAATCAATTCAGGCTAGCGGCCGGGGAGCGGGCTCTGACTGTACAGTGCCTACCATATAAATGTGAGGATCTGACTTTGATCCAAGCACTCATGCGAAAAGCCAGGCTCATAATTCCCCATCTAGCGGTGGGACCCTGGGAGATCACTCCCTTCCACGACAGCATGTCTGTTGGTATTGTGTAGGCAGCTAAAGAATATTGGTGAGCCATCCTGAATGTAGCTTCACTGTCATTTCTAAGAGACATGGTAACAATAAGAAAACAACCAGCCTGGACTACCAAGCGAGTTCCAGGAAAGGTGCAAAGCTACACAGAGAAACCCTGTCTCGAAAAACCAAAAAAAAGAAAAAAAGGAAAAAAAGAAAACAAGCCATGGACTGTAAGCACACGGAATGAGTTGGACAGAAGAAGGGAAGAGGGAAATGATGACACTGTATTTTAACTTAAAAATACATTTAAAAAATAAATATAACCAGGCAGTGGTGGCGCACGCCTTTAATCCCAGCACTCGAGAGGCAGAGCCAGGTGGATCTCTTTGAGTTCAAGGCCAGCCTGGGCTACAGAGTGAGTTCCAGGAAAGGTGCAAAGCTACACAAAGAAACCCTGTCTCGAAAAAACAAAACAAAACAAAAATCTAGTCAGGCATGGTGGCACTTGGGAGACAGAGGCAGGCAGATCTCTCATGAGTTCAGCCCAGTGTGGTCTACAGAGCAAGTTCCAGGGCAACAAGGGCTACATGGAGAGACTCTTGGCTCAAACAACGACAACAAAACAAAAGAAAAATCTTTCAAAACTAAGAGCAATTGACAGCGGTATCCAGTGTCAACCTCTGGCCTACACACATACCATCACCACCCTCCGCCCGCGCCCCCCCCCTCACACACACACACCCTGCACACACACACGCTTATACACACCATAAAAGAAACAAAATATAGGCTGAAGCCAGATATGGTGGCACATGTCTGGAGTCCCAGCACTTAGAAGGCTGAGGCAGGAGGATTGCTTAAGCCAAAGAGTTTGAGGACAGCCTAGGAAACATTCTGAGACTGTCTTAGCTCTTTTCCCCAAAATAATAACACATTTTAAAGCCTGTTTTTAAACATCAGGGAAGGGGAAGGGAAAAAAAAGAAATACAGACTAAGTGACTGAAAGCTTAAAGGAATAAATGAATATACACACGAAAGGCTAAATAATATGAGATCAGTGTACAAAAGGAACTGTGGGGGATAGAAGCCCAAATCACACATTTAGGATTCAAACACAAATGCACACACACATGGAGACACAAAGACGTAGCTTTCTTTTTAATCCCTGAGTAATAAGAACTGAACTTTTTGTTTAAGATTGGATGCTGAGCTTAGAGTGGGTTGAGGTTCAACCACAACTCAATTTCGAAGCTAACAGTGGAGGGGGATCTGGATGGCAGAGTGACAGCGCCTGGCCTGCAGGAAGGAACCCGGTTTAGTCATCCCATTCATCGTCCTCTTCATCTTCACCGGTCTGACTCTCCCCTTCATCTGGAGGAAGAAAGGTTCAGAGTATGACTCAGGATAAGAAAGTAGGATCAGGACAAATAGCCAAACGAATGGAAACACATGAACTATGAACCAAAGGCTGAGGAGCCCCCAACTGGATCAGGCCCTCTGAATAGGTGAGATTGTTGATTGGCTTGATCTGTTTGGGAGGCATCTAGGCAGTGGGACCAGGTCCTGGGCTCGTTGCATGAGTTAGCTGTTTGAAACCTGGGACTTATGCAGGGATGCTTGGCTCAATCTGGGAGGAGAGGACTGGACCTGCCTGGACTGAGTCTACCAGGTCGATCCCAGTCCTCGGGGGAGACCTTGAACTGGAGGAGATGGGAATGGGAGGTGGGCTGGGGGGAAGGGGAGGGGGGCAGGAAGGGAGAGAACAAGGGAATCGGTGGCTATTATGTATGAATAGTATTGTAAAATAAAAAAAAAAAAAAGGAAAAAAAAAGAAAGTAGGATCAAAGGCCCGGAAAACGTTCCTATGGCCTAGGAGGTAAAGACTCAGCCCGGGGAGACCAAAGTTTTCTGCTAGAGGCACACCTTGGTCAAAATAGGGATTTGGGTAAGGGGTGTTCTAGCTGGAGTTCAAGTCCATGCAGTATTTTTTAAAAAATGTTGAGCTGAGTGTGGTGGCACAGGCTTTTAATTCTAGTACTCTGGAGGCAGAGGCAGGTGGATCTCTGTGAGTTCGAGTCCAGCCTGGTCTATAGAGCAAGATCCAGGACGACAGGGCTATATAACAGTGAGACCCTGTCTTAAAAACAACAACAAAATGTTAATAGAGCTGCACATAGCAATGCATGCATTATAACTTCAGCACTTGGGAGGTTGAAGCAGGAGGATCATGAATTTGAGACCGGGCTAGCTTAGGCATTGTGAGTTCTGGGCTAGCCTGGGTTACATAGTCAGACCCTGTCTTAAAAAAATAAAAGCCGGGCGGTGGTGGTGCACGCCTTTAATTCCAGCACTCAGGAGGCAGAAGCAGATGGATCTCTGTGAGTTCGAGGCCAGCCTGGTCTACAGAGCGAGATCCAGGACAGGCACCAAAGCTACACAGAGAAACCCTGTCTTGAGAAAAAAGAAGCAGCAGCAGCAGCACCGGGTTTGAGTGCCAGCACCACATCAGCTTGGAGTGGTGGTGCTGTTATTCTGGCCCTGGGGAGGTGGAGGCAGGAAGATCGGAAGCTACAGGAGACCCTGCCACAAACAACAATCATCACATGTTGTTAGTCTGGATATTCGTGATAACTCCTGTGTTACTTAGCATGGCAGGTTTAAACATTAGCAAAAGTGGGGTAATTTATTATTGTTCCTTAGTCAACTAATGCTAATATTGTTGATTCCGAATGAAGTTAATGAGAATACTGTCAAATGATGAGATTTATTAAAATATTATCACATAATGGATTCACATTAGTCTTGTGGACATACTCAGGTTAATATTAATATTATTGTCAAGTTGCAGTTAATGGCATTGTTGTTAACTTGTTCTCAACCTATAGGAAATAGGCCAAGATTAGTATCACCCTCACATACTGGGTTAATGACAGGATAGCTGGCACATTCAGTTCTTAACATAATTGTAGAAAGGCTAGGATAGTGCCCAGCAGCCCATACAGAGCATATGGAATGGTACAGAGAAGATTAGCATGGCCTCTGTACAATGATGGTACGAAAATCCATGAAGAGGCCCATAGTTTTGCACAAAAAGGCTAGGTTATGATTTTATCACACAGTGGGTTGATGTGATTCTGTGAATTATTGGACTTAATATTCTTGCCAAAAAAGAAGTTTCTCTTTTTTAAAGTATGTCTTGAATTTGCGTGTGGGCCCATGTACAAGTAAGCATAGAGGTCAGAGAAGAACTTGCAGGGATTGCTTCTCTACTTCTACCACATGAATGCTGGGTGTTGGTCGAACTCAGGTCAACAGGCTGGGCAGCAGGTGCCTTTACCCTCCAGCCCCTCGTGTTTTTGTTTTCTGAAACAGGCTCCATGCAGCCCTAGCTAGCCTGGAACTCTATGTAGACCAGGCTGGCCTCAAACTCACAGAGATTCACCTGCCTCCTCTTCCCAAGTGCTGAGCCACCAGCCCAGCAAAGATGGAGTTCTTATTATTTTTTTTTTTAGTTTATTATTTTATGTATGAGTGTTTGCCTGCATGTATGTTTGTGCCTCAAGTATGTGCCTGGCGCCTGTGGAGGCCAGAGGAGGCTGTTGGATCCCTTGGAACTATAGTTAGAGATAGCTGTGAGGTGCCGTCTGGGTGCTGGGAGTTGACCCATGTGCCCTGGAAGAGCAGTCAGGGCTCTTGACCAAAGATGGAGTTCTTTATAGTAGTATCTTCACATGGTGATGGTGTTGTCGAACAGTTTTCTATGAGCTGGAGATTGAAACATTCCATCTGGCATGAAAGCTCCTTAAGCCAGAAGATAAACAATTGCAAGGAGTCCCTGAAACTGACCAGATTCCCCAGGCCCCTGCTTCTCACAATCAGCAATAAAGACTACTGTGAGTCACTCTGGGGAAAGCCATCTTTAAAGGCGACTCTGAGACCAGACCAGCTGCCTGGAAGCAGAAACCAGCTGAGCTGCCTGGAAGAGGTTTTAGCCCAACTGAGTTGTTTGGAAAAGACACTCCCAACTTAAGTTGTGCTCCAAGCTCCCAGCTTTTGTGAGCCGTCCCCCATGCTGGGGTGGGCTTTGATCATATTGCTATCTTTGAGTCGTTCCTGTTCCTGTAAGTCACCCTTCCCCCATGTTCCAGTAAGTAACCTCAATAAAAGTCATTGATTCACCACGTTGGACTTTGGTGGTATCTGTTCTTGGGTCTGCCATGGGCTCCCTATCCAGGGTGAGTAGATGGTGTGTCTCCCCAGGAAAAACCTCATCATACAACTAATGTTAATATCACAGGACATATGTAGTTAATGTTCACATTGTGGACATCCCCCAGCATATAATGTTATTGTCAAAGATACACTTAATTGTATTCCTGTTGCCTGGTGACTCGAGGTTAACCATGCTGAGGACCGCAGCAGCCCCACCCTGGCTTTCCAAATTCATGTTAACACTGCTATCCACAGACAGGTGAATGTCGGTTGGTGTTTTCATTGCTGGTGATGGACCCTGAGGCCTTAAGCACGCTAGGCTAGTGCACTGCCACTAAGCTGCATCTCCAGCCTGCCTCTTCTGTCAACTGTTCTTTGTTTTCCTAACTCCGGCTGCCCTGGAATTCAAGGTCCTCCTTCCTCAACTTTTCCAGCACTGGGGACTCCAGGCATACACCACCACGTGGGCCTCTGGTGTCACCATTATGAGTGACACCTGGGGCTGTTTTCCGGCCAGTTCTAGCTGGTCCCGGGAGTCAGGTCTCAGTTCTGGCAGGGTGGGCTCACCTGAGGAATGGATGACTCGACTTCTCTTCTGCATCACATGCATCAGGGCACCCACTAGGCCCTCTGACCTCTGAGATGGTGGCTGCGGTACTGAGTTCTCTGTAGCTCCAGGGGTCTGCACCAAGAGATTGGGGCACAGAAGGCTCAGGACTTGGAGAAGAGTGCTCCTCCTGCCCTTTCTCCCTTCTGTCCACACACACTCCAATCCCTTTCAAGGGCTCACACCAATCTCCAACTTAGCACTGAACCCCAAAGCTCATCAGTCTCAACCATGACCCCCAAAGAGCATCTATCCTGCCTATCTTTACCTTGTTTAGCTGAATTCCCTGCCGGATTTGATCCAAAAGTGCACCCCGGTCTCCACCAGGTGCGGGCGCCCCGGGAGACACCAGAGTAGGAGGGAGAGGGGGAGGGGCGGGCCCACTCCCAGTGCTGGGTGGAGGTGGGGGTGGGGGTGGGGGTGGGGGCGGCACTGGTGGTCCCCCAGCTCCAGGGAGTGGAGGAGGTGGTGGTCCAGATCGTCCCGTGGCTGGAGGGGGTGGTGGTGGAGGGCCCCCTCGGCCTGGGGGTGGGGGCCCCCGGGGTGTTGGTGGGGGTGGGGCACCCCCCACAGGTACAGGGGGCAGTGGACCACAACGACCTTTATTACTCCCCACAATAGGAGGTCGCAGGGCCTGGCTCCCTCCTCCTCCACCTCCTCTCTCTCCTCCCCCTCCTCCTCCTCCTCGGCATGGCGGCGGTGGTGGTGGGAGTGGATCTGTACAGGGGGAAAATAACACATAATTCTGATCATTTTTTACTCATTTTCTGAGCTTCATTTTTTTTTTTCTTTTTCTTTTTGGCTTTTCGAGACGGAGTTTTTCTGCATAGCTCTGGCTGTCCTGGCACTCACTCTGTAGCCCAGGCTGGCCTCAAACTCAAGAGATCCACTTGCCTCTGCCTCCGGAGAGCTGAGATTAAAGACGTGCGCCGCCACTGCGCCGGGTTTTATTTTTTCTTATTCGTAAACTAGGTACCCCAACTGATAGACTATTGATTCTTTTCCATGAAAAACTGAGTAGCTTGAGGGCATTTCTAGGGTAACAACCCCCAGGACGGAGAAAAGGGAGCTCACCCTGGCGCCTCATCTCCTGCCGTACAGCCTCTAGCCCACCCTGGTCCTCAATGAAGTCATAGATAAGCTTGGAGGTCTCTGCGTCAGTGAGCTGGGCCTCGCTGATTCCTGCCCTGGAGAACAGGCTCCGCAGATCCGGGTCAAGATTGTTCACCTGCCCAGGGCAGAGCACGGTTTCAAGAATAAAGCGAATTAGGAAGGGGCACAGATTATCACCAAAGCCATCACAAAGAGGAATCTGAGAAGGCTGTGAGAAGGTCTGGGTCTGGGAGTGGGGTCTGAGCCTTGGTCTACAAGAGAGTAGGTGGAAGTTGAGTCCAGGGTTCTTTGAGCTACTCACGTCAAATCCATTCTGGGGATCCCAGCCCACGTGGCTGACATGTCTAGGGAGGAGAAGGGGGTATCAGTGAAGCCCCAGGGTCTTCCCTCACCTGGCAAAGCTCTCTTGCCCTCACCTTCCCAGAGGGGCTCTGAGGGGCCAGAGCAAGTGAGCAAATGTGAACAGGAGTTGGCAAAATGAGGAAGGTCCGCAGTTTGTGATGCCAGTTTGTTTACTTGGTCCTCTTTTCCCCATCCACACGTGATCTCGTGTCTACCTTGGGTCACATTCGTCCATCAAACCATTGATTCACCCCTGCTGTCCCTCCACCCATCTGCTCACATACATGTTTATGAATTTGCCCACCAATTTCTCCTTCCTTCGTCTATTTGTCTACCCTTCCTCCCTTCTGCCCTTCCCACCTCCTCTTTCCCCTCCCCCACCTTCTTTCTTGGCTGAGTGGTTTTTTTGAGACAGGCTCTCATGTAACCTAGGTTGGCTTCTAACTTTCTAAGTAGTTGAAGCTGGCTTTGAACCCTTGACCTTAATGCCTCTATCTCAAAAGTGCTGGGATTACAGGAGTGCTCTACCACACTTGACAATCCATTTGCGTTTTTACATTTTACTTCACACTTGTATTCGCTTATAAACTATCCACTCGTCCATCTGACCATCTCTTTATCCCTCTCCACTTTGTCTGTGAACCATCAACCTGCATAGCAATATCCTGCCCATGTGCTCAACCACCTGCCCACTTACCACCATCTATCCCTCCAATCAGTCACCTACCCATTCATCCTTCAACCCACTAGTTAATTAATTCATCCATTCATCTACTCATCCACCCATCTGCCCCTCCTTCCATTTGCTCAGCTGTCCACCTCTTCTTTTTTTTTCTTTTCTCCCCCCACCCCCAGCTGAGGATAGAACCCAGGGCCTTGTGCTTGCTGGGCAAGCGCTCTACCACTGAGCTAAATCCCCAACCCCTGTCCACCTCTTCATAGGCTTTCCCACCCATTGGGATCTTGGGGCTCACAGAGGGGGAGGCTCTCACTTGAATCCACTTGGTGCACCAATATCAGCTTTGCTGATCTTCTTTTTGCCTGAGCGTTTCTTATCAGCTGGGCCAGGGCCTGGTGCAGGGAGCCCACGATATCGGGAGCTTGTGATGTCAGGGTTTTGAATGTCGACTGTCACAAGTCCTAGAGATAGTGGACTACCTGATGGGCCTACAGAGAAAAGAACGTGAATGATCAACCCACCTACTAGCCAAAGCACAGGGGCAAGAAATAGAAAGACTATAGAAGAAGTAGTGTAGCCAGGCGGTGGTGGCGCATGCCTTTAATCCCAGCACTGGAGAAGCAGAGCTAGGTGGATCTCTGTGAGTTTGAGGCCAGCCTGGTCTATAGATGCAGGACAGGCACCAAAACTTCACGGAGAAATCCTGTCTCAAAAAAAAGTGTATATTTGATGGTCATGGAAGAATGGATGACAGGGTGTAGGCAAGGCCTATGGAGAAGTGGATGGATCCCAAAAACCATTCAGTCTCTGATTCATGTATGCTTATCATTCAAATACTGACTCTTCATTCTCTGGCTGGTCAGCTAAATGGCTTATTAAATTATTCATTCATTTGATCATTTAATCTTCAATGGGTAGAATATTATGTCATTTAATCTATTTTTTTTTTAAGACACGGTTTCTCTGTGTAGCTTTGGAGCCTGTCCTGGAACTCACTCTGTAGCCCAGGCTGGCCTGGAACTCACAGAGATGCGCCTGGCTCTGCCTCCCAAGTGCTGGGATTAAAGGCATGCGCCACACTGCCTTAATCTCACTTTTGTGATTTAATTTTTGTGTGTGTGAGTATATGATATGTGTGTGTATGTGTGCATGCATGCATAACACATTTGTGGAGGTCAGAGGACAATGTTGTGGAGGTGGTTCTCTCCTTTCACCTTTCTGTGGGTTCTGGGGGTTAGAACTCAGGTCTCCAGGCTTGGTGACAAAGGCTGAGCCATCTCACCAGCTCTCATTTATTTCTTTTTTCACTATTCATCCATTTACATACTCATTCATCAATTCACTGAACCATCCATTCATTACCCACTTACCCAAATACCCACTCACCTATTTATTTATAATATCTCATCACTTTATCTTCCAATTTAGTTATCTATCTGCCTCCACTCCGTCACTGTGCTCATCTATCCACTCACCCACCCATCCACCTAGCCATCCATCCACCTCTTTACCAACTTTTGCATTCACCCAACTACTCGTTCATCTACTAACTTCCCATCATCTCTCCAGAGACACGAGAATCACCACTCACCCCCATGGTCTCCCCCTGGATGTGGGGGCAGAGGTGGGAGCCCTCCTCTTCTCTCTGGGAAAATGGAGTAAGTTAAGATCTGTCACAGTCTTGCCACGGGGTTCTGGGTTAGCTCCTCATAACCTCTGCTTGGACTAGAGGACTCACCTTCACTGGTTGGTGCCGGTGGTGGCGGTAGCTGTCGTCTTTCTGTGGTTAAATAGTTGGACTGAGAACCATAGCCTTGAGAGGGCTTTTCTAGCCTCACACCCATGTACTCACTTCTGCCTAACCTACCTCCCACCAAGGCCTCCTTACCTCCACTTTGCCTCTGATTCCTTTTTTGTATCTTCTCCTGCACCAAGGACCGGAAGGCCTGGGCTTCACTCTCGTCCGCAAAGTTCAGTCCTACCTGGCAGTCCTATATTATGCCTTGGGGTCAGCCAACTAGCACTCCCCATGGCCCAGACTTTCTCATCGCCCCCACCCCCCGCCCCAACCGCCGCCCACGGCCAGGCTGGTCACTTACATCTCCAGCAAAGGTGTGGAAGAAGGGGGTAGGGGTGAAGTAAAGCAGCTGGGAGTACAGCTCCTGTTCCCAGAGCAGCCGGCCAGCCTAGAGAGGGGCAGGGGGGGGGGACATGCTGGCATCCGGGCACCCAGGCTGGCAGACCTTGGTTTTCTAACCAGGGACTATGCTGTCCAGATTTGGTGTCCTAGAGTCTTATTTCGAGATCTTCAGCTCAATATCAGAGTCCGGGGTCTAGGTGTCTGGTATGGAGGATTGGAGTAGAGTCTCAGAAGCAGTCACTGATGTGAGAGATTCAGGTCTGGGATTCGAGGCCTATTTGTAGGAGTTGAGGGCTCAACATTGTGAATTTAAGATTCTAGGCCTAAGAATATTCAACGTGTTGGATTTAGAACAGATATGAAGCGGAGGCTCAGGTAGAGATATGGTGCTCCGGGGAGCTCGGGGGGCAGATCGGGATCTTGACATGGACCCTTCTGAGGTCAGTCACCTCAGACTCAGAATGAGAAAACACATGTTGGGATTTGTATGGTTTTTGTCTCTGGAGCTCTGATATGAACAAGGGCTTGGGGCTATGGCCAAAAACTGGTTTTGTAGGTTGGAAACTAGCTTTCCTATCCAGTGGGGCATGGGGTCACCTGAAGACCATAAAGGCGAATGAAGTAGGACTTCTGAGGGTTATCCTTCACGAAGCACACAGCCCCACAGTGTTCCATGGTCCAGTGCTCAGCGCCAGGGGGCAGCGCCAGGTACAGCTGAACAACTGCAGTGGCCAGTGTCTAAGATGGGAGAGCAGGGGTCAGTGGAGTCGGTTCATGGGTAACCCGGCCTGGTCCTTGCTTGCCTGAGGCTGCCATGAGCTTGGGGGGGGGAAGAGCTGGAGCCAGGAGGAAGGTGAGTAGATAGCAAGATAGTCCTGGGATCCACAAACCATGGGGAGTGAATCCTGGGAGAGGAGATGGGGCAAAGGGAAAAGATGGGAAGAAGGAGGAGCAGGGAAGTCTGGGTAAGTGTAGGAGGCAGAAGGGGAAGAAGAGGTAGAGAGGAAGAGGAGGAAAGGGAGGGAGACCGAGAGCATCAGGAGATCCCCAACTCACCGAGCATTTTCTGCCAAGCAGCTCAAAGAGTCGCTGGTTCTCATGGTCCTGGAGGAGGTTGGAAGGAATGTTCTGCTGAGCTGCTGGGCCCCCTCGGCCCCCAGGCCTGCCTCCTACAGGGCCCCCACTCATGGTGCCTTCTGCCCTAGTGAGCTCTTCGGCCAAGCTCTGGGTGCAGGGTAAGAAGAGGAACTTCCGCAGTGAGCAAGGGAACAGGAAGTGCAATAAACCACAAGCGAAGCAAGTCCTCCAGGGGCCCCCAGAGGGCTTGTCCTCCTCTCTAGGGCTGGCTTGGGCCGGTCTCCATTTGCCTGGCTGGAACCATGTTTGTAAGGAGCTCAGGGCTTCTTCCCTCCGCGCCCGCTTCTCTGCGGGGCCATTTCCTTCTGACAGGCTCAGCTCGGCCTTGTTCTAGTTGTTACTGAGAGCTAGGCCACCCATCGGAAGCACTTCTGCAGGACCTGGCTGCACAGAGCGTAGTCCCTGGGCTGTGGAGCCTCCTTCCTCTCCAAAGCTCCAGGTTGGCCTGGCTGGGTGGAGTCCAAGGCTCTAGGTACTGAAGAATCACTGCATTACAGCTTTCCCTTTTAATGGCACAGGGAAGCCCTCTCCAGCCTCGAACATTGCCAACAACATACAAGCCCAGGACTCACTTCCCCATCCTTTACCCTTGCCTCCTATAGCTCCCTAATTACTCTCTTCTTATCAACCTCGTTCTGGAAGGAAGGACTTCACAGTATGAACAAATACTACAAGAACATCTTGATTGATTTTTATTATGTTGGGACTTTTTGAAAGTATGTAACCTTTGAAGGCTTGCTTTTCTCCACTTTCGGTGATGAGGATTGGATACAGGCCGTTGTACATGCTAAGCACATGCTGTACCATGGAGCTGTGCCCTCATGCCCTCTAATTCCATTGCTATTGGATGAGGCAGGCCAGTTAGGAGGGTCTCAGGTATAGGGCAGCAGTTTGGGATGCTGAGCAGGCCTCAGGTATGGGAAAAAACTGAATTGGAGGTCCTCAGGCCTGCCTGGAAATCTCTTGGCTCTATATGCCTGCAGGTTCAAGGCCTCAGCTCCTGAAGTCAGGCTCCAAATGCCTTTTGAGATGGCTCCTCCAACTTCCCCCAACCTCTCAGTTCTTCTCCAAATAGCTTATGGTGCCCACAATAAACAGAACTGTTGACACCTCCAGGCCTGAAGCCCCTTACAATCTGTTTTTATATTCTTTCATTTGGGAGTGGGAGTGATAGAGTCTCTGTCTAGGATGACCTTGAACTTGCTATGTAACTGAGGGTGACATTCAACTTCTGAACCTCCTGTCCTTCACTTCCCATGTGCTGGGATTACAGATGCCACCAAACCTGGCTGCTCCAACATAATGATGAGGGCAAGTTCATATTTGGGTTTGTTTATTTATGTATTTATGTATGTATTTATTTATTTATTTTGGTTTTTTGAGACAGGGTTTCTCTATGTAGCTTTGTGCCTTTCCTGGAACTCACTCTATAGACCAGGCTGGCCTCGAACTCAGAGAGATCCTCCTGCCTCTGCCTCCTGATTTAAAAGGCCATTGTAGTATGTTGGGTGTGGTGATGCACTGCTTTTTAACCCCAGAACTTGGGAGGCAGAGGCAGGAAGATCACTTTGAGTTTGAGGACAACTTGGTCTACATAGGGAATTCCAGAATAGGCAGAGAGAGCTACAGAGTGAGACCCTTTCTTAAGAAAAGGAGAGAGAGAGATTGCAAGCTGTGAGTGGCTCAGTGTATTAGACTCTGGTTTCCACTCCCAGAATTGTGTGCATTCCCAGTAGTGTGTGTGTGTGTGTGTGTGTGTGTGTGTGTGTGTGTGTACATTTCAATTAATTGAATTTTTTCTACAAGAAATGTTTTATAGACTAGCTTCTGACTTTCCATGTAGCTGAGGTTGGCCTTTGAACTTCTGATCCCAAAGCTCCTACTGTTGGTTAAGCGGCATAATCCTTACACCTACTCCCCAAGTGCTGGGATTACAAGCGAGTGCCACCATGTTTTATGTAGTGATGATAATCAAGCCCAGAGCCTCCTGTGCCAAGCAAGCTTTCTAATTTTTCGAGACAGGGTTTCTCTGTAGCTTTGGAGCCTGTCCTGGAACTCACTCTGTACACTAGGTTGGCCTCAAACTCAGAGATCTATCTGCCTCTGCCTCCAGAGTGCTGGGATCAAAGGCGTGAGCTGCCACACCTGGCTTCTTTCTTTCTTTTATGTCCCTCCTGTCCTCCCAGCTCTCCTCCCCCACCCTGGAATCCATTCCTCCATTTGTGTTTAGGAAAGAGCAGGTCTTAATAGTACACATTTAATTTCTCTATTAAGCATATTTCTAGAAACTGGCACAAACTAGACATTCAAGAAGTATGTTTGCTGGGCATGATGGCACACACATGCAATCCAAAAATTTGGAAAAGAGAGGTAGGAGGATCAGGGGTTCAAGGCCAGCCACAACTACATATTGAATTAAAGGCTGGTCTGGCTACATGAAACCCTGTCTCAAAAAGAAAATGTGTTGAAGGAATAAATGGGAGGCTTAATAATGTTTAATCTGATGAAGTGTGTTAGGTCTCAAAGAAACTTGTCCCAGGTTTTGTTTTGTTTTCTGGAGCCTTTAAAAAGCACAATGTGCGTTAACTCACTCAATATTCACAGGCCACCTCTTGGGGAAGGCACAATTGTTATGCAAATTTTCCTGAAGGGGAGGGTGCCTCACAAACTGCCAAGGGTTACAAAGTTTGGGAGGGGTGGGCTGAGGCCCGTTTTGTGAGAAAGGGTTTCTAAACTCTGAACCGCTCACGTGCCAAGATACAATTCTCCTTCGGGGCTTGAGAGATCACTCAGTAGCTAGAGCACAGGCTGCTCTTCCAGATAGCATCCACTTGGCCGCTCACAGGCTTCTGTAACTCCAGCTCTAGGGGATCCAGTGCCCTATTCTGGCCTTCATGAAGGCTAGGCACACACACCGTGCATGGGCAAAGCACTCACCACATGCAAATAAAATCAGTTCGGATCCTCCTGGTTTCCTTCTCCATCTTCTTCTTACCTCTGTAGTAAGAAGCCCCAAGAGCTGCCCCCTTTACATCACATCAGGTTAAACCTCTATGCTTCTTCCAGTGGGTACTTGTTACATTGACATCTGATAGTGGTGTTTCTGTTGGTGTGTGTAGGCACAAGCCTTTAATTGGGAGGCAGAGGCAAGAAGACTTCTGTGAGTTCAAGGCCAGGCTACTGGTCTACAACGTAAATTTCAGGCCAATTTAGGGCTATACAGGGAAGCCCTGTCTCAAAAAAACAGAAAAATAACCATGATTATGTTTCTGTTTCTAATTTATAAGTAGCAAATAGAATGAAAATGTACACTTTTTCTCTAAAACAAAAACAACTCCCCCTCCCCCCAAAAGAAACCCCTAAATCATATGTTATTTTCAGGCCCCAACAGAATGAGCTCTCTGGAGTATAATGATTTATTAATTATTTTAATATCATTTAGCATACTGTCCACATTATTAAGTTCTTCCACTGACTTGCACCAATACTTCAAAACTGCTTTATTTTCATCTCTGGTCCCTGCTGACTGCTGTTCTTCTACAGGGGCTGTCAGAACTGGAGAAAAGGGTGCCCTCAAGGGTGAGTTGCTCTCCTGGGCCTCAGACAAATTAAAAAAAAAAAAAAAACAGAACCCTTAATCCAACTTTGCTGGTTGTTCTGGACTGGGCAACTGGTCTAAGGCGAATCCATGGCAGCTGAAAGCAGAACTTCTAAAAATCAGTTCTTAGTAATACAGTGAACACCAGGAACCCCCAAGAACTGGATACAGCACCTGGTGCTCCAGCATTACCTCCCTCTCCCAGCCCCCAGGGCCTCCAGGTGGAGAACTGCTTCCTGTTTTGATTTTGCTGGGGTTTTCTGTTTGGTTTGGTTTTGGTTTTGGTTTTTGGTTTTTCAAGACAGAGTATCTCTGTGTAGTTTTGGTGCCTGTCCTAGAACTCTCTCTATACACCAGGTTGGCCTCGAACTCACAGAAATCCGCCTGGCTCTGCCTCCCGAGTGCTGGGATTATGGGGGTGTGCCACCACCGCCTGGCTTTGATTTTGCTGTTGTTTTGTTTTTTGTAATAGACTCTTAATACTGTATGGCTCGGCCTGGCCTTAAACTCACAATGTCCTTCTGCCTCAGCCTCCCAATTGTTGGGATGACAGATGTATGCCGCCATGCCCAGCTTGTTTCCTGTTTATAGTAATAGGTTGCACTTCATTTCCTTTACCATTGGCCTTCCATAGCTGTGAATTTAACCAATCAAGGATTTAAAATATGTGAAAGATACACAAAGCAAATGAAAACAACACACACACACACACACACACACACACACACACACACACACGCCTCTGCTTTCATGTTAAATATGGTGTGAATGAGAATTCCTGGAAAGAAGCTGTCTCCAGAGACCCCTTGACTGGATAAAACCACAGAGATGTGTACAGGTTGGAATATTACCTTGCTGTGGGCTGGTTTTAGCTCCCGGAGCAGCCATCCCTTGCCCATCTGTGTCAGAACTCACATCCTATGATTACAAGAATCTCCTGACATAGCAGACTGCTGGTTTCCACCGGCCTAAATGCTGGGAATGCCACCAGATAGCATTTTGGGCCTACAGAAAAGATTCTCCCGCTTTGCTGTACTTGCCTCTCTGATGTACCCACCAGTGCATTTCAAAGTTGTCTTGATTTATGACTGTCTGTTCTATAAAACTATAAAATTTGTTGAAACTGCTTTCACATGGGAACATGGACATTGGGGATGCCTAAATCTGTGTTCCCAAGCCATAGTCACTCAAAATGGCTCCAGAACAAACTATCTCTTATTCTCTTTAAGATGAGACCTGTGGGTTTTCCCAGTGATAATGGGCAGATATTTTATTGACTTTGCTCCAAAAGAAAAATAATACTGTAGCAACTATTTACATTGTATCAGGTATCATAGGCAATCTACAAAGGATTTGAAGTACACTGCAGGATATGAGAAAGGTATATGGAAATGCTATACCATTTTATGTAAAAGAGACCAACATTTGAGGAGCTGGGTATGTGCTGGAGCAGAGGCAGGGAACTAAACCACTAACAGATACCAAGGGAGGAGTCAAGAATGGTGGTACACACATGTAATCCTAGCATTCAAGAGGCACCTCAGCTACGTAGTGAGTTTCAGACCAGCCAAGGCTACATAGTGAGACTTTGTGACAAGAGAAAAAAAATAAAAAAACAAAGATTGATTGTATTTGGAAAGATGTTGCCTAACAGGTCCTGATTGCCATGCCTCAAGCCCTGAGTAGGTATGGCAATCAGACATGGGGTATCTTTCACACTCTAGTTCCCACCACATGACTGAGTCCATATTGGAGAACCAGACCTGGGGAGAGGCCAACTTAACAATCAGCTGAGGCTGAGATGAAACATTTACTACTGAGATGTTTGTTGCCTGAGGTCACGAGGAACTTCTGTTTCAGAAGTCCTGAGTCCTGGTGGGCTGTGAAAGGAAAAGTATTGACTCAGGATCCCCCAAGACCAAGTTCTCAGCACAAAGGAGATTTATTTGCCCCAGAGGGACAAAGGGCAGGGGATAAGAGACAAAGACAAGAGATAGAGGACAATGGAGAAGGGGAAGGGAACAAGAGAAAGGGGGCAGGGATGTTTGTCCCAGAGGGACAAAGGACTACCTCTGGATAGACAGGAGACAGATGTGGCCCATGGGAAAATGGTGGTTTATAAAGGGAAAAGGGAAAACCGGTGTTAGGATGAGGTGTTTAATTTTAATTTGGCGTGTTAATTAGGTGAGCCAAATGGGGGCTTTGATTGCTGGACGTCAATACTTTGAGAGCTGGACCTTGGTAGTCAGCCTCAGGAGGAGAAAGTGGCCAAATAAGGGAATAGACTTTGGTGGCTAGCTTTGGGAATGTAATCTTATGGTTTTTAACAAGGCAGAGGGAATGGGGGAGAAGGGCAAGGCCTGTCAGAACCCTGTTTGCCACACCCAGGCTGGCTACAGTCCCTTCAGGGTGAGTGGGGACTGAAAACATCTGTAGAGATAAGAATGACTTGGTGCTGGGCTGAGAATGGAACGCTGTGGTAGAGGGATTGCTTAGGGTTTCAGGGGCCTTAAAGTCCATTTTGAGCACCACACACACACCACACACACACACACACACACACACACACACACACACACACACACCTCGATAGTTTAGTGAACTAGAAGCAAAACTTGGGGCCATCCAACCTGGTTATAGGTTGGGCTCTGGCTCATGTCATTAGTGTCCTTTCTGGTGAGCTCTGAGTACTTCAGATCCCTCTTCTACAGGAAAGAAAATAATAGTAGCTAAGGTCATTGAGATGAACGTAATGTGATGAAGATGAGGGCAAAGTCTGGCAGGTTGTAATTATTTTTAAAATAATAATTATATTATTATATAATTATAAATCATCATCATTATTATTTAAGGCAGTCTTATGTAGCCCGTACTGACTTCAAACTTGCTATGTAATTGAGGATGGCTACCATCTCCTGAGTGTTGAGATCACAAGTATGCGTCAGTCACCAAGCCTGGGTGGGTTATTATTTTTTGTTATTTTTATGAAATATCTGAGCAACGTTCAGTGTTCTCCCAAGCCCCTCCCGACCCTCGGCAGTCAGCCCAGTCATGCTCAGCAGGTTAGCAGGAAGATCTCCCTGAGTTTTAGCTCAATGTGGCCACACAGTACGTTTGAAGCCGGCATGGACCATATGTAGTGTGCGACCCCGTCTCGAAAATAAAAACCAGGTCGCCCCACTAGGTTTTCCCTCGCAAGTCTCCGTAGTCTCAGGACGGCATCCACCCTAAGAATTTGGGCTCAGGGAAGGATCCACGCCCAAGCCTGTGACGCCAGCACGGGCCAAACCACTGCGTGTGAACCGAGGGGCGCGCAGCCTCCGCCTCGGGCCGGAACCGCGGCGGCCCGGACGGAACCACATGGTGCCGGGCGTGGGGGGAATCGGGAGCGGAGCCGCCGCCCGGCCCGCGCCGCTGCGCACGGCGGCCATCTTGGGACGTCCCACTGCCGGCGGTGGGGAAAAGGGCGACGCGGCGTCCGGCCGCAAACGGCCCGGTCCGCTGGCCCCGAGACCCCGTCCCGGCCTCCCGCCTGCCTCTCCCCGCTGGCGGACGGCAGTTCCGGGTCGGCGGGGCGCCTCTGTCCCGGCCGCCGCGTCCTCCCGCCTCCCTCCCACCCCTGCATCCTTCCGTTTGGAACGGCCCCCGGGCACTCGCGCAGGCCATTGGCTCGGGGCCGCCTGGTGGGCGCTGATTGGTCCGCGGCCGCATCCGGGGTCTGCGGCTCTCTGAGCCTGCGGGGCGCTGGGAAATAACGTAGCTCCACCCCCAACGCTGCGCCAGCTGCCCGGAACTGCTTCTAGGCATGCGCAGTGATCCCGTTCCCCCCCGTCCCCCCCCCCCCGCGCGCTAGGCCTCATGCTGAAGTCCAGTTTTAAGGACCTTGAGTCGTGGGTTCAAATACCACCTCGGTGTGTAAAATTGATCGCACGTAAAAAGTCAGCACAGGGTGATTGTTTACTGTCAGAGGTTAGTGAGATCCCACACCAGGGCTTAGAGCTTTCATTGATGACTGTTTGAGTTCATCCCCCTAAAGCTTTGGTCTCTAAACCTGTTAGAGCAGGCAAATTCACAGTCAGCCTCGGCCAAACAAGTCAATTTATTAACAAACAAACAAACAAACAAACAAAAACAAGCACTGGGCCAGTTTCACAATGGATAACGGGCCAGATTATAGGTTTGACTCCTGGCTGCCTTGATATGTGCAGATTATTTTTAGCCCAGCGGTGGTGGCTCTCGCCTTTAATCCCAGCCCAGGGCAGCCAGGAATACACAAAAAAACCCTGTCTCAAAAAAAGAAAAAAAAAAAAAACCAAACAGGGAACTGAAATATACCTCCATCTTTGCAGGCAGAAAGATGAACCAAGTTGAAGGAATCTCCAGATCAAATCAGGGAGGAAAACTTTTGACAGTTGTGCAAGCTTTGTGGTCTTCCTCTGACGGACAAATATGTGTCTATAGCACACACACACACACACACACACACACACACACACACACACACACACACAGAGGACTTGTTTATGTAGTACATTGAGCCTTGTCCAGGATCCTCAGGAGAAGAATCCTAATACTGTGGAATGATTTGGGAAGTAAAATGTGGACTCCTAACAGCCAAATGTCACCATAACAGTTGTAGCAACTATGAAGAGACTGCTTGGATTAAAGGTGTATCTTCCCTCTTCAGTGGTTGATGCTTGCCTTGCATGTGTAAAGCCCTGGGAAAACACACACACACACACACACACACACACACACACACACACACACACACACACAGCGAGGAGAGAGAGAGAGAGTAGGGTTTGTGTGTGTCTTTTATTTCTAAGATGTAGCCTTTGTTGTTCAGTTCTAGGTTTGAAACAGGGCAGGCCTGGGAAATAAGCTCACAGGGACACAGACACTTTTCCTGGAGGTGAGCCTCTCTGTGTGAATAGTGTTTGCATAGTGAATTCATGGGCCCTATGAGGGCTTGTGATTATTTGACTCTACCTGTGCTAGCACAGGGGGCTTCCGACTTTGGCACCCATCAGTCCCTTGGGGGGCACCGTCCATTCCACATATTGTCTATTTAGAAGGCAGAAGCTGGAGTCTGGGAAGCTGTGTCAGTAAAAACTTCCCCCAAAATGCAGATGCAGTCTGCTTGAGGACCCCACTTTGAGGACCACTGGCCTACTGTCTGGGGTCATCAAATAGCAGCGGACACGTGGAAGTTGGAAGGCATGGAGGCCCCGGACCTTGGGGCTGGGTGGCCAGCGATGCCTTCTTGCAGGCCTTCAGGTCCCAGTATTTGTCGTCTTCCACACTGAGACTAGCTTCCTTAATCAATCTGCCCACCTGATCACAGGGACACCTACTGGGTTCTAACAAAGGACAATGCAGCTCGACAAAAGACGCCCTCGGAGGCTCTGCAGCCTGGATCGGTAATGATTTCAAATTGAAAGGAACAAAGCTGCTGTCCTCAGGAGCTGCCCTCCTACTGGCAGGCAGCCTGTCTCCCATCCCCCCCGCCCCCCGCCCCCCAGCCTGCCCGCTTTCCTGGCATTTTTTTTCAGACCCGGAGGGTGGGAAAAGAGAACATCAATTTGAGGAGGGGGTGAAGGCTTGCCAAGCGTTTCCAGTTTCTAGGGCAACACTGCCACCAAGAGTAATCCGTGAGGCATATCAAGCCGGGAGGTCAAAGGAGAAGAAGCGGCAAAACTGCCCGGGGGGGGGGAGGGGCGCGCGCGGGGGGGGGGGGGGGGGCAGTGTGCTGTCAGGCCGTTTCCGGAGCCAGGAAAAAAGGAGCCAGAAATGATGGAAAGGGGCGCGAAGCCACAGGGGACAAATGAAGCCTGGAGCAGTGGCCACCCACCAGACTGATGGCGGAGGGAGGACTATCAGTCTGGACTACATGGAGAGATCTTTTGTAAAAAGAGAAAGAATGAGAAGACAAAAATGGAGGGAGGGAGGGGGGAGGAAGGAAAAAAAAGGTAGGCTCATAAGTCAATTTGAAGATTCAAGATTGGACAGAGGACCATCCAGATGGTTCAGCACTTGTCATCTTGCCCGAGTTCAATCCCCAAAACTCACTTGGTGAAAGGAGAGAACAGATAGCCTGCAAGTTGTCCTCTGACCTCCACATGTGTGCTGTGGCACGCACACACTCACAAACAGCAAATACATGCATACATACGTACAAAAAATTTAGGAGAGCCGGGCACTGGCTGTTCTTCCAGGCTGTTCTTCCAGGCTGCTCTTCCAGAGGTCCTGAGTTCAATTCCCATAATAGAATATAGAGGAGGGGAATAAGGGGGTGGGTCTGGGTGGAGTTAGGAACAGGAGTAGGGGTGAATATAAGCAAAATGCATTGCCTGCATGTATGAAATTCTCAGAGAATTAAAATATTATGTTAACACTCGGGAGGCAGAGCCAGGTGGATCTCTGTGAGTTCGAGGCCAGCCTGGGCTACCAAGTGAGCTCCAGGAAAGGCGCAAAGCTACACAGAGAAACCCTGTCTCGAAAAAAAAAAAATATTATGTTAAAATGAAAAATAATAAATGATAATATGGAAATGATTCCCACACTTGAGCAGGAAAGGTGTAGTGTGAAGACCGAAGATTCTTCATGCATGAATGCACAGTAAACAAATCTGCAAGTATCTCTTCTCTGTACCTTGCTCTAAATTGTCATCAGGAAAATACACAATCCCATATTGACTCATGATCCTGTAGTATATTTTTTGTTCAGCAGTTAAAGGTGTGAACTGCTTTTACGGAAGACTCAAGTTCAGTTTCCAGCACTCACATCAGGTGGGTCACAACTGTCTGTAACATCACTTACAAGAGATCCAATGCCCTACTCAGGCATCTGTGGTAACACAGAAACACACACACACACACACACACACACACACACACACAAAGTATTGTGGTGGTTTGAACTAAAACAGTCCCCATAAGCTCATAGATCTGAATGCTTAGTCACCATGGAGTGACACTATTTGACAGGTTATAAGGATTAGGAGGTATGGTCTTGTTGGAGAAAGTTATGTTACCAGGGGTGGGCTTTGAGGGTTCAAAAGCAGCCTAAGCCAGTCCCAGTCTCTCTCTGCCCTGTGGATCAAGTTGTAACTCTCAGCTTCTCCAACACCATGTCTGCCTGCATGCTGCCATGCTTCCTGCCATGATGATAACGGACTAAACCTCTGAAACTGTAAGGGAGCCCCCAATGAAATGCTTTCTCTTATAACAGTTGTCTTGGACTGGAGAGATGGCTCAGAGGTGTAGAGCACTGGTAGCTCTTCCAGAGGTCCTGAGTTCAATTCCCCGCAACCACATGTCAATTCTCACAACCATCTGTAATGAGATCTGGTGCCCTCTTCTGGCCTGCAGAGATACATGCAGGCACAACAATAAATCTTAAAAACAAAAACAGTTGTCTTGGTCAATGGTGTCTTCACAGCAACAGAACAATGATTAAGACACAGATTAAGGGTTGGGGATTTATCTCAGTGGTAAAGCACTTGCTTAGCAAGCGCAAAGCCCTGGGTTCGGTCCTCAGCTCTGGAAAAAAAAAAAAGACACAGATTAATCCATCTCTCAGTGATCCATCTCTCAGTGTTTGTGAGTTTGTGATCTCGTATAATCTCCTCCCTAAGTGTAGCCTGGATTTAGTGACTTACTTCTAACAAATATAACATGAGAGACATGATGACATGTTGTAGGGATTCAGCTTGACCTTATCGCAGCCATCTGGAGATATGACCACCTTGACTGGCCCAGAATAATCCTGCCAGTTTCTCCCAAATGGTTTTCCAGCATAATTTAAGTAGGCAAAGCTGTTAGAGTGCTACATGTAGCTTCATGACTAGATCTTGGCAGCCTCAACAGCAGGATGGGTTGGATGTCTTCGACATGAGCTTTCGATAAACCAGGTAGAGTCCGGCTTGGACAGAGTCACTGTTGTTTGGATTAATATACATGTATCTCCTTCTGACTCGGAGAGTGGAGATCCACTGTTTCCCAGGATGGAACTTCTGTCCTTAGGACTCCACTAGATTGTAGCACGTGCGGTCCCAGATTCGTCCCCTCTTTCTTCCGCCTCGCTGTACTTCACGGCCAATTCAAATACTCCCGGGCTGTGTTGTTCCAGAATAGGGTCACCTGTGCGATTAGTTTACAGAAAAACTGCAGGAGCCAGGTGGTGGTGGTGTCGGCAGCGCACACCTTTAATCCCAGCACTCAGAAGGCAGAGGCAGGAGGATCTATGAGTGTTAGACCAGCCTGGGCTACAGAGTGAGTTCCAGGACAGCCAGGGCTACACAGAGGAACCCTGTTTTTGTTTTTTGTTTTTAAAGACTGCAGGGGCTGGGCATGCTGTGCACACCATAATCAGGGGCATGAAGGTTGTGAATTTGAGGCCACCCTACTTTACAGAGTGAGACCTTGTCTTAAAACAGGGCGGGGGGAAGACAATTATGGCTCCCACCACAAGTGTGCTCTCTCTCTTCCTCTCTTTTCCCTGCTTCCCTCTAGCTCTCTCTCAGGCTTTCTATTACTGTGATAAAATACTGTGGCCAAAGTCAACTTAGGAAGGCAAGTTGTTATTTCACCTTCCAGCTTTTAAGTCCGTTCCTGAGGGAGACCCTGACAGGAACCTGGAGAGACAGACTGACGCTGAGGCCATGGAGCGAGCGAGGCTGCTCCCCGCCTTGCTCTTCATAGCTTGCTCAGCCTGATTTCTTAGAGTGCTTGGGACCACCAGGCCAGGGTTGGCACCACCACAGTGAGCTGCCCCCCCCAATCAATTTTCAATCGAGAAAATACCCCACAGGCCAGTCTAGTGGGTCATTTTCTCAGACGAGCCTCCCTCGTCCAAAATGGCTCCAGCTTGGGTCAAGTTGACAGGCATGAAACCCAGCTATCATGTAAAGAAGTTCAGGATTTGGGCTGACGGCTCAGTGTGAAAAACACTTGCCCCATATGCATGAAAAAGGCTGAGTTGAATCCCCAGCTCCCATGTAAATGATGGGCTGGTGTGGTACCCTTCCTGCCATCCCAGCAATGCATGTGTGGGGTGGGAAAGGGGGAGGCAGAGATGGGGCAAGCTAGCTAGCCAAACTAGTGAAACTGGTGAGCTCTGAGTTCAAATGAGAGCCCCTGGCCCAATATCTTAAGAAGAGAGTGGGCCTGGAGAGATGGCTCAGGGGCTAAGAGCACCAACTGCTCTTCCAGAGGTCCTGAGTTCAATTCCCAGCAACCACATGGTGGCTCACAACCATCTCTAATGAGATCTGGTGCCCTCTACTGGTTTGAAGACATACATGAAGACAGTACACTGTATACACAATAAATAAATCTGAAGAAGAAGAAGAAGAAGAAGAAGAAGAAGAAGAAGAAGAAGAAGAAGAAGAAGAAGAAGAAGAAGAAGAAGAAGAAGAAGAAGAAGAAGAAGAAGAAGAAAAGTTACTTGGGGTAAAAGTAAAAGTAGTAAATGAATGAAAAAAAGAAAGGAGGCAGGAAAAGGCAAGGAGCAAGGTTAGATGAAAAAGAATAAGGTAATGAATAGAGAGAGAAAAGAGTAAGAAATTAAAGAGCATGAGAGCAGCCAGACTCGGCAGCACAGGCCTGTAAGCCCTTCCCTTTCCGCCTTAAGGCAGGAATGAGGCGGCTGAAACCAAGTGCTCTGCAGGAAGATTACAAGTTCACGGCCTTCCAAACCTAGATAGTGAATTCAAGTCCAGCCTGGGCAACTTAGCAAGACCCTGTCTTGAAAAGAAAAACATAAAAAAGTGGCTCTATACTTTAGTCGTGGAGGGCTGACCAAGCATGTGAGAAGCCCAATTTAGGCTTGAATGAGATCGAATTTACAATCTCCAGTGGAAAAAAAAAATTGCATAGCAAAGGGAAAATTATGTAAACAAATTAGATGGACGTAAGAAGATGAATACAAATAAAAACATAAAAGACTAAAATATGAAATAAAAATGATATAAAATCATGGAAACAAAGAAAAATATAAAAAAATAATAATAACGGGCAGTGGTGGCACATGCCTTTAATCCCAGCCCTTCAAAGCTACACAGAGAAAGCCTGTCCCAAAATAAAAGAAAAGACAAGAAGAAGCGGGGTGGTAAAAGAGGAAGCACCGGTGTAGTTCTTCCAGGCCCTCTAATATTGGAGTCTGCAGGTGGACAGGTGGGTGGTCGATGCTTTGGAAGTGTCCTCCCTTTCTTCTCGTTTAGGTTGGTACCAAGTCTATATTGGTCAAGCGTCAGATGCTGACAGCTGTCTTCTCCTTAGAAGCCACCTCTTGGTGCATAGCAAGAGCCTCTGACCACCACACATAGCCTCGCGACCTGTGCACTGGACAGGTTCCCTCACAGTCCAGAGACTTCTCAGTTTGTACACCTCTGAACGGCTAATGCTCTAGCCAGGAGGTGTCTGAGTATGTTGGAAATTGGGGAAGCAAACCCAGCACGAAGATCTGCTTTTAAATACCACACAGCCTGCCGAGGGGGCCATGCCGATCTGAGTGGCCTGCGCTGTCATCCGGGGCCGTGGTGCCGTCCCAGGCCTGGACTGCTGCCGAGGGCTATGTCTGGGTCTGTGGCCCTACCGCAGCCAGGGTCTGTGTTGGTATCAGTAGCTCCTGGTGCTGTCAAGGGCAGTGCCAAAGGTCTGGGCCACCACCTAGGTTGATATCTGTGACTTCTATTGCCCCTGAGGGCTGTGGATGCCTGGGATCTAGACAGCCACCTGAGACCATGTTGGTGTCTGAGGGCCTTGCTGCTGTCAAGGCCATACTGGTCTGGGTGGCCTATGCTGCCACTGGGGCCATGGTGACGTCTGGGCCTGAGCTGCTGCTGAGGACCATGTCTGGGTCCGTGGTCCTGCTGCAGCTGGGGTCTGTGATGATGCCCATGGCTCGTGTTACCACAGGGGTTCATAGGAACCATGCATGTTGAAATCTGAGGGCCATGCTGAGCCGGCCCCACCCCTCCTTGGCCCTGGGATAGTTGGCCCTGCCCCTTGTTGGACACTACAGCAGGAGAGCTGGTCCCCTGCACTCTGGAGAGCTGGCCCCATACCACACCACTGGTGTGGGAGAGCTGGCCCCTAGGGCGTGGGCCTAGGAGAGCTGACTTCACACCTTGCCTGGGAGGCGTGGTCCCAGGGGCCTGGACTGACCAGCGCAGCTACCATGCAGACCCACATCCTAGGCCTTCTCTTGGTCCACCCTAACGTCTACCGCATCTATGACCTGCTAGACTGCGGGAAAGGACCGGTCCTGCAGAACGAGAACCACAGCATCTCCATGACTCGGGGCAACAGCAGGGCTATCTGAGAGGAGTTTCGGTGAGGGGCCAGTGATGATGGGGTAGCAGAGGCCTTGAACCAGACCCATAATGACTCGTAGCAACGAACATTCTGTGGGTGGGGCTGATTGGATGAAAAGGGACACTGCATGACACACCACGGTACCCAGTGCTACTAGGATGAATGAAGAGGGCTTGGAAAGATGGAAGAGCGAGGTGGATTTTTTTGTTTTGTTTTTTATTGATTTTGGGGTTTTTTTGGGGGGGAGGATTGCAGTGGTAAGGGGAGGATCTGGAGGGACTGAAGGTGACAGGGACTGGGGTGCATGATGTGAAATTCCCTAAGAATCGGTAAAGAATTATGTTAAAATTATCTTAAAAATAAAGCCGGGCAGTGGTGGCACACGTCTTTAATCCCAGCACTCGGGAGGCAGAAACAGGCGGATCTCTGTGAGTTCAAGGCCAGCCTGGGCTACAGAGTGAGATCCAGGACAGCCAGGGCCTATCTTGAAAAAAACATGTTTAAGGTTGCTTTGCAGTGAACGTAAGGAATCACAATGACGAATAATAGACTCTATCCCCAAGACTGTAAATGCTGTGGCAATCATAAAGCAACAGTGTGGAAAGGACGGGGCAGCACACAGTGCCAGCTGTAGCTCCTGGCAATGGAAGGGGAGAAAAGCCTAAGCCAAGAGACAAGCTGGATGGGTTCTGGTGAAAAGAAGCCTGGTAGTCCTGCCCATGAGCCCACACCCTTGAAAGCCTCCAGTTGGAGGATTTGGTGAGGTAGTGATTGCTCGTGCATGATACGGTGGTCAGCATTTGAGAGGGGGTCCAATCTATCTTTATCGTAACCCAGAGGGCCTTGGTTAAGACTGAGTTCCTCTGGGGACCAGAAAACAAGGACCAATCACAAGACAAGAAGCCCTGAGAGACAACCTGTCACACACAGCCCCTGGGTGGGCACGGACGGCTGTGAAAGTCAATCATGGAGAGAGGAGAGGCCTGACGCATGTTCACCCAAAAGTTCAGGTGGCAAGCCTGGAGACATGGCGCAGGATTAAGAGTGCAAGGGCTGGCGAGATGACTCAGTGGTTAAGAGCAACGGGTTGCTCTTCCAGAGGTCCTGAGTTCAATTCCCAGCACCCACATCGTGGCTCAAAACCATCTCCAATAGGATCTGATAGCCTCTTCTGTCATGCAGGCATACATGCAAATAGAGCACTCATAAAGAAAAAAGAGTGCACACTGCTCTAACAGAGGACCCAAGTTCAGTTCCCAGAATCTACATCAGACAGCTAACAACTACCTATAACTCCTGTTCCCAGGGGAATCTCACACCTTTTGGCTTCCAAAGCCACCAGCACTCATGTGCATACAGTGTGCCCACACACATACACACAACTTAAAATAATAAAAATAAATCCTTTTAAAATTCCAGCTCTGTGGACCAGGCTGGCCTCAAACTCACTGAGATCCACCTGCCTCTGCATCCCGAGTGCTAGAATTAAAGGTATGTACCATCGCTGGGATTGAAGGTGTGAGCTACCACCGTCAGTTAAAAAACAAAAAGGAAATTTAATGATTTGTTTTTATGTGCATTGGTGGTTTGTCTGCATGTATGTGGGGGGGGGGAGGGTTCCAGATTCCCTGGAGCTGGAGTTACAGACAGCTGTGAGCTACCATGTGCTGGGACTTGAACCCAGGTCCTCTGGAAGAACAGCCAGTGCTCTTAACCACTGAGTCATCTCTCCAGCCCAAAACATTTTTAAAAAGTTTTTGTTTTTCTTGAGACAAGGTCTCTCTGTGTAGTTCTGGTTGGCCTGGAACTCACTATGTAGACCAAGCTGGCCTCAAACTCATAGAGATTTGCCTGCCTTTGCCTCCCAAGTGCTGGAACTAAAGGCGTGTGGCAACATACTTGACCAGAAAGCAGCTTTTAATTTGCCACCTTCTACACTTTCATCTCCATATTTGAATTCCTATCAGAAGGCTACTAACATTTGGAATATTTGCCATAAGCTCAGGTTTGAAATCAGATTAAAGCTCAGAAAAGAAGACATGGATGATGGACTAGTTAACTTGTGACGGGATCTGTGCTCTACAACAGGAGGGTAGCTTTCACAAAGACGAGACCGACCTGGGCTGTATATAGCGAGGCCCAGCTGGGGATATGGCTTCAGTTGGTAGAGTGCTTGCCTGGCATAACTGAAGCCCTGGGTTCCATCTCCAGCGCCTCATAAAACTGAATGTGGTGGCACAGTGATCCCAGCACTTGGGAGGTAGTGGAAGGAGAATCAGAAGTTCAAGGTCATGCTTGGCTACAAAGTGAGTTCCAGGTTAGTCTGTGGTAAAAGAGAGATCCTGTTTCAAAAAGGAAAAACAATTGATAGGGCAGAGGCATCATACAACTTTAATCTCAACATTTTGGGAGGTAGAGGCAGGTGGATTTCTGTGAGTTGGAGGCCAGCCTGGTCTACATACTGAGTTCCAGGACAGCCAGGGCCACACAGAGAAACCCTGTCTTGAAAAACCAAAAGAAAAAAAGATTTAACACTGTTGTAAAATATTAATTTAGGGTGTGTTACATTTGTTTATGCTGTGGAACATTTGTTTAATGATGGAAAGATGTGTTGCATTTTCTTTCTTTTTTTTTCTAATTTTTTTTTTTTTTTTTTTTTTTTTTTTTTTTTGGTTTTTCGAGACAGAGTTTCTTTGTGTAGCTTTGCGCCTTTCCTGGAACTCACTTGGTAGACCAGGCTGGCCTCGAACTCACAGAGATCCTCCTGGCTCTGCCTCCCGAGTGCTGGGATTAAAGGCATGCTCCACCACCGCCTGGCTTATTCAGTTCAAATTTCTATCTAGGATCGTTTCTTTTGACAGAAGTATAGATTTTGGTGTTTCTTGCAGATTATTTCTGCTAGTAACTGATGTTATCCAATGTTTACTTGCATAAACTTTTTATTTAATAATTATTTTAAAGGATATTTTTGCTAGATCGATATTTATGTTTCTGTATTTTGAAGGCATTTTTGAAATCCAGCACATGGTTTGTCTGGGAAGTCAAAGGTTTCACATTTGAAAGAATTCAAAGGTAATTGAAGTAGATCGTTTGAGGGTGTATAGTTTTTCTTCTCCTTTAATTTCCCTTTACTGTACTATGATGTGACTACTCAGCAAGTTCCAGGACAGCCAGAGCTACACTGAGAAACCCTGTCTCTGAAAAACAAACAAACAAATCAAAGTCCTACAACAAAAGAAACAGGCGGGTGAACTGAGTGGCCCAGTCCTTACTTAAGGCCGGCCCAGGGGGCTCTTGATTTTCTTTGTTTAGAGAAGGGGCCTTCGTAGTGAGGCCTAGGTAGAAGGCAACAGTACCAGTGAGGACGAGGGGCACAATGGTGGAGAAATGAACCAAGAACATGGTTCAAGGTCAGACAAGAAGGCGTTAGTTAAGTTAATACACTGGGTTCCCTAACAGACAAGACAAACAGTGATAATGCAATAGAAAGCTCCAATTCGAGGTCGGATGACCAGGCTGGCCTTGCACTCATAGAGATCTGCTTGCCTCTACCTCCCAAGTGCTAGGATAAAACACATATATGACCATGCCCAGCAGGGGCGGGGTTTTTGATTCGTTACCAGTTGCTCTGTTTGAATAGCTAGATGAGACGCAGGTGCTGATGTTGGACTAGTTAGTACATCTTGGCATTCAAACTAAAGGGGCAGTCACGGAACAGTAGTTAGCAGAGACCTAACCAGACCCCAGAGTGGCTTGGGGTCAGACCACAGAAGAAGGGGTGGGGATAAGTGAATAAACATTTGGGTGTAAGTACGGTTAATCAAAATGGGAGTAGACTCTGGAGTAGGAAAACAGAGCCTGGAGTCTTGAATTCAGACCAAGCGGGCAGTGGTGTGAGGATTGAGAACAACCATGTGCCAGGCATGGCGGCCCACACTTGCAGTCCCAGCGCTCAGCATTAATGTGGAGGAAGAAAGACCACTATAAATCCCAGGCCAGCCCCCCAAAAAAGAAAAAAAAGTCATAACCGCATAAGTTTAAAGACAGGCCTTCAGGGCACTATTGATTCAGAAGCAATCAGAGAATCCACTGGAAAGTCCAAAGCTGAGCCAGTTTAAGTACAAGCCTGGAGTGGAAGGATTTTAGAATAGTTAAATTGCTGTGTTAGCTTACTAGACCAACTAGATGGGTAAACAAGTCTTGACTAAGAATCAGAAGAGCCAGGCGGTGGTGGCGCATGTCTTTAATCCCAGCACTCGGGAGGCAGAGGCAGGCGGATCTCTGTGAGTTGGAGGCCAAACTGGGCTACAGAGAGAGTTCCAGGAAAGGCTTCAAAGCTACAAAGAGAAACCCTGTCTTGAAAAGAATCAGAAGAAAGAGCAAGAAAAGCTTTGATTAGGAACCAAAATACATTGATGGTGAAGTGGCTTTAAAAGAGAGCCTTAGTTTGAGAATAGGCTGGGAATATTGATGCTGTAATGGACTAGACCTCAAGGTCAGGTCTGAGTTGTTTTGTTTTGAATTTTGAATTTTGAATTTTATTTATGTGTATGGGTGTTTTGTCCGCATGGGTCTGTGTACCATGTGCAAGCACAGTGCCCATACAGGTCAGAAGGGGGGGCAGATTCCTTGGAACTGGAGTTGCAGGCATTTGTGAGCTGCCGTTTGTGTGCTAGGAATTGAACCTGGGCCATCTGGAAGAGCAGTCAGTGCTTTTAACCACTGAGCCATCTCTCCAGACCCCCTTTTTTTGGGGGGGGGGGAGGCAGGTTCTCACCATTGAATTCTGGCTGGTCTGGAACTCACTGTGTAGACAAGACTGGCCTCTTAACTCACAGATATCCATCCACCTGTCTCTGCCTCCCAAGTCCTGAGATTAAAAATACTTGCCACTACCCCCAGCAAAATGGTCTGTGTTCAAAATCAAACAATTAAAATGACGTAGGTTCTGGAAACAACCTAGATGCCCGTCAACTGAAGAATGGATAAATAAAATGTGGTACATATACACAATGGAATACTACTCAGCAGAGAAAAACAATGACATCGTGAAGTTTGCAGGCAAATGGATGGATCTAGAAAAGATCCTGAGTGAGGTAACTCAAACCCAGAAGGACGAACATGGTATGTACTCACTCATAAGTGGATACTAGATATAAAGCAAAGAACAATCAGACTGCAACCCACAGAACCAGGGAGGCTACATAGCAGGGGGGACCCTAGGAGGACTGTGGCTTATAATAAGTTTTGGTTTTACTCAATTACTGGGCAAGCCTCAGTGAAACATTTCACTATTAAGATAAGAATTTATAATGTATCAAGCTGATAATAGAAAAATAAATAAATAAATAAATAAATAAATAAATAAATAAATAAATAAATAAATAAAAATGATGTAAGTTCAGAGAAACCTGAAAGTTCAATAGTTCAAAAGAGTGCCAGGTGGTGGTGCCCCCTAGCACTTAGAATGGGGAGTCATGAAGATCATGACTTTAAGGCCAGCCTCAGCTCCATAGTATTTGAGGCCAGCCTCACCTACTTGAGACCCTATCTCTAAAACCAAATGGGGGGGGTGTGTTCTAAAGGAGGCAGAGGCTGGTGGACCTTTTTGAGTTAGAGGTCCAAATTTATTGGGGCTATGTAGTAACACCCTGCCTCAAAAACGAAACAAAAACCACCACCACAACAAAAGAGATTTGGGTTTGTTCTAAAACCAGAAGAGGCCTTTAAACTGCTGAGAGTACAAGGGGAAATGAGGACCACACAGGGTTGTCTCTCCAGACCAAAGATGTCTACAATCGATTTCCCACCCAGAAAGCTGGGACTGGAGGTGACTAATAGCCTAGGTGATCCTTTCCCTATCTGGAGGGCCAGGCCATACAAAAGCTCCCTCAACCAGGACCACAGATACTTCATAGTCGAGGTGACCTTTGTGTTATTTGCATGGCCAGAGGCTCCCCCAAGCTCCCCCAGCAAGAGCCGGAGGTAACTAATAGCCCTGATGACCTCCATGCTATCTGTATGACAGAGACCACACTAGATCCTTCCCTAGGCCCTTAGGATAACACATGTAGCCTATCTCGAGAGCACATCTTCATGGAAGAAGTGACATGTACTTTAGGAAGAGTTTCAATGTAATTATGCCTCTTTGTGTTATACTAGGCAACTTCTTTCCAAATTATACTGTACTCAAATATGCTTGCTATAATAAACTGCCTAGTGTCAGACTAGAGGTTTGAACCAACACCAGACATTGAGTTGTGCTGAACCAGATTTTTTTTTGATTTTTGAGACAGTGTTCCTCTGTATAGCTTTGGAGTCTGTCCTGGAACTCGCTCTCTAGCCCAGGCTGGCCTCGATCCGCCTGGCTCTGCCTCCCAAGTGCTGGGATTAAAGGCATGCCCCACCACCACCTGGCCTGAACCGGATTTTTAAATATTTATTTTTATTTTCTGTGCAATAGTATTTTTGCCTGCATGCATGTCTGTGTGAGGGTATGGAATCCTCTGGAACTGGAGTTACAGACAGTTGTGAGTTGTCATGTGGGTGCTGGGAATTGAGGTCCTCTGGGAAGAGCAGCCCGTGCTCTTAACCACTGAGTCGTCTCTCCAGCCCTAGCTGCTGTAATCTCACACATCCTTTATTAATTTTATTTTTGGTTGACATATTTGCATATATATGGGATGAGGGACGTATTTTGGTTCATTGGCTAATGATACACAAGATTCATTGGGTTTGGGAACAAAAAAAAGCTCAAAAACAACTTAAGAAAAGCAGGGAAATCGGGCGGTGAAGGGAATCGAACTCTGGGAATTGAATCTAAGGTCTCCTACACGGAAACCCAGAACTCTACCCCCAGGCTACATTCCCAGGGGGCGTTGCAACCTCTCAAATGACATAAAAAAAGACTATGACCCAGGCTAAAGAGTACTAGTGAAGTCCAGACTGATAACCTAGTTAAACCCATTTCCACAGACCTAAGACTCAGAACCCTGTACTTCTAGCTAAAGGTCACTAGGGTACAAATAGTTAGCAATGAACTGTTTATCTAAAAACAGAAGAAAGAGACTTAAATGTGCTGATCTGACAGGTTCAGGACACACAATTTCTCCAGTCCCCGTCCTTCCTCACTTCACTCCTCACCTTCACAGTTTCTAGGTCTCCATTCTGACTTCCCGCTCATTCATTGGATACTCATGACCTCTCCAAACCACTGGTGAAATTTTTTTTTTAATCAGTCTTGGCTGTAACTCATAATCTCTCCATCTACCAAACTTGTTTTAAAAGTGCCAGTATCGTGCATGGGCAGTGGTGGGGCGCGATTCTAATCTGAGCGCTAGGGAGGCAGAGGCAGGAGGATCTCTATGAGTGTGAGACCAGCCTGATCTACAAAGCGAGTTCCAGGACAGCCAGGGCTGCACAGAGAAACCCTGTCTTGAAAAACCAAAAATCCAAAAACCAAAAACAAAACAAAAAACGGTGACATGAGATAAAACTTGTAAGGACTAAAAGTATGGCTTTTTCTCCTCAGTTTCCTCCCATCCCTCTCACATGGCTCAGAGAACCAGAGGAGTGAAATGTATGAGGGAAAGAAAAGATCAGCAGAGCGCATGGAAAAAGGGAAAGGGGAAGGGGGAATTGAACCTGAGGCCCTTGGCATAGTATCCCAGTACTTTGCCACCAGACCATATTCAAGCAATAACAGGATCTGCCTAAACGGGCTTATGAAGCCGCTGTGACGTATGGTAACGACTCCGGAAGTCAGGGCTTAGAATGTAGCTAGATCCACTTCCACGGATCCAAGACTCTCAGAACCGGTTAAAACCGCCCCCTTGTGTGAACCTACAGTTCTCTAAATCACAGTAAACTGCCTTTTAAGGGACCCAACACTTTGAGAACTCCCCTAAAAATCCTCCTGTGACCCAACTGACCGTTGGTGGTGTGGATCACGTGAGGAACGTCAATCATCTCTGCAAAGCCATGTAATGCTTAGGTCCAGTACCTGACACATATCACCTCCTCAATAAATGTCTGTTTTCTGTAGATGTTCTGTGTGAGGTCCTGTGTGGAGATAGGTGAGAAGACTGAAGAAATCACCCGGTCAGTCACTACCGGATATTTGTAGCCATAGGAACAGTAGCTGCTGTAATATTTTAAACATGATTTATTTATTTTTATTTTCTGTGCATTGGTATTTTTGCCTGCATGCATGTCTGTGTGGGGTGTCAGATCCTCCGGAACTGGAGTTACAGACAGTTGTGAGTTGTCATGTGGGTGCTGGGAATTGAGGTCCTCTGGGAAGAGCAGCCCGTGCTCTTAACCACTGAGTCATCTCTCCAGCCCTAGCTGCTGTAATCTCACACATCCTTTATTAATCTTATTTTTGGTTGACATATTTGCATATATATGGGATGAGGGACATACTTTGGTTCATTGGCTAATGATAAATAAGATTCATTGGGTTTGGGAACAAAAAAGCTCAAAATAACTTGAGAAACAGGGAAATCGGGCGGTGAAGGGAATCGAACTCTGGGAATCGAACCTAAGTCTTCTACATGGAAACCCAGAACTCTGCCCCTAGGCTACATTCCCAGGGGGCATCGCGGCCTCTCAAATGGCATAAAAAAGACTATGACCCAGGCTAAAGAGGACTAGTGAAGTCCAGACTGATAACCTAGTTAAACCCATTTCCACAGACCTAAGACTCAGAAGCCTGTACTTCTAGCTAAAGGTCACTAGGGTACAAATAGTTAGCAATGAACTGTTTATCTAAAAATGGAAGAAAGAGGCTTAAATGTGCTGATCTGACAGGTTCAGGACACACAATATCTCCAGCCCCCGTCCTTCCTCACTTCACTCCTCACCTTCACAGTTTCTAGGTCTCCGTTCTGACTTCCTGCTCAATCATTGGATACTCATGGCCTCTCCAAACCACTGGTTATGTTTTTTAAATCAATCTTGGCTGTAACTCATAATCTGCCCATCTACCAAACTTGTTTTAAAAGTGCCAGTATCGTGCATGGGCAGTGGTGGGGCGGGATTCTAATCTGAGCGCTAGGGAGGCAGAGGCAGGAGGATCTCTATGAGTGTGAGACCGCCAAAAACCACAAACCAAAGCAAAACCAAAAAAAAGTGACATGAGATAAAACTTGTAAGGACTAAAAGCATGGCTTTTTCTCCTCAGTTTCCTCCCATCCCTCTCACGTGGCTCAGAGAGCCAAATACTGAGGTCAGAGGAGTGAAATGTGAGGGAAAGAAAAGATCAGGAGAGCGCGGGGCTCATGAAAAAGGGAAAGGGGAAGGGGGAGTTGAACCCGAGGACTTAGACACTGTATCCCAGTACGGTGCCCCAAGGCTACTCTCAGGCGTTTGCAGAACCTGCCTAAACGGACTTATGAAGCTGCTGTGACGTATGGTAACGACTCCGGAAGTCAGGGCTTACAATGTATCTAGATCCACTTCCACGGACCCAAGACTCTCAGAACCGGTTAAAACCGCCCCCTTGCGTGAACCCGCAGTTCTCAAAACCACAGTAAACTGCCTTTTAAGGGACCCAACACTTTGAGAACTCCCCTAAAAAATCCGCCTTGTGACCCAACTGACCGTTGGTGGTATTGATCACGTGAGGAACGTCAATCATCTCTGCAAAGCCATGTAATGCTTAGGTCCAGTACCTGACACATATCACCTCCTCAATAAATGTCTGTATTCTGTAGATGTTCTGTGTAAGGTCCTGTGTGGAGATAGGTGAGAAGACTGAAGAAATCACCTGGTCAGTCACTACCGGATATTTGTAGCCATAGGAACAGTAGCTGCTGTAATATTTTAAACATGAATTATTTATTTTTATTTTCTGTGCATTGGCATTTTTCCCTGCATGCATGTCTGTGTGATTGTGTCGGATTCCTTGGAACTGGAGTTACAGACAGTTGTGAGTTGTCTTGTGCGTGCTGAGAATTGGACCTGGGTCCTCTGGGAAGAGCAGCCTGTGCTCTTAACCACTGCGCCATCTCTCTGGCCCGAGATTTTCTTCTTGCCTCACAAGTGTTTTGACTCTGTCAAGCCTGGTGTTTGCAGAGACAACCCGTCTCCCCTGATTAAACTAGATGATTTCATGGAAGCCTGAGTTCAAGGCTATGACAGAGCAGCAGTGGTTGTATAGTTAACAAGACCTCTGCTTAAGAGGCCCAGCAAGCTAAAAGCACTTGTTGCTCTTGCGAAGGACCCAAGCTGGAGTCCCAGAGTCCACATGGTGGTTCACACTCATCTGCAACTGTGATTCCAGGGAATCTGTGCTCTCTTGTGACCTTCATAGGCACCAGGCACCCATGTGCAGACAAAACATTCATATACATAAAATAAAAATGAAAAATATAAACAAAAATTTAAAAAGACTTCTACTTTAAAAAGATTGTATGAGCTGGGCAGTGGTAGTGCATGCCCTGAGACCCAGCACTCGGGAGGCAGAGGCAGGCAGATCTCTAAGTTTGAGGCCAGCCTGGTCTACAGAGTGAGTTCCAGGACAATGAGGGCTGCATGGAGAAATCATGTCTCAGAAAAGCAAAACCAAACAAAATAAAAAGATTTTACTTTTGTATATGTGTGTATGTCTATGTATGTGTGTGCCATGTGTGTGTATCTGCACAAGCCAGAAGGACTGGGATCCCCTGGAGCTGCAGTTAAAGGTGGTTATGAGCTAACTGATGTGGGTGCTTTTAACCTCTGAGCCATCTCTCCAGCCTCCACAGGAGGTTTTTTGGTTTTTTGTTTGTTTGTTTGTTTTGTTTTGTGTTTTGTTTTTTGTTTTTTGAGACAGGGTTTCTCTGTGTAGTTTTGGCACATTTCCTGGAACCCACTCTGTAGACCAGGCTGGCCTTGAACTCACAGAGATCTGCCTGCCTCTGCCTCCCGAATGCTGGGATTAAAGGCGTGTGCCACCACCTCCCGGCCACAGGAGGCTTTTATGGAGTCAAGGTCAGACCCGACATGTCTTGATAGTGCTAGAGTTCACAAACGCCCAGCTGGAGGACAGGGTTTGTGGTGGTGGGATATTAACCAAGAGACCCAGATTCAAGGTTGAGCCAAAGAATATTCATCCAGCATTTCAATACGAAATACTAAATACTAAAAGGGCGTTCGTGGTGAAACAGTTTGGGGGCGTTTAGGATTAGAACCAAGTAGCAAAGGTCATAGAATAGTTAACAGACACAAAAGCGTAAGGATGCCAAGAGGAACTGATGTTCCTAAGGTTCAAGATCAGAGTAGTTATAGAGGAATAGAAACTATAGGCCAGCAGGGAAAAGAGAAAGAGAGGCCAGCATTTGAGGGAAGATCTGAAAAGTATCAACAGGGGACTACTGTACTGAGGTCCCAGAAGCACTAAGTATGGGAAAACTAACAGAGGCTTAAGTTTTCAGGTTTTGGAGCTGAAGAGCATTGCTCATGAGTTACCCCAGATCTGGATTCACTGGTCTTGGAAAGATGGATTGAGAGTGGAGCCAGAGTCCCACGTTGGAGGTAGGACGCCATGACACTGATGGAAGGCTTAAGGAGACTGAAGCTAAGAGTAAAGGTAGTGGTCCTGATGGTGGAGGCATCTACAGAGATCCAGGCTTCAGAGTAGGCCATACGGACACCGACAACAGTAGACCTGCGAGTACCTGGTGGCCGGAGAAACGGCTCAGTGGCTGTGAGCAGCACTTATTCTTCTTTCAGAGGACCCGGGTTTGGTTCCCAGCACCAATATGGTGGCCTACAAATGTGTCTGTAACTCCAGTTCCAGGAGACCTGACACCGTTCTGGCCTCTGCGGATACCACAGGTATTGATGGCACACAGACATACATACAGGCAAAACACCCATACACATAAAGTAAAAATTACTTTAAATTGAAACAAAAATTACTCTAAAGTATCTGGCTAGGCTTGGTGGTGAATCCCTGTAATCCAGCATTTGGGAGGCTGAAGCAGGAAGACAGAGGCTAGCCTGGGCTACACAGAGAGACTCTGTCTCAAAACAGTGTTTGAGTCTGAGGCCGTAGTAGATAGGCATCAGTGAAGGAAACAGTAAGAAATACCCAGGAACAGGTTTATAGTTCAGTGGCAGAACTTTTACTCAGCACACACACACAGGTCTGGGCTCCATCCCTAGGAACAAAACCAAACAAATGCCCAGATCTGAGGCCAGAGCAAAGAGCCAGTAATGGTAGAATAGTTGACAGAGGCCTGGGCTTAAGTTTGGATCACATGGGCATTTCCTGCCCGGATAGAGGTCGGAACTAGTAACATTAGGGGAACTGATGGTAAAATAATAGAATTCCAGATGTAAGGTTAAGATCAAGACTCATCACAGCAAAAATCACAGAAGTCCACATTCAAGTTCAAAGTCAGATGAGTAGACAAGTGTTGGTGGGAGGTCGGGTTTTAGGCTTGACTAGTGGTACACACTGGTGGGGGAATAATTAAAGAAATGCTCAGCTCCAGGCTTAGCCCCGAGCTGCTCTTGATAGTGCAGCACGTGACTAGCACCCAGGGTCAAAATAGACAAAGGGCGTAGACCAGGACTAGATCTGATGGAATGACGAAAATTCTGATGTCAAGCCAGAGGCACAGTGATGACAAAGTAAGAGAGGCCCAAGGTTGACCAATAGCATTATTTTTTATTCTTTCTTGTTTACTCAGTGTTTAGGTTCCTTTAGGTTGTGAGTCAAAAGTGTCACCAAGATGAAATTAAAGTAGAACGTCAATTCTGCCACCTCAAAAATTTTACAAGGAGGAAACCCCCCGAATCATGCAAACAATATTCATCAACCATCCTGAAACCAGACTCACTAAAGAAAATGGAGAGTGTGAAGAAAAGGAAGTTCGAGAAAACTGGTATTTCCCCAAATTATCTTGCTCCCTCTAGACCTTGATTGAAACCGTATCTATTTGGTGCAGCAGAGAGTTAACACACAGGTCTGAACTGTTATCCTTGGGAGGGCCTCTTGGAAGATTAGTATTTAATTGGTGTGTGGTACCCTTCACTGTATCCATCAGCTGTATTGTCTGTCTTCATAGGAAATCACTGACCCCCAAGCTGGGTTAGGAATGTTGGCACACACACATAATTTTGACAACATGACCAGTCCAGCTCACTGGTATCATTATCTCATAACCATTTGCCTAAGATCTATCTGATGGAGCCAGAAATGCTTTGGCTACAAGTGATCACACTATTAAATGACAGATTAAATAAACAGGGAATTATCTTCTTCCCTCAAAGAGCTGCTGTTAGTTCCATAGCTCAGCAATACTGTGCTACCAGGTTGGTGACTCTGAAGTCCCAAGACGTTAGCCAAGGATGCAACTGATGCAAATGTAGCAGCACATGGATCTGGGAGAATTAGCTTTAAGAGGCCCTGGTGATGCTTCACACTGAAATTTCTTCATGATTCTAACCATTGACAATGACTTTGGAACTTATTTCCTTGCCAATAGCCAATCATGAACTAATTTAGTATTTGGTCTCTGAGCTGGTCAAGGGCTTAAATTAGGGCCCTGGACGGGCATGGGAGGAGCATGCCAATCTAGAACTCCAAGACCTCAACACACCACTTCTGCTCCCTGGTTGGGGGCCCTAAGTCAATGCACAGATAAGAGTGGGGTGCACCTAGCCAGAAGCTGTCAGGTTGGGAACTTTTGCAATCTAATCTGATGAAACCCTTGGGGTTGAACTCACCATTCCTCTCCTAAGTTCTCTATTGCTGTCAGATCCTGCACCCCAACCTCCCTCACCCAGGAAAAGGCAAGCTCCTCAGCATGGCCCACAAAGCCCTCCAGATCTAATGTCATGTGTCACACTCAGCCGGGTCATACTCTGGCACACTCCCGTCTCGGTGGCTCTGCGCTAGCCTTTCTTTCTGTTGAGGATGTTCTTCTACCCCCGCCCCCCACGATGGCCTCCCTCATTTCATTCAGATCTTCAAATGACATCGCCAAAAGAAGCTCCCCGCTCCCGTCCCTGCGGCCTCACCCCCTTTCTTCCTTTCTTCATCTCCACACCGCCCATCTTGAACTAGCCTATTATATACAGATGCTTGCTTCTCCACTCAATAGGGTTAGACCTCAACCAATCTGCCTGAACTTGAACTAGTGTATGTCAAAAATGCATTAATATACCTAACCTACCAAACACCCTAGCTTAGCCCCACCAACCTCAAATGGGCTCAGAACAGTGACATTATTCTACAGGTAGGCAAACTCACCTAATGCAAAGTCTATTTTATAACAAAATGTTGACTAGCTCATGTAATTTACTGAACACCATACTGAAAGTAGAAAAACAAGACCAGGTGTATGTGTGTGGTTCTGTAGCACTGTACGGTCAAAAAGTTGAAAAATTATAAAGCAAATTATACTCCAAGGAATGGCTGTACTTTGTATACCGCGTGCTTGCATCCCCTAGGATGCAAGGCCACAAGGGCAGGAGTTTGCATTGGTTGAGGCCACAGCAGGATCCCTCCTTTTCAGAACAGTTCCTGACAACACAGTTGGTGCTCACTCCTGTCTACTGACTCACAACTACGTGACACATCACAGCAGCTACTCAGTGCTTGTTGCATGGATGAACACAAGACTGCACAACCGAGGAAGCCATCTCCCTTTCACCGGAGGGCTCAGTGCTCCCTAGTGCCCCCTTGTGGGAGACCTGGGAGTTGCCCCTCAACACAACCACGGAAATTTTATTTACAACACAAGCCCGGAGGGAGAGGAGGGAACTGCGGCGGCGACGGCGGCGGCGGGCAGTGCAGGGCTGGCGGAACCCTACTTTTGCTCTCGTCTCCAGACGATGACCATGCCACTGGCGTCGCTGGAGGCCAGCAGACTCTCGTCGCAGTTGAAGCTGACGTCGAGCACAGGTGCACTGTGGCCCTGCAGCTTGTTCACAGCAGCCTTGGCCGCCCGCTCCACGTCGAAGAAGTGAACACACATATCCTCACTGCCTGTCACTGTCCGGATAAGAGGGAGAGAGGATCAGGAGCCTGGTGGGGAGTCCTTGAGGTTGTGGGAGGTGGGAGGGCCTCACGGAGCTTGGGGTAGTTTAAAAGGAACCCTCCCTAGATGGGAGTTCATCTGCCCCCTTTGGTCCTGTGGGCAGTAGGGGAGGTTTTAGGCAAGCGTGGGGTCTGTGTCTCAGCTGTGAACTTCCCAAGCTGTGCGTGGCTCCATGTGGAAAGTGTTTAGGCATGAGGCCGTTAGGGCACAAGAGAGCACAAGGCCCAGGAAGTCATGGCATCAGGCTGGCACGGTGATGGAGCCAGGCCGGCAGCAGTAGTGGTGTGTGCCTCTTCCCAGTTCCCCGGGCCGCTGCCCCCGAGCACTCACCCACACAGGCCCCCTGGCGGAAGGACATGAGAGGGCAGAAGATACTGCGCACAGGGTGGGAGCTCTGCTCAATGGGAAAGCTCCTCTTCAGCTGCAGGGTCCCTTCATTGTCCACCACCCTGAAGAGAAGGCAAAGGAAAGGGGTCAGGGCGGCAGAGCCTCAGCCTCAGGAGGCCAGCGGCGGTCTACGTTCTGCATCCTGTATCTGAGGCATTCACAGTGCTCATGAAATTCAGATTCATTTTCATCTGCAGACAGGCCTACTACGTTGTACAAGCTGAGTTTGAACTCAGGCATTCAAGTGGTCCCCCTGCTCCAGCCCTAGAGTGCTGGCATCACAGGTATCTATCATCACCCCTAGCATTTTTTTTCAATTTCCTTATTTTCGTTGTATGTGTATGGGTGTTCCGCCTGCATGTGTGTCTGTGCACCATGAGTGTATAGTACTGGAGGAGGCCACAAGAGGGCGCTGGAGCCCTTGGGCGGGAATTACAGAGTTGTGAGCCGCCATGTTGGGGCTGGGAACTGAACCTCACTCATCTGTAAGAGCAACAAGTAAGTTTTTTGGGTTTTTGTTTGTTTGTTTGTTTGTTTTAAAGATAGGATCTTACTGTGTACTGGAACTTGCTATGTAGATCAGTCTAGTCTCAACCTGCCCCTACCTCCCAAGTGCTGTGATTTAGGACATGAGGTCCCTCCTACCCCCGAGACAGGGTTTCTCTGTGTAGCCCTGGCTGTCCTGGAACTCACTCTGTAGACCAGGCTGACCTCGAACTCACAGAGATCCTCCTGCCTCTGCCTCCTGAGTGCTGGGATTAAAGGCGTGTGTCACCACTGCCTAGCAGGGCATGAGCTTATGTCCAGCTTTAAAAAGCATAAATTTTTTTGAAGTGATTCTGGTCATTAGGTTTTGCACCCTAGCTAGAGAACTGTAACATGACAGCGATGGGTGGGAAGAATGAATTTTGACCTCAAATCAAAAGAACAAAATAATATAGGCTATGGGTGAATCTCAGTGGTAGAGTGTTATTAGCATGTCCAAGGCTCTGGGTTCAATTCCCAGCACCAAATAAGGAAAAAGAAAGGGAACTGGAGAGATGACTCAAGTAGGTAAAGACACTTGCTGCCAGGCCCAACAACTCGAGTTCGAGTCCTGGGACCTGCATGGAAGGACAGAATAAACTTCTACATATGTGCATACACACACACACACACACACACACACACACACACACACACACACAGAAATAAATGTGAAAAAAATCAAACCAAAGGGAAACATGTGCTGATATTTTCCCTTTAATCATAGTATTGGGAGTGGAACCCACAGCCTCATGTGTGCTGGGCAAGTGCTCTCTCTACCACTGAGCTACTTTCTCAGCCCTTTATGTATCTGGCCTTAGTTTGCTTACCTATACCATCTGAGATAATAACAGTATCTACTTTCCAGGCTGCTGTGGGGATGGAAGAAGGTGGTATGTATGATGTGCTTTGAACAGGGCCTGGCCATCGCAATGCTCACGGAGAGGCTCATTACTGCTTTTCTTATTTATGTTGCTATTGCTATTGTCATACTGTACACTGTGTACACTGTGTACACTGTAGGCCATGTATCCCCACACTATGTAGTGTGTGTGTGTGTGTGTGTGTGTGTGTTTCTGGGGATGGAACCCAGGGCTTTACACTTGCTAGACAAGCACTCTGCCACTAAGCTACATCCCCAACCCCACCCTCATCATCCTGTGAGGTCAGACCCGTCCTTGGTGCAATGAATGTGATGGCGACAGGTCTTGTTCCCCTCTGCTGGCCCCGATGGCCCCGGTAGGGGAGGAACCCACCTGTAGAGCAGCAGCTTGTTGAGGCAGGCGTTGATGAGCAGGGAGGGGTCCCGTGCTTCTCGGCTGACCCAGGAGCGGGCGGAGATGCTGGTTACAGGGCTGCCCTCCTGCACTACCAGTCGCTTGGCTTTGGTCAGCTTCCCTGAATCAGCGGAGGCAAAGGAGAGGACAAGGACTGAGTCCTGGCAGAATCAAAAGGAGAGGGCACCTAAACCGAGGCCTGTGGCCTGCCTACCTGTGGCCATGTCAAAGAGAAAGGAGAAGATACTGCCACGGTCATCACCTGCCCAGAGAAGGCGGCCAGGGGCGTCAAAAGACAGGGCGAGGACGCGGCCTGTCAGCTTGCTGGAGCCACCCTTCACTTTCTTGCCTGTGGAGATGTTCATGACATGCACATTGTGCTTGGCATTCCCCACCTGTGGGTGGAATACACACACTATCATTCCGACTCATCCAGTCCGTCCTTGAGTTTCACACGTTAGGACTGTGCCAGGTTCCCCGGAAGGTGACCCAGGCATCATTCCTACTCCCTAGCTATCCCCTCCATATGCTTACAATAGGCCAGTTGCTCGTGAGACAAAGGCAGTCCCAGAGCCAAAAGGCTGCTGCCCCTTGGCCAGTCTGAAAACTTGACCTTAAAATACCCTTATAGCTTTCCCTTGCACCCTGGTCTGCCCCCTCTCGAAGCCCAAGAGCTGCTAGCACGGAAATGAGACAGGGCCCCAAGGACTAGCTCGCTCATGGCCTGTTGTTCCCCTACATTTCAACGCCCTACCCCCAGGCCACGCCAGACTTTCCATGTCTTCCTCTGCCCTCTGATCACCAGTCTGTCCTGGAGTCTGACCACAGTGGGGCTGCCACTGATAGACTACATGAGCTTTCCGCCTCATCCTCCTGCTCCCTAGCAGCAGCCTCTGGAGACAGAAAACTGTAAGACTGTGATGCGACCAGAGGAACCCCAGGGCCATGACCCCCCTGCCTAGCCCAGCCCAGAAGTCTACCACAGCAAGGCCTTCTCAGATCATGAACTGTGCTTTTTTGTTTTGTTTTTTTGAGACAGGGTTTCTCTGTGTAGCTTTGGTGCCTGTCCTGGAGCTCGCTCTGTAGCCCAGGCTGGCCTCCAACTCACAGAGATCCGCCTGCCTCTGCCTCCCCAGTGCTGGGATTAAAGGCGTGTGCCACCACCGCCCGGCTGAACTGTGCTTTTTGTTGGTCTGTTTCTCTTTGAGTCTGCCCACAGGACTGCTGTGATAGGACTTGCAGGGATTAAACCTTTATACTCTGGTGCCCCAAGACAAGCCTCCAGACCCAGCATGCCCGCCCAGGGTGAGCAGGTGTCCTGGAGCCTGACCACAGTGAGGTTGTTGTTGACGGGCTGGAAGGTACAGCACAGCAGTTCAGCGCCATCAGGGTCAGGGATCTCACGGATGCAGCGGCCGTCCTCGGAGGCCCAGATGCGCATGGTGGCATCGAGGGAGGTGGACACGAGGATGTCATTGGAGAGGGACCAGGCGAAGTCGGAGACGCCACGCGTGTGGCCACGTAGCACATGGAGCACAGTGGGTGGGGCAGGCACCAGCTGGCACAGGGAGATGCTGCCGTCCAGTGAGCAGCAGGCCAGGCGGTGCCGGTCGTCATTGGCGAAGTGTACCCTTGGGACTGCAAATGCCAAGGAGTCATTTGGGGGAGTCAACACATTCACTGAGCAAAGGAATGGTCACCTCAACAACGGGCTTTCCTTGGCTGACAAAGGCAGCTGTAAACCTTAGAAGGTCCACTGACAACGTGCTCTCTAAATCTAGCAGGCACTCTGAGGACCGCCAAGGGCTTCTGCAACGCAAAAAAGCTGGCACTGTTCTACTGCGTACTTTACAACAATCAAGCTCTCAGGAGTCTGCCAAAGCCTCCACACAGTGTGGCCCACTCGACCCTCTGCAAGGAAGTTACCAGCAACGGCTTTGAACTCTTCCAAGTGACTCAGGAACTCAGACAGCCCGCTAAAAAAAGGCTCTCTTGAGTTTCTGCGGCTCTTTACAGTACCTAAAGTAACACAAACTTTGCAGAGGGCTTTTGCATTTGCTAACAGTTTTATGAGTGGTAATTTCTCCTGCTGAGGTGTGGTGCCAGAGACCTTGCATTCTGGAAAAATGAGGCCTTGGGTAGTTGTTTGAACAAATGTTTGGTGATGGGTCCCACCACCCGTTCTCTTACCTGCCTCATCCACGTGCTGGTCAAAAACATGGTACATGCCTGCAAAGGCATAGTTTTCACTCAGCGATGTGTCCCCGGCCATGGCACGACTTGCCTCTGCCACCGATGTGGGTACCACACTGCCAGGAGGCCTGAGCCCCAACAGGAAGTAGGGGCGATAGGAGGTAGGTGTGGGTGTTCAGACTGCCATATCCCAGGGCCTCTCTCCTCCTGGGGAACCTCCACCCTCTGCCTGCCTCTGGTATGTACCTGTCCTCATAGACTGCTCGGTTCATTTGTGCCTGGAGCTGGTAGGAGCCTCGGCTGACAGAACGGCGGTGCCCTCGGGCCCCCAGGGTTCGAGGATCATCTTCAAAGTCCTGCAAACAAGAGAGGGTCAGGGACGGTGCATGCCTCTAATTCCAGCACTTGGGAAACTGAGGCAGGAAGATCACTGAGCTCAAGGCCTGCCTTGGCTATATAGTGAATTTGAGGCCAGCCTGGGCTACATGGTAAGATCCTGTCTCAAAAGGACAAGAAAGGAGTCTTTGAGAAGCACTGAAGTCTGGAGACTTCAAAATAGGACCAGACCTGATCCCTTGTCACCACACGTGGCACCTGCCACCACTGTCACTGCTCACTGGCCCTCTTCAGTAGCTTCTTCACTAGTGCCTCTGTTTCTGCCCTTGCCCTGCTCAACATATCCTCAGTACAAACATGTTTTCCTCACCAAGAATAACTATTCCCCTCCCCCCACCCCCGCCCCCAAAAAATCCACTCAAACCAGCCTCTCACTTCAGCCAGGTTTCATTGTTATCTCCTCAGAGAAGTCTTCCCTATTACATAGCTTCCTCCATTAGCTCAAAGTAGCGAGTGCCTTTTTAGCCGGGCGGCAGTGGCGCACACCTTTAATCCCAGCGCTCAGGAGGCAGAGCCAGGCGGATCTCGCACCAAAAGTACACGCAGAAACCCTGTCTCAAACTCCACCCCCAACCCCCCCCCCTGCCGCCTCCCCCAAAGTAGGTCCTTTTCATTCTTCTTGCTGTGTTGGGAACAGAACCATCAGCCTCACGCATACCAGGCAAGCACTCTGTCACTGCCCTACATCCCTGCATGGAACTCTCATTCCTTTTTGTCTCCTAGGTTCATTTTATATTACTATCGGAGCATTCTACTATACCGTGGTAATATCAACTCATTCATCTGACTCGCTCCGTGTTTATCTAATTCACTTGAGACAGGGTTTCTCTGTGTAGCTCTGTGCCTTTCCTGGATCTCTCACTTGGTAGTCCAGGCTGGCCTCAAACTCACAGAGATCCGCCTGCCTCTGCCTCCCGAGTGCTGGGGTTAAGGGAGTGCGCCGCCACCGCCCGGCCGCTATATTACTTTTTAGTCCTCTACTGACACTAGAACAGTACTTTTGTACATCACCCGTGTTTGACAAAAGGCCATGATGACTATGGAGGTAGGGGAGAGAGACGGACGGCAGGTGGTACAGCCAGGAGCTCACCTCCATTCGGTCAAGGGTGGTGCGGCTGCTGCGGACAATGCTGTTGCTATAGGCACGAGCACTGCCTGGCTCAGAGAGTGGCCCGTAGCGCTGACCCAATAGCTGGCCCCGTAGCCTCAGGTACTGCCGACGCAAGGCTGGGGGGTGGCCAGCCTTGGCATTCTCCCGCAGCAGCTGGCTGCGCCGGCGGATATACTGGGTCCGAAACTGTGGGAACGTTGGTGTGCGGTAGGCGTTGTACCTGTGGGGTCCAGGAGGCAGGGCAGGCAGCAGGCACAGGACAGAGGGAATAAATCAGCTCGAGGCATAGGGTTGTGCCATGAGGTGTTTGGCAGTGATTGGGATGGTGAGAGTGATCAACAGTGGTAAAGGGGGATTCTTCCTGGTACTGTGACGGGGGTAATTCTGCATTAATAACAGGTATGATGAAAAGGTCAGTCTGGAGACAATATTGTCAATCTGCAGCTCTGTTGGGGGTCAGTCTTGGCCATCTATATTATCAGTCTAGCATGATGACAAATGTCAGATTGGCAGTGTATGGCAATGGAGGTTAGGGTCAGGTAGTGATAAAGGTTAGTATGGGGTAGCAATTGGGTAATAGTAGTAGGGTAGTGGTATCAAGAAAAGTTGGGGAAGAGGACAGGCAATAAGGAGCTAGGTAGGAAGTCACCAGCCAGACTTCCACTTCCCACCCCGAAGACAGTCTCTTTGCGCATGTCCATATCTAACCGCATTTTCCCAGCATGCTCTTTAGACCCTTCTCTAGCCGGGCCACTTCACCGCGGGAATATCCCACACCAAGCTAACTGCGCATGCTCACGCAGCCGCACCAGCCAAGTTCTCCGCCCAGCCTCACTTATCGCCATTGCTCATGCACCACAGTAAGTTCCGCTCCCATGGGCTCCAACCCCACGCCTCACCTCGCGTCCACTGCTAAGACTTGCTGCCACACCGCGGCCATTCCCTGGCTTCCTTCTATGGCGCGTCTGCCTGCGGGAGGCTGCAGGACAAGGGCTTGGAATGCCGGCGTCCCAGACAGAGGAAATCTAGTTCCGCCCCTTCCACCAGGTGACAGTTGCCATAGACACGAAGTCCCTCCACACAGGTGATGTCGCGAAATCCCACTGGGTCGCTAGCATGGTCATCACTCCAGCCCTGCCTTTCCTGGGCAGCACTCCGGTGACTCACAGCAGCAATTCAGACATGACCCCGCCCTCCCCAGTTGCCTTAGCAACGCCCCTCCCCCACCCAGCCGGTCTTGTTTGACATTCCCCGCCCATCAAGCCCTCTGCCTTCCCTTTTCTAGTCCTAGAGCATAGCCCAGGACCCAGGACCACCTCCGGGGCTGCCCCTGGTTCTTGAGGCCCCCGGGGCGGCCCTGAGCCCGGTGTCACCGGTTCCTTCTCTCCTCCCTGTCTCAAGCTCCAGGCAAGATGGCTGCTTGCAACCAGAAAGAGCTGCGGAGCACAGAGCAAATCGATAGGAACCTTTCCCAGGGCGTGGGAGCCTCGCAGGCGCATTAAAGGATTGTAGTTTCCCGTACAAGGACAGAAGCTCCACCCCTTGAGTTCTATTCATTTTCCCCTTGACACCTTTTGTATACAAAGGGATAAAGGACTGGGGTTAGAGGGACAGGGTGAATATGTCAACCACTTGCTAAAAATGAGAAATAATGACTTTCTTGTGAAAGTGGCTTAGGCTCTTCTCAGCAGCACAAATTTGGCCCCAGGCAAAACTCGAATAAAGTATATACAGAGACTGACCATACATACAGAGACTGACTCCTAAAACATTCTCTAGCTCTTAGAGCAGTGATGACTCTCTGGACACCTATGTAATGAGAACCCATGTGTCTTCACTGGGAGTAACTGGACTTGGATGGTTGCCCCTCGTAAATTTGATTGAGACTTGAGTGTTTTAAATAACAAGATGCAATTAGGAAAAACAGCTTTGGGGGTTTGACCCAAGGAATCTTTCCCAATTGTCTGCTATTCACTTTAAACTAGAATCTGTATCTCAGATATTTATCTCAGAGCCATAAAGATAAACAGAATTTACAAGGCTGAAATTCAAGATATAAGTCTAGCCTAATGGTAATCCTATAAAGGGAGTGAAGTGGGGGCGGGGAGTGACAGGAGGATCATGAATTTGAATCCAGCCTGGTCTAGTCAATTCCAGGCCACCCGGGGCTACATAGTGAGAGTCTATCTCAAAAAGCAAGCAAGAAGGGTGGAGATGGCTCACTGGGTAATTTGTTGCCTAAGACTTTGTTTTTAAATCGCTAGATCCCATGTAAAGGTGGAAGGAGAGAACCCAGTCCCTAGTTGTCTTATGACGTCCACAGGTGTGCTGTGGCTCACAACCCCCAACAAATAATAAAAGCTTTCTTAAAGCAAGCAGGCACAGAAACTCAAGGTATAATATAGTTTTCTACTGTACCTTAACATCAGCTGACCCAATTTTCAAAACTGACTTTTACAATAAATATAATCAACTGTCTTAATTTGGCTTTTTCAAAAATATATTCTTATTTCATGTACATTGGTGTTTTGCCTGCCTATGTGAGGATATCAGATCTTGGAGTTAGACAGTTGTGAGCTGCCACGTGGGTGCTGGGAATTGAACCCCAGGCCTACTGGAAGAGCAGTTGATGCTCTTAACCACTGAGCCATCTCTCCAGCCCCCTTAATTTGGCTTTCTATGGCTGTGATAAAACACCGACCAAAAGCAATTTGGGGGAGGAAAAGGTTTATTTCCCCTTAGAATCCCCAGGTCACAACCCATCACTAAGGGAAGTCAGGGCTAAAAATCAAGGCAGGCACTGACTCAGTGATCATGGAGGAACACTGCGTACTGGCCTGCTCCCCACTGCTTGCTGTAGCCTGCTTCTTTATACAACCCATGCCCACTTGCCCACAGGTGGCACCGCCCACATCAATCACTAATCAAGAATCACTACAGCCATCCCTACAGGCCAATCTGATGGGAGCATTTTCTCAGTTGAGGTTCCATCTTTCCAAATGACTCTAACTTGTGTCAAGCTGACAAAAAAAAAAATCAACTAACTAATGTTTTTAGGTTGCCTGACGCGAGGAATATAAAAATAGGTGAATCCTGTTGATGGTTTCTCCTTTGTCACTGTATCACTGTTGTAAAATATCCTCTGTAACAATTGCTAAAGAATGAGCTATATTTCTTGGCACAAAGAAATATAGCTTTAACAAGACTGTAAATACTCACTGGACAAAGTGTTGGACACTGTTTAAGTAGCTTATATATGGTACAGGAGATAGATAGGATCCAGGGCTTCAGATATGCTAAGCAAGTACCTTTCATTTTAAAAACAAGATCTCATGTAACCCAGGCTGGCCTCCAACTCATTACATAGCTGAGGATAACCTTGAACTGATCCTCTGTCTCCACTTCCCAAGTATTGGGTTATCACAACTGGCTTCCACTCCTTTATTAGTTTTTTGAGACAAAGTAGTCCAGGCTGAGCCAGGCAGTGGTATTGCGCACCTTTAGTCACAGCACTCGGGAGTCAGAGGCAGGTGGGTCTCTGTAAGTCTGAGGCCAGCCTGAGTTGTTTGTACAGAGCGAGTTTCAGGACAATCATGGCTACATTGAGAAACTCTGTTGAAAAAAAAAATTAACAAACCAACCAAAGTAGTCCAGTCTGGCCTTCAACTGGAAAGGTAGCCTTGAACTTCTGATCCTCTTTTTTTTTTTTAACTTTCCCACTGCTGGGATTAAAGACATGTGCCACCAAGCCCCAGATCTAATTTTTTTTTTTTGACTCAGTCTTGCTAAATTTCTCAGGCTGGCCTGGATATTGTAATACTTCCAAGTAGGCAAGATTACATTATTCATCACCACATCCAGCCAATTAAATCTTAATAGGAATGTGGTGAATCCTGTTACCATCCCTAGTTTAGAGAGAAAATATGAAGCACCAGAGAATTAGAGGGTGACATTCTGTTTAACTGCCCCTCATCTGTGATCCATACTATATTTTTATGTCCTTTTTTATTTATCACAAAGAATGGTGTGGTCAGTGTGTCTTAAAATGTACTACCTTTATTTACTTGGGAGGGGACACCTATACCACAGTGCATGTGTGGAAGTCACTGGATGACACACAGGTGTCACTTCTGAGTTCCAGGGATCAAGCTCATATCCTCAGCTTTGGCAGCAAGGGCTTGTCCCCACTGAGCCACCTTGTTGACCCTTCTCTTTTTGAGAGTCTTTCTCAGGAAAGTCCAGATTAGATACCACAATCTAATGACAGGACTCAGTGTGAATCAGACATCAATACAAAAGGTTTGTGCTAGCTTTTTCGAGAATATTTGCTATTATTTCAAGAAGCAGTGAACTTTTTGAAAAGACTATAATTTGGCCACTAGGAGAGGCTCTGCTGATCTCAGGCAAGTCATAGAACCTGTTTGTGACTCAGTCTCTCCATGTGAAAAAACCTGTGTCACAGGTACAGGTTAGACTAGTTAATACATATAGAGCTTTGGCTAGCACCTGGAATAGATACTAAATTTTTATTTTTAAAAATGAGCATACAGGGCCGGGCGGTGGTGGCGCACGCCTTTAGTCCCAGCACTCGGGAGGCAGAGGCAGGCGGATCTCTGTGAGTTCGAGGCCAGCCTGGGCTACAGAGTGAGTTCCAGGAAAGGCGCAAAGCTACACAGAGAAACCCTGTCTCAAAAAAAAATGAGCATGCAATATTTAAGTTTTATTATAGTACTTTCAAATATATCTTTTCTTGGGGGCTGAGAAGATGGCTCAGTGGTTAGGAGCACCATTGCTGTTGTAGAGGACCTGAGTTCAGATCCCACAGCCCAGCACCCACATTATGTGGCTCAGAATTGCCTGTAACTCCATTTCCAAAGGATCCACTGCCCACTTCTGGTCTCCATGGGCACCTGCACACACGTGCCATTCACACACAAAAATTAAAATACAATTTTTCTTGACTCCCCCATTTTGGCATCTCCCCAACTTCTGTACCCTTCCTTGCCCAGTAACCCCCTTTTCTTCTTTAGCAACTTTTTGCCCCCTCTCATGGTCCCCTTTCAGCTTCGTGACCTACATTCACATTTACTGTTTTTTTTTTTTTTTTTTTTTTTGGTTTTCCGAAACAGGGTTTCTCTTGTGTAGCTTTGCGCCTTTCCTGGATCTCACTTGGTAGCCCAGGCTGGCCTCGAACTCACAGAGATCCGCCTGCCTCTGCCTCCCGAGTGCTGGGATTAAAGGCGTGCGCCACCACCGCCCGGCCCACATTTACTGTTTTTAATAAAACTTAGTGGACCCATCTGTCAAGGTATTTCAGGTGCAGAGGTCATATTAATTAGAACTACAGGCACCTCTTGCACTTACTCGGCAACTTTCAATGTTTAGGGGTTAGAGAGATGGCTCAACATTTATTGAAAACTCAGAGGGGTTTGCTGCTTTTCCAGAGGGCCCAATGTCAGCTCCTGAGACCATGCCAGGCAGCTCATTAACTACCTGCTCCAGCTCCAGGGGATCTGATGCCCTCTTCTGGCTTCTGCAGGCACACACACAAACAGGACAATTTTCTTTTCAATTTCTATTTTTTATTTACTTATTTTTAGACAGGGTCTATTATGTAGCCCTTGCTGTCCTGGAACTCATTGTAGACCAGGCTGGCCTCCACAGAGATCCGTCTGTCTCTGCCTCCCGAGTGCTGGAATTAAAGCTGTGCTCCATAACACCCAGCTTCTTTTCCTTTTTTTAAAAATCAACTTTACTTTAGGTGCATTGTCCGTGTGAAGGTGTTAGATTTCCTGGAACTGGAGTTGCAGACAGTTTTGAAGTGCCATGTGGATGCTGGGAATTGAACCCAGGTCCTCGGGAAGAGCAGTCAGTGCTCTTAACCACCCAGCATCTTTTCAATTTTGAAATCATTTACTTGCTCTCATGATATTATATACTAGTTTGAACAAGCTGATGATCAGGCAGTTAGCTGGTAGCTGAGAAAGGCCGATTTAACTCTGCTTTAATGGCCAGGGAGGGAGAGTCTCAGTCTTGTGTGTATCAAGTCATGAGAAGGAGCTCCTGGAGGTTGAGTGACCAGTTACAATGGTGACTTCGAAAAGCTCCAGCCCCCTGGGGCTTTCATGCCCCATTGACTTTAACAGGATCCAGGGCAGTTTTACTGTCGGATGAGTTAAGGTCACAGCCCAAGAAAAGAAGATTGAAGACAGGTAAGCCACGACTCTGAAGATGACGCTCAGGACAATAGCAACTGGGCCAGTGCAGGTTATTTATCTTCCACATTCATCCTCCCCTCGTGTTTCCTGCCTATCTGACCTGCAAAGCCTAAAAATGCAAAGAAAAGCACAGGACTACATGGGGGGGGGGGCTGTGTACTTCTCATGACTACCACCTGCTGAAATCTAACTTCAGGGGACAGAGTGGAACATTATTTGAAGGAAAGTCTAGGTGGCTTGAGGTGTACTAAGAACCATGGCAAGGTACTGAAATGGGAGGAGCGGTAGAGCTGAGGTGCAATTAGAAGGAGACATTGAATTCTTTGTTTTGAGATAGGGTTTCTGTGTAGCCCTGGCTGTTCTGGAACTTGCTCTGTAGACCAGGCTAGCCTCAAACTCAAGATTCACCTGCTTCTGCCTCCCAAATGCTGGGAGTAAAGGTGTGTACCACTACAGCCCAGCTCACAGTTTTCCTCCCTGACTTTTTCCTCCAAATGGGGCAAGTGAGGATTGAGGCATAAAATCACAAGTTAAATTTCCTGCTGGGTGGTGATGGCACACATATTTAGTCCCAGAGCTCAGGAGACAGAGGCAGGTGACTCTGAGTTTGAAGCCAGCTAGGTCTAGAGAGTGAATTTCAGGACAGCCAGGACTGCACAGAGAAACGGGTTGGGGTGAGCGGGGGCAGGTATTCACCATTTCCTGATGGGCAAACTACCTGTCTCTAAAACCAGAGTTTTCACAAACCTGAGTCTTCATAGGGACAAGTCAGAAAGGGCCTGATTCAGAAACAAGATTCCTTCACAGTTAGGAAAGCCTCCTGGTCTCCTGGAACAAAGAGCGAGCTAGCTTTCTGCAAAAGTATTTCTCATCCTCCTTGGGTGCCAGGCCCTAGAAAAAACAGCAGCAACCCAGCCAAAATGGTCCCTGCTCTCACCAAGCTGTTGTTCCAGCTGCCAAATACAAACAATTGCAGAAATCACTAGTCAGACTGGTTAGTGTTGAGTTAGGGGTGAACATGTCAGCTAAAGAAGATGTCCTGCACGGGGGTGGGGTGGGTGTGTTCGGGATCCATCCCGGGTGCATGGGCAGGCTTTGGGGAGCTGGTGCCTGCAGTGTGGCACCTTGCACAGCCTTGGTGCAGTGGGAAGGGGCTTGGACCTGCCTGAGCTCAGTGTGCTGGTCTCTGCTGACTCCCCACGGGACACCTTGATTTGGAGGATGTGGGGATGGGTGGTGGCTTGGGAGGGAGGGCTAGGGGTGGGAGGTGAGATCTGTGGGTGGTATGTAGGTTTAGTAGAAAACTTAATTAAAAACAATCAACGTCCTGAGTTCAGGAGCCAGGAATTAAAGCCTCAATTCTGGTGCCCTGGGTTACCTGTCAGCCATTATAGCCGAAGTGGGTACAGCTTCTGACTTTTCTCCCCTGCTACACCTGTGTGGGTTTTGTTTGTTTTTTAAAGAGCCCCATTATGTAACCTTAGCTGGCCTAGAACTTGATGTGTGTATCAGGCTGGCTTCAGACTTGCTGAAAATTTCCTGTTGCAGCTTCTCAAATTGTGTTATAGGCCTGCAGCTCATGCTGAGCTCACCCATGCTCTTCAAGTGTCAGTCTTTGATTTCCTAGGATAGGCCCCACCCAGTCGTCCTCACAGCCCAAGCTATTTTTTTTTTTTTTTTTTTCGAGACAGGGTTTCTCTGTGTAGCTTTGCGCCTTTCCTGGAACTCACTTGGTAGGCCAGGCTGGCCTCAAACTCACAGAGATCCGCCTGCCTCTGCCTCCCAAGTGCTGGGAATAAAGGCGTGTGCCACCACTGCCACCTGGCGTTTTTTTTTTTTTTTTTAAGACTGGGATTCTCTGTAGCCCTGGCTGGCCTCGAACTCAGAGATCCGTCTGCTCTGCAGCACCCACCCCCACCCCATGCTGGAATTAAAAGAGCACAACAGAACTAACTACCTGGCCAGCTTGAGCCCTCATTACATTTACCTTATGCGACTGTTGCAGCCTTAAGAAGATAAGCATGACATTTAAACTCATTAAAATTATTTTGTGGACTTATGTTCGGTGTTTTGCTTGCATGTATGTGCACTCTATGCATGACCGGTGCCTCCGGAGTCCAGAAGTGGGTGTGAAAATCTCCTGAAAATAGAGGGCATTAGGAACCGAACCCAGGTCTTTTGCCAGAGTAACAAGTGCTTTTAACTACTGAATCATGTCTCCAGTTCCCTCCCCATTTTGTTGTGAGACAGAATCTTGCTACATAGCCCAAGCTGGTCCCAAACACCTAGCTCAAATGGTCCTCCTGCCTTAGTCTCTCTAGTAGCTGAAACTACAGATATGCATCGTGACACCCAGCTGTGTTCGAATTTGATGAGAAAACTGAACCCCCACAGGGGTTTCCTACCCATAGCCACAGATGCAGAAAACAATGAATTGTTTTTTGTTTTTGTTTTTCGAGACAGGGTTTCTCTGTGTAGCTTTGCGCCTTTCCTGGAACTCACTTGGTAGCCCAGGCTGGCCTCGAACTCACAGAGATCCATCTGGCTCTGCCTCCCAAGTGCTGGGATTAAAGGCATGCACCACCACCGCCCAGCATGAATTGGTATTGAGACAGACAGACGTCAACGCAGACAGTTCCTTATTCTGGACTGCAGAAATCGCCAACCTCTGGTAGCCAGCTAATAGTGCTGACAATCGTGCTTTATTTCTCTTCTCCCTCTGTATATCTCCAATATTAAGTCCCCAGCCTGTTTTCACATCTGTCTCCTCTGAGCTGAGAAATCCATTCCGGGAGTATGTTTACTCAGAAGTCCCCAATTTTGTGACAAATTCGTGTCCTAGGAACCTCTTCTTCACACTTGTCACTTAAGTGTTCTTACTTATCCTGGCCTCCTGTCCCATCCTTCAGGCTTTCACTCCTAAATGTTACATTATATAGTGTGTCATCATCGCTGCCCACCCCCGCCCCGCCCCCCAGGTTTCTCTGTGTTAACCCTAAAGGTCCTGGAACTTGCTCTGTAGACAACTCAGAAACCCCCTTGCCTTTGCCCAGAGTGCTAGGATTAAAGGCTACCATGCTGGGCTGGAAGGATGGAAGGACTTCCTTTGCCTGAAGTAACCAGATGAGAAGCCAGGCTATGGAGCTTCTGTGTATGTGAACATATGCATAATTGTTTGTGTACAGAGGCCAGATGTCTAGTTTCCTCAATCACACTCTATCTTTAAATTTTTTTTTGAAACTAAAATACATTTTCCCCTTCCCAAACCTACAGTCATATGTACTCATATGTATGTATTTTATGGCTGACCACACAACTCCTGTACCGGAGACCAGTGCTCTCATTGAATTTGGGAGCTTGCTCATCTAGGCAGAAAGCAGGAGCTGTCTCTAACTCCCCAGCGCTAGCATTAGAGGTGTGCCCTGCTCTGGCTTGCTTATGTGACCCAAACTCAGATGCTGAGCTTGCACAGTAAACACTTCACAGACTGAGCCATCCTCCTTCCCATCCCCTAGAAGGCCTTGGAGGCCACACATGAGAAAGGATGGCAGAAATGAGTTGTCCATCACATTCCAGGGTGGTGGAGAAATGAACAACTCCCCTAATACTTTTCACATATTTTTAAAATAGCTTCTCGAGTTTAACTTAGGTTGGCCCAGACTGTTTTAGAATACAGGATTTTCCTGCTTCAGCCCCTAAAGTGTGACTGGATTTAAGGTCCACTTCCTAAGTGATAATGCAGGACTGGGCCTGTAAATATGGCCAGGAGCCCTTTGTACAGAGCTTGCAGATCCCAAGAGCCAAGATATTATTTTGCTAAATAGACACTGTATTTATCTGCCCTCCAAATTATTCAGATTAGTGCAGCCCTCATGAACAGAGAATGGGCAGAGAATAACGGCTAACACAGAAACTGGTCAAAGCACAGAGGTAAGTATCTGTGTAGAGATTAGGAAACTGAAGGGACATTATCACATATTTTCCAAGGCTAAGGGGCCCTCCCCAAAGAGTGGGTGAAAAGATGTTTTTTATTTCCCGAGACAGGGTTTCTTTGTGTAGGTTTGGAGCCTATCCTGAACTCACTCTGTAGCCCAGGCTGGCCTCAAACGGAGATCCACTTGCTCTGCCTCCCAAGTGCTGGGATTCAAGGCATGTGCCACCATTGCCTGGTGGGTAAAAAGATTTTAAGAGCCAAAACTGTTAGGCCTGGACTTAGTACCTTCTAGACATTCTAGGCCCACTACACTCATCAACTCACAGCAGCTGTGGTTCCCTGCACTCGCTCAAGCCAGTCAACTCCAGCTTGGGCCTGGGCCTCCCCCATCAAGAACATCAAGAAATACAATGGTTTTGTTGTTGCTTTTTCTTGAGACAGAGTTTCTCTGTGTAGCACTATCCTCCCTGTCCTGGAACTCCCGAGAACAGGCTGGCCTTGAGTTTAGAGATGGGCCTGCTTCTGCTTTCTAGATTAGAAACATGTGCTACAGTGCCCATGGTCTACAGACCAGGGACTGCCCTTAAAAATGGCCATCAAGTCTTCAGCTAGTGATAGGAGCTCTTGAGGTCTTCCTGCTCCACTCTGGACAGTAGCACCCCAGACTTGTGGTCCTGAATCCTCTAAGAAAGCATGCTGAGTAAGTCACGAAGAGCAGGTGAGTAAGGACTCTTCCACTGGCACCAGTTCCTGCCTCTAGATTCTCGCCCAGACTTCCTTTAATGCACTGCATAAGCAAAACAAACTTTTTCTCCAAGTTATCTATGGCCATGATGTTGTATCACAGCAGTAGAAGCCCTAAGACATTACTTTTAAATCACCAATGGGTCAAAGAAAACAAAAGGACACTTAAAACTTAGACAAACAGAAAATACAATACAAAATGCAGCAGTGCACACTTTTAATCCCAGCAGAGGCAGGCAGATCTTAGTTCAAGGCCAGCCCGGGCTGTTACACAGAGAAACCATGTCTCAAAAAACCAAAAAAGATTATACTAGCCAACGATATTTATTTATTTATTTATTTGAGCTGAAGATCGAACCCAGGGCTAAATCCCCAACCCCAATATTTGGTTTTTGAAGGACATTCAATACTTACACACCTTGAAATCACTGAACACATCTGAGTATGTATTTCCTTCCTAAGTGACATATAACTAACTGTAGTGCATTTGGCCATATATTTAGCGAAACAAAAACAAAATTCTTGGCACATGTGGTCAGTGACTGAAAATAGCCAAATCTGAAGACGATGGAGTTAGAATGTAAACAAGCTGAATTTGGAGCTAAGATTGTAAAATTGTTGGAGCATTAGAAAGTCTCAGTTGCTGTTTACTATATGTATCAAATATCACATTCTTTATAAAAGAATAAAGTATAAAATTTTATGTGAAAAAAAATTCTATGTGTAGGTGTATGTCATAACACATACAGCCTGTGTCTCTCTCATATTAATTATTCTCTCCTAGCACATTGTGGGATCTGAAGGTCAAGTCAGACCTGGGAACAGGCCCAGAGTCATCTCACCAGCCCTTACAAGTTGAGGTCAACCAGTGTTACAATAAAGCAAAAACAAAAAGAGAGAGAGAAACCAGTTTCTCTAGAGGTCTGGAAAACTGGCCCAGGATCTTAACAGTCCTTGTTGCTCTCCAAGATGACTTGAGTTTAGCTCACAACACCATTTGGTGGCTCAGCCCCAGGGCAATCTGAGGCCTTTGATATCCAGGAGAACCAACATACAGACCTAAATTAAAACAATCATTTTGGGAAATAAAGATATCTATATAACAAAAATCTGCACTTGTTTATAAAATTCACAAAAGCCAAGATATGGACCCAACAGAAGCATAATAAAGGGTAGTAGTCAACCTTTAAATAAAGGCAGTTAAGGATTAGCTGAGGAGATAGCTCAGGGGTAGCATACGCACCTAATGTTTGAAGTCCTGTTTTCATCCTGAAGACAGCACCAGCACAGTAAACTGCAGCATACACTTAAAATATGTGGACTAAATCACATTTCTATTATACCAAGGCAGTAAATATGGCAATTATTTTGATAGTAACTATGCTTACTTACCAAACGATGTCCTACGCCTTAAATGTATACCATCTTGGCAATAAGTTAAAATGTCTACAGGAATAATAATGGACTCAAGCTTTCTGAAAAGGAAATGTGCCTGCAATCCTAGCACTTGGGAAGTAGAAGCTAAATGAGGCCAGCATGGCTTACAAAAGTTCCATCTTAAAAAATAAAAAACCAGCCGGGCGGTGGCGGCGCACGCCTTTAATCCCAGCACTCGGGAGGCAGAGCCAGGTGGATCTCTGTGAGTTCGAGGCCAGCCTGGACTACCAAGTGAGCTCCAGGAAAGGCGCAAAGCTACGCAGAGAAACCCTGTCTCAAAAAAACCAAAAGAAAATAAATAAATAAATAATAAAAAAAACCAAGCACTCGGGAGGCAGAGGCAGGTGGATCTCTGTGAGTTCAAGGCCAGCCTGGTTTATAGTTTCATGAGAGCCGGAACTATTGCAAGAAATTCCAAAAGGGTATCAGTCTAAACCAAAGCAACTACAGCTCACAAATTTTCAATTCCAATGCGCATTAATGTTGTATTCTTCTTTTACCAAATAGTTTCTCATAGGCGTGCTAATTTTTACTGTTAAATTACGATGCTTTTCTATTTGTAGCACAAGATCAGTAAAATGATGGGCTTCACACATACCAAGACCTTGCTTGCCCTGGATTCAATCCCCAGCAAAACCATTCCCCAAATAAAAAACACCAGCATATTAAGAAAGATTTATTTGGAATGCCATGATTTAACAAGATAAATTACTTACAAGTCCCACCTTCTAATCTACAGGACCTAGGGCAGTTCCTCAAAAACCCACAGTAAGAGCCTTACCATAATCATGCTAATTGGGTAATGGTTCTAAAACCTTTGTCAGGTCTAACCCCCAGAATAGTAAATTTTACATCATTGTGAACCAGGAATTGAAAATAAGGGATAGAGCCTGAGCTGAGGAAGGGGAGGAAGGCAGCTGAGAAGGGACTAGGAGGCTTCATTCTGCTACGTGGGCAAAACCAGGATATCGGCCAATTGTCACCAAATGTTTTCACATGCCTTAAGTAAGCACAGAAATTACTTTCATCCAATACCTCTGGAAAAAGCATAGTACACATCCTACATGCCTTCAATGCAGAATGTGGCCAAGGGGTGTGGCAGCATTCCTCAGGAATTTGGTCCATTTTAGACATGTTCCATTGAAAACCCAGCCTACTGAGATAAGTAGTTTCCATTTTAAATGCTGAAACTGAGGAAGCAGGGCCTCAAAATATTTTTGGAGGCTGGAGATAGCTCAGCTGCTAAAATGCTGCTAGCCTAGCATGCAGGAAGCCCTGGTTCAGTTCCCAGAATGTATCACACTCCTGTAATTCTAGAAACAAGATGCTTTGACTATGGCATCTGCTATTTTGGCTCTAGGTCCAATCCCTTCCACTGGCAATTTGAGGGGCTTTGAACCTCAAATTTGAGTTCTACCAAGGTCTGTGGGACCAAAGTTCTGCAGTGGGTCTTCTGGGTCCTTTGTCTCACAATAAACAGAGACAGACTTTGCACAGCTAAATTATTACAATACAGCTTCAGTTGTCCGGAAGGTGGAGCAACTGTTATAGAAATCAGAGACTATTTCATGGTTCTTGTTGACTATCTATTTACCTATGTGTGTATCTATATATAATACACATTACATATCTAGACACACATTCCCTGAGGAAAATCATCCAGCTGTAGTCACTTTATGGTTGATTATGAAACACTACCTCGGGTGACAATGTATGTCCTCCCCACCCCCCAGCTTCAAGGCAGGAAGTGGTTCTGCCATCTCCCACCACCTTACTTCCCCAAAGGCCCAGCATAGAATGCTTCCTCAGACCAAGTACCCACCTGGTGGGGTTAGCCACAATGCCCCATAATCTGGGCCTGGCTCAGTGGGTGAGGCAGAAGTCTGGGAAGTTCCTGAGTCTTCGTCCACCTGCCAAAGCAAATTCATGACCATTTGGGTGGGAGAAAGGAGGACCCTTGGGGCCTGTCCCTGTTAGCTGGGGGAGACCAGAGACACCTCCATGCCCCAAGGATGAAGCAAACTGTTTAATGTTCTGGAGTCTGCAACCTGGTGGTATATTTGGCCAAGCATTAGCCAGGTGACAACCATGGACAGAACTTATTTTTCCATTCTAACTAGAACTAATGGAGGACTAATGCCCACAGGACTCAAAGCCATCCCCCTAGAATCTTCACTCAAGGTTCGTGCGCAACTACAGATAGACTCCTCCCCTCCACAAGGGCCATGACTGGCTTCTCACTCAAGACAACCTCCGTGATTCTACTCAGTGGCCTTATACACTTAGCCATTTGACTTACCTCCCCAGATGTGGACCACTACGCTATGAGAAGCATGAGTCAAAGGACTCCCCGAAGGTCAAAGAGCAGGGAGAAGTAGAGCCCACATGTGAGATCAGAACTCGGAATCCAGTCTGAACTTTCTTTAATCCCCCCTTTCCAACCACATTTCCCTTAGGCCTGACATAAAGTCACTCAGTACATCTCTACCCCCACAACCCCCATCATTTAAGGAAAGGAGAATGCACTATTCTGTGCATCCCATGTCAGGAGATTAAGGTGGTCATGCTCTCAGGACAATCATACAAGTAGGGAGGGTATCCACCTTGTGCTCAGAAAAGGAAATAATAGTTGTGAAAAGGACCAAGAAATTACGTCAGAAACCCCAATTCTAGCCCTAAGGGAATTGTGTTCAAGCTTGTCTCACCACACACCCACAAAGCAATCTAAACCTTCCTAATTTCTACTTCAAGGCTCAACCCTCCCGCAGTTCCTGGCCATCCCACTACACTTGCAAGCTTCCAGCCTCCTGACTTGCCTGTAGTTCTTTCTACAGAGTAAACTGGGTTGAACAAGGAAAAAGCATTATCAGTATTGATTTGTGTTCAGGTTTCATCTTTTAATTAGCTCCATAAAGGACATCCTAAACACATCAGACACAACAGAATATCTTTTCTTCCAGTATTAAAAAAATGACATTCACAAACATTTTCAAGAAGCTCTTCTATATAATCAGGACAATAATCTTGAATAAAAAACATCTCTAGGTAATCATGATCTTGATTCAGATTGCTCATAGGTACATTCAGAAATCACTTTCTGGCCATGATAAACATTGTATACAAGTTTTTTCATATGTCCCTAAATACACATTAATTTTAAAAACATTAGCCTGGCCACTTTTTTTTGGCCAGAAACAATCCTGAACCTAAACAAAAACTAACAAAAGAAAAAATATTGGTACCATAACCAATGTCTTAAAAGTTGTCTTTACAAGGGAAAAAATGTTTCAAGAATACATGGAGCTTTCTAAAAGGTCTTTAACAAACTACCTTGGGAGCTCAATTCAAAAATAGAACTTGATGTACTAAAACAGATGTTTCAGCGCAGCTCCAAAAATCTTTATAAATACAGCAATTTGGAAGGACGATCCTGGATCAGAAGTGTTATTCCTTGTGTATCTGAGAATAGTAAGAAGGGGTAGAATTTTGATGTCAGGAAGAAACAGGCTGATAACATGCTCACCTCCCAGAGTTGATAAAGATGCTGCACACCACCTCTTTATTTCTACCATGCTCCACAGAGCAGAAGATTGCTTTTCGGACACCCCCAACCCCCGCCCCCCTACTAGTTCTGGCATGCACCTAACAGCGAGAGTAGCCAAATGGTGCTCATAGATTGGCTGGGCAGGATACCAATGCAGCAGAGATAAAGGGTAGTGTGGCCAGAAGAAAAGCAAAGGGCCAGGCCAGGAGGGTCTGATGAAGAGTTTGACGCAGGGCCAATATTTGGGGCTCACCTACATATCGTGTGCATGCCCCATTTCAGTTGTCATAATTGTCTCTGTAATTCCCTCCTGAGTAGCGGTCATAACCACCCTGGCTTCTGGGAAAAAGCGGAATTGGTTTACAGGAATACATTCTACATGGCAGACAGTAACATTAAAAACTAGACACGTCAATCTCATAATAGTGGATTTACAATACAAACTTTACTACTTCTTCATGCTGATGCAGATTAAACCCACGGCCTGGCACGTGTTGAGCAATTTATGATATATCCAAGCCACACAATACAAAACTTAAAAAGTGTAAGCAAAATACATGAAGCATATGAACACTATGTAAAAATTACCATCTTTAGCATAAGCTAGATATAAATATTAGGCTACTGCATTATTGAGAACACCAATACCAGAGTTATCCCAACCTCTCAGCACCCACCTGCCACTGTAGTCTCTAGACCGTCCATATCCATAGCCATATCCTCCAGGCCGGCTGTCGTATCTTCCGCCTCCATAGCCCTGGTCTCCACCACCTACAGAGACGTATTTAAAAATAGCAGTTGTTCAGACATGGGCTTCTAACAAATAGCTCTCTGCCTCATCTCATAATCAAACCACCACTGCACTTACCTCTAGAGTAGCTGCGACCACGCCCATGGGCCCCAAAGGCACCCCCTCTGCTTCCCCGGGCAGACTTGCCTGCATGGTCCACACGGATCTGGCGCCCATCCAGGGACTAGGTGTGGGAAGGAGACAGACACAAGGAAGGGTTGTCTGTCAGTCAGAGCAGTGACGAAGAAGAATGGGCACAGGCAAGTGGACAAGAGCCCAGAAATTCCTGCTGGGCACCAAATTCTGGGTGCCACGTTCCAGAACAAGCTCCTCGGACCAGAATGGCTTCAGCAGGAGCTCTAGAATCCCACACATGAGCTGAATCCACTACTTACATCTCGACTGAACTCAGGCCGAGTGCTCCTCCCCACTCTAAGCTGCCCGCCTATTAGGGCTAGACACCTCTCTTGCTTTGAGGCTTCCGAGTCCATCCCAGAAGACTCACGAGGTCCTCTCCGGGCCAGGCCCACAGGTCTGCAGACTCTACTACCTAAGCCCAGAGCAGGTCAACCATCCACAGGTGGCTTCTCGGCCTCATGCAGGACCAGTCGTCGCCTCCCAGGCAGCCCGGCTCTGTCTGCCGCTGCCCTCCACCCCCTAGAACAGAAGGCAGTCATGCTCCTGTGAGTGGACACTGCGGGGCTTGGTGGCCACGCTGCCCCTGGCAGACATAGAGGGAAAACAGAAAGGACGGAGAAAGTGGCAGACAGGGAGAAGGCTCCTCTGGAGGCAGGAGGCCTCACCTCGCCATTCATGGCTCTCATGGCATCGGAGGCATGCTCTGGGTTGGTGAAGGTGATGAAGCCAAAACCCCGGGATCTTTGAGTCTCCCGGTCCTTGACAACAACCACTGGGAGGGACAGAAATGTAAATGTTAGCACCCTAACATTGCAGTGGCAAAGAGAACGGACACCTCCCACCCCCAATCCTGTAGCCTGACTGCATCTTAGAAACACAGGAAGTTAAGGAGAATTTCCGGTTGTAAGTCCCAGACTGAAAACTAGCTTGTATCCAACAACCTTCCTCCACCCGCGGGCTGCTCCATAGCTCACCCTCAGAGATAGGCCCAAAGCTGCTGAAGTGGTCTTCGAGTGCCTGCTCATCGGTGTTGAAGTTGAGCCCTCCCACGAAGAGCTTTCCTTCCTCAGAAGACATGGCAGAATGCAAATCCTACGGGGCGAGCATGTGGGACATTGGGGGAAATAGTAAAGGCGGGGAAGGGGCGAGATGTCAAACACCTGCTGGAGACCGAGAGTTACAGGGAACACAGAAAGTGGGTTCACAGAAAGAAATCAAACGGCAGGCAGGACACCCCCAACAGAAAAGGCGGGAACCGGCAAGCCAGAGCGAGCCCGGCCGCCATTTGACGAGCGCTGCCGCGCATGCCCACACCGCCCCACCCGTCATTTTGTACGGCCGCGCAGGCCCACAAGCGCCTTGCATTTCCTCTTTTCCCCGCAGAACAAGATGGCGGCCGTCACGTGGGAGGAGACAGCCGGTCTCGGTGGTCGCGTGCTCACCGCCGCTCCCGACCCAGCCCGTCCCTTCCGGCCTTCCTCCCGTTCGCACGCAGCACGCCAGTCGCACGATTGGGGGGCTTTGCCTTCGAGCCTGGGCCTCGGCCTCCTCGGAGAAGCTCGAGCCTACGTGTCAGCGGCCGCTACTCTTCCTACTCTCGGCCCCCGCCCCCGGCGGGCCGGGCAGTGGGCGAGGGCCGACCCCTGCGCAGGCCCAACGCTGCTTACCTGGAAAAAATGAAAAGTCACAAGGGCTGGAGACACGGCGAGCTCTACGGGACCGGGAGAACAGAGAGGCTGCCGCGCGGGAAGACGCCTGATAAAGCGTGCGTAGCAGCTACGTCACAGAACGTCCCCCAGCGCGGCCCGGCGTGCGTGCTCATTGGTTAAGGCCAGCGGGGGTTGGGTGGTGGGAGAGGAAGGCGGAGGAAGCAATTTGCCTTGCTGCTTCCGGGAATAGAGGCGAACTTTATGAGTTCAGTGCATCCTACTATAAGCATCTCTCTACTAGCTTAGAGATTGCACCCCCCTTTCCATCTACAGATGGTTTGATTCATATAGCCTTTTCCTCCCTGACGTCATTTTCACTGCTTTTGACATCATTTTCCCCCTTCGATAGATAGGAAGTCCTGACTGACAGTAGGTCAGTGCCAATGAACTACCATCCTCAGCAATCAATCTTAATTACTTTCTAGTCCTTTAACCTCATGTCCCTAAAGTCATCACCTTCAGAGTTCTTGATGTCAGACCCCACATGTTTTGAGGGCTTAACCCCTACCCCTTTATCATCTCTGCCCAACACCTAGCCGAGTTATGGGACCCTTTCTCTTGGTGTCTCCTCAGTTCTGACGTCAGCTCTCATCTTTATCTGACAGTCTCTTTAAGCCTGATATGCCTTCTTCAGCAAAAACAGGTACCTTATCCTCAAAGGATGCAAAGCCAACCCACAGAGTGAATTTTGCTCTCTAATCAGAATAGCTCTTGATCCAAAGGATTGACTTTTGCAATACATAGTGAAATCCAAAGCAAGCACTGTTTGAGTCTACAGCCTGACAATTTGGTCTTTCCCAGCCTTCAGTGTCTAATAACAACTTGTTTGCCTTCACGGACTCTACATTTTTCACTCATAGAATGAATTTGTTCAACTTTGTAAAGGCCTGTCCCCTACTCCACCACCAACCCCAACACTGGTAGATTTGTTAAGCTTCAGATGCTATTCATCTATGGTCCCATATTTCTCAGTGATTTTTTCGGGGATTTGAGTGTTATTAAATTTGTAAGTAATATCTTTACTTAAGTACATTTATTTTTTATTTAATCATTTCTCACTCTATGATCTATACCTCACTGTGCTCAAGATAGCCTGAAACTCATAAACCTCTTGGTTCAGCCTCTCCAGTGCTGGGGTCACACCACCTTGTCTGTATTTTTAAAGAACTCCTCCCCCCCAAGTCGCAGAGATACTCTTCTACAACTTATTCTGTTAGCTCTATAGTTTTGCTTTTAGAGTGCTCTCCTAGGATGTGCAAGTCCCTTGACTTATATCCCAGCAGAGGGGAGAGCTGTGTCTGGTTTTACTGTGCCTTTGGGCCAGATGTCTCACCATCATCTACCAGGAAACTGAAGCAGAATTGTAAAGTTGAGGCTTTTAACAGGTTCCAGGCTAACTTTAGCTACATGGTGCAACCCAGTATTGGAACAGTGAACAAAAATCGGACGTTTGGGGACTGGAGAGATGGCTCAGTGGTTAAGAGCACTGGCTGCTCTTCCAGAGGACCTGAGTTCAATTCCCAGCACCCATATAGCAGCTCACAACTGTCTGTAACTCCAGTTCCAGGGGATCTGACACCTTCACACCAATGTACATAAAATAAAGTTAAATAAATTATTTTTTAAAAATGGATGTTTCCCAAACCCAGAAGGACAAACATGGTATGTACTCACTCATAAGTGGATTCTAGATATAAAGCAAAGAACAATCAGGCTGCAACCCACAGAACCATGGGTTCTATATACATATACATATATAGAAGGGGGGACCTAGGATGACTGTGGCTTTTAAGTTTTGGTTTTACTCAATTACTGGGCAAGCCTCAATGAAACATTTCACTCTTAAGATAAGAATTTATACTGTATCAAGCTGATAATAGAAAAATAAAGAATTTTTTTAAAAAATGGATGTTTTTTGGAACTGCATTTTATGTAAAGATTCGGGGAATAACATCATGATGTTACCTGTGGTTTTAAGGTATGTGCACACTGATGTTGCTCCCATTAAGATTTGGCATGTTAGTTGGGTGTGATGACTTCAAACAGTGATCCTAGCACTTGGGGAGGCTGAGGCAGTAGGATCTTTCATTCAAGGCCACCCTAGGCTACCTAATCAGCCACACACACACACACACACACACACACACACACACACACACACCCTTCCAAGAAAAATGCCTAACGAAAGAATTGGAGCCTAGTTCCTTTGCCTCTTGAGTGTGGACTGGACTTAGTGGATCAGTTGTAATGAACAGAATAAGCGAGGCTGAAGTGCTAGTATGTCATTTTCAAGCCAGGCCCATAAAAAGGCAGTTTGGTTTTCTGTTCCCTCGTGCAGGCTGAGCATTCTGTGAAATGGTTGTTGGTTTGTCAAGAGTAGCCCTCCAGAGGGGGCTAAAGTGGCATGGAGGGCTACTCTTGACAAACCAACAACTGTCTGAGAAGTGGACCCACACCCCTATGAGCATATGAAGCAGAGCCATCTCACTAAGCCACTCCCAGAATCCTGACCTTCCCAAACCATGGGGATGTTTCTTTCTTTGTTTTGTCTTGAGACAGACAAGGTCTCACTATGTAGCTCCACTTGTGAACTGGGCCTAGTTCCCTTGCCTGTTGGGCATCACTAGAACTACCTGCACTCAGCATTATGGCCGATGTAGTCTGGTCACCTTTGTGGTAGTTTGATGTCAATTGATAGCTAATACATCACCAGAATCTTCCCAGCAAAGAAGATGAAATAAATGTTTCTTTTATTTAAAGACAGGGTCTCTTTTATGTATTCCAGGTTGGCCTGGGACTCACTACATAGCCCTGGATAGCTTTACACTCTCGGTTCTCCTCCCTAGTACTACAGATGTGCATGACCAACTCTATTTATATTTGAAAATGGGATCTTGCTAAGTTTCCTAAGGGGGCCTTAAACTCCTGGGCTCAAGTCAACCTCCTGCTTCAGCCTCTGGAGTGACACTGGAGATCACTGCGGATTTTATTTTGAGGCAGCGTCTTACTATGTAACCCTGTCTGGCCAGGAATTTGCTATATAGACCAGGCTGGCCTCAGACTTAGAGATCTGCCTGCCTCTGCCTCCCAAGTGCTAAGAGGAAAGACATGTGCTACCATACCCAGCTTTTGGTTGGTTGTTCTTTAAGACAGGGTCTCATGTAGCCAGGTAATCCCCCTGCCTTCTAAGTGCTGAATTCCAGGCCGAAGCCACCGAGCTTCCCCTGACTTCTTGGGTTGAATGCTTAGATCATTTTGCTTCCTCTCTTCCTCCCTCGCGTGTTGCTCTGTAACGGTGGCTGGTCTATAATTCACTATCTAGCTCAAGTTGTCCTTAATTTAAGTCACAACTGTGACTGTGAGGTCCTCCTACCCCTGCCGTGCCAGGCTCCTTCCTTTTTTTTAATTAAGAAAAAAATTTTAGCCGGGCGGTGGTGGCGCACGCCTTTAATCCCAGCACTCGGGAGGCAGAGCCAGGCGGATCTCTGTGAGTTCGAGGCCAGCCTGGGCTACCAAGTGAGTTCCAGGAAAGGCGCAAAGCTACACAGAGAAACCCTGTCTCGAAAAACCAAAAAAAAAAAAAAAAGAAAAAAATTTTATTTTACATACCAATCACAGATCCCTCTCCTCCCGCCCCTCCAGCCTCCCCCTCCCAACCCACCCCCCATTCCCTCCTACAAGAAGGGAAGGCCTCCCATGGGGAGGTACATTTAGTTAGTAGAGGCAGGTCCAAGTCCCTTCCCCTGCCTCAAGGCTGCCCGAGGTGTCCCAGCATAGGTAATGGGCTCTAAAAAGCCCCCTCATGCACCAGGGATGGATCCTGATCCTACTGCCAGGGGGCCTCTTAAACTGATCAAGCTACACAACTGTCTTGCTATGTAGAGGGCCTAGTCCAGTCCCGTGCAGGCTCCATAGCTGGCTCCTTTCTTTAAAAATTAAATTAAAAATTTATTTTTATGTGTGTGGGTGTTTTGTTTGCATGTATATCTGTGCATCATATGCATCTGGTATCTGTAGAGGCCGGGAGAGGGCACTGGATTTCCTAGACTGGAGTTACAGAAGCTGGAACCATCATGTGGGTGCTGGGAATTGAACTTTGGAAGAGCAGCCAGTGCTCTTAACCAATGAACAATCTCTCCAGCCCCTCCTTTCTTTCTTGATGAATGTGTTTAAAGCTATATATTTTCTTCTATTAATCAAAATTTTTTCCACAAATTTTGCATGTAATACTTTATTATTTTAAATATTTATTTTGTCTTTCATCTAAGGATTAGTGTCGCAAAACTGGGAGTGATTTTTTTTCTAGCTTCCTGTTATTGCTAGTTTTATTACATATGGTCAGAGAACACACACACACACACACACACTCCCCCTTTTTGTAGTGTTGAGGCTCTAACCAGGGCCTTGTACATTCTAGGCAAATACTGTAACACTTAGCTAAGCCTACAGCCTTTACTATTTATGCTCTTGGGTTTACTGAGACCCTCTTTGTGCCCTAACAGTACTTAAGTTCTTAACTGCTAATATAAAAGGCACTTTTTCCCATTTAAGTAGAAGGTTACATAGATATTGTGTTGGGTTTTTTGTTGTTGTTGTTGTTTTTTGTCAACTTGACACAAGTTAAAGTCATCTGGGCAGAGGGAGCCCCCAGATGAGAAAATGCTTCCATTAGCTTGGCCTGTAGGCATGCCTGTGGGGCATTTTCTTGAAAAATGGTTGATGTAAGAGGGCCCAGCCCACTTCGGGCAGTGCCATCCCTGGGAAGATGGTTCTAGGTTGTATAAGCAGGCTGAACAAGTCACAGAGAGCAAGCCAGTAAACAGCTGTGATGGCTATTCTTGGTTGACAAATTGACCACATCTGGAATTAACTAAAATCCAAAAATGGAGGGCACACCAATAGGGGAATTTTTGCTTAATTTGAAGTAGGAAGATCCACTTCCTTCTTCTTCTTCTTCTTCTTTTTTTTTTTTTTTAGGACGATCCACTTCTAATCTAGATCTTGAGGCTGGAAGAAACATGCTTTTAATCTGGGTCTTGAGGTGGGAAGACACACCTCTAGTCTTCTGCTGGAAGCCTATCTATCTAAGGACATGGAAGAAGGAAGTTTTTGTCCTTTGCCTGTCTGCCTTCTCCCTGCTGGCAAGTCCATTCCTTCACTAGCATTAGAACCTGCTTCCTCAGGATTCCAGCATGTACTGAATGAAGACCGGCTGAGACTTCCAGCCTGTTGGACTGAGCAACTTCTGGATTCTTGAACTTCCTGTTCACAGCCAGCCATTGTTGGAGGAGCTGGACTGCAGCCTGGAAGTCATTCTAATCCCCTTCATATATATATATATATATATATAAATATATATATATTGTCATTCTGTAAGTTCTCTCACTCCAGAGAACCCTGACTAATACAGCAGCATTCCTCCACGAAGTCTACTTCAGTTCTTCCCTCCAAGTTCCTGCTTTGATTTTCCTTCATGACGTAAGCTGTAAGGTGAAATACACCCTTTCCTCCCCAAGTTGCTTTTGGCCATGGTCTTTATCAATAGCAATAGAAAGCAAATTAAGATAGAAATGATACATATAGTATACCAACATCTATAGATCTATCTATCCCAAGCTTAAACTGTATTTGTGGTAGACATATCTTCCTTATCCATCTGTGTGAATCTTCTCTATCTTTTGTAATCTTGTGTGTAATGGGGGTGGAGGGTGAAAGAGAGCGAGCCCACACGTTGAGATCAGAGGACAACTTTCAGGAAGGACGTTCTCTCCTACCATGTGGGTCCTGGGGATCGAACGCTGGCCCTCAGGCTTGGCAGCAAGTGCCTTTATCCACTGAACCATCTCACCCCGACTCACCCCCACTGATTTTGTAGACAGGATCTGATTGTGTTGCTTAAGTGCTAGGATTACAAGTGTACGCCACCATGCCTCACTTGGACTTTAAAAAATGGCAGTTAGGGTCTGCTTCTTTTTTAAATTTAAGTGTTTGGGTGTTTTGCCTGTGTGTATGTCTGTGTATAATGTGTTTGCCTAGTGTCCCAGGAGGCCAGAAGAGGGGGTCAGATTCCCTGGGACTACAGTTACAGATGGTTGTGAGCTACCATGTGGGTGCTGGGAATTGAACCCAGGTCTTCTAGAAGAGCAGCCGGTGTTTTAAACCATTAAGCTATCTCTCCAGCTCTGAGAATCTGTTTTAAATCTTTTTGGTAACTACTATTACATCAGGACTTAGTCCTAACATTTCATTTTCTGTACTTACAATATATAATTGGAGGGCTGGGAGTGAACTCGGTTGGGAGAATGTCTGCATATCATCCATAAAATTGTGTGTTCAATCCCTAGCACTACGAAATGCTGGGTGTGGTGGTCCAGACCTGTAATCCCAGCAGCTTGCCTGCACATGATGAGGTGAAGACTCTGTGTGTGCATGTGTGTCTGCACATTCTTTGGTTTCTCAGAGTTGAACAGGCATTGTAACCTGTAACGTGGGTCTTGGTCACGATTTCATCTGCTTGCGTGAGTCCCACGTTGTGAGGAACCTCACCAAAAGGCTCAGGTACTAAGAACTGAAACCATTTGCCAATAGCCCTATGATGCAAGTGAAGCCATTAGCTAAGTCAGGCGTCCTGGTTGACAAGTCAACTGAAACCTCAGAAAGAACCCTGGGACAAAGCCACCAGTTAAGCGACTTCCAGATTCCTGACCCTTGGAAACGGCAAGACCAATAAATAAATCCTTGTTGTTTGGGGCTTCTAAGTTTGGAACTCATACTGAACTGAAGTTACTTGCTGCTTTAGCTGGCCAAATACAGTGAGGAAAGCAGAGACCAAACCCTACCTGTTCACTTACCTGGACTTTGAGGGGCGAAGAGAAGTGTGAGGGATGAGTCAGACTGTATGGCTCCTAGCACCACAGAATTAGTTTTCACTCCCACTTGCTTTCCTAACATCTGCAAATGTTCTAGTAAGGAGTCATCAAACCCTCAGAGGAAAAATCACTTTAAAAGGAGATAGTCTCGGCTGGGCAGTGGTGGCGCATGCCTTTCATCCCAGCACTTGGAAGGCAGTGGCAGGCAGATAGATCTCTGCGTTCGAGGCCAGCCAGGGCTACACACAGAGACACCCTGTCCCGGAGGGGACGGGGGAAGGAAGTGGTCTCCCTCAGAGTATCCAGCAGTCCTGGCATCTGGGAGACTGATGGCCACTGGCTGCCCGTTTCTTCCCCTAGGATAGCTGCTGCCTTCACACTAGCCATCTAGACACCTGTACTTGCTTGGGTCTGGATGATTTCCTCCGTAAGAGAGCAGGCAAAAACTTCCAAAGCAATGCAGAGAAAAGGACAGAGCCCTAACAACCTGCATATCCCCCTAGTCTAGATTGTATTTGCTGCCTCCAGCTATCTGTCTCTCAAAACATACCAGTTCCTATGGAGCTAGAGAGGGCTCAGTGGTTAGAGCACGGGCTGCTCTTCCCAGAGGACCTCAATTCTCAGCACCCACATGACAACTCACAACTGTCTGTAACTCCAGTTCCAGAGGATCCCACACTCTCACACAGACATGCATGTAGGCAAAACACCAATGCATTAAAAGCAAATACATTTTTTAAGCTGAATAAAAGAAAAAGGCTAATATTAAAAAGAAAAAAAAAGATGGCTTTCTATGCCCTCATGGGTCTACATGAGGTGCTACAATTTCTGGAACCCATGTTTTCTTTAGGAAAAAATTATATATATATATATATATATATATATATAAAATAAATTGTGGCAGCACACGCCTTTAATCCCAGCACTCAGGAGACAGGCAGATCTCTGTGAGTTTGAGGCCAGCCTGGTCTATGGGGGTGAATATATGTATATGTATTTATATATTTGATACATTTATATACATATATAATATATAAATACACACACACACACACTTTTGGTTTTCTGAGATAAGGTTTCTCTGTGTAATCCTGGCTGTTCTGGAACTCGCTCTGTAGACCAAGGTAGCCTCAAACTCAGAGATCCACCTGCCTCTGCCTCCTGAGTATGCGCCACGACTGCCTGGCTCTAAAAAAACCTATTTGTTATTACACTATTCATTGTGTGTATCAGGGAGGGGGTGGCGAGTACATGTGGAGGTCAGAGGAAACTTTACAGGAGTCAGTTCTCTCTTTCTACCATGTGGGGCCTAGGGCTCAAATGCAGCTTCTCAGGCTTGGTGGCAAGCGCCTTTATCCACTGAGCCCTCTTGTCAGCCCTGGAACCTGTGTTTTCCTCTGGAGTTTCTCCCAGCGGGTTCAGCAGCTTATATCTCTTGCCATCTTGGAATGGACCAGAAGGTCCAAGTATCCTAGAGAAAAAGTAAAGGTTTCTGCCTTTCAGAGCCCAAGCCTCCTGTTCACAGAATGGATTCATTGGCATTCTAAAGGTCCATACACAGAACTGACTTGTATGACCCCTTAAGTATCAGTACTTGGAGCTGGAGAGATGGCTCATTGTTTTAAGAGCCAGGTTTGGTTCCCAGCCCCCTAATAGGAGCTCACAACTCTCTGTAACTCCAGTTCCAGGGGATCTGATGCCGTTCTCTGGCCTCTGCAAGCATCTTGCACATAGTGGTACATAGGCATACATGTAGGCAAAACAGCCATACACATACAATTAACATGAAAGCCAATCATGGTGGCGCCCGCCTTTCATCCCAGCACTCAGGAGGCAGAGGCGGGCGGATCTCTGAGTTTGGGGCCAGCCAGTCTACATAAGCAAGTTCCAGGACAGCTTTAAATAATAAAATCAGAATTCATTAACAATAGGACATACCCCATAGGGTGTCAGCTAGTTACTGATGAAAGGAATACATAAAGTCCCCAGAAAGCCCTTACACTCTTATGTTTGGCTTCTATGGAGTCCAAACCCCTTATTACAGTGTGCACTTGGTAGATCCACAGTGTTTGAATACCCTGGACACAAAAAGATACCTTTGTCCTGCTCTTTAAGTGACTAATCCTTCTCCACCAACATTGGGGGTGATAAGAACCTTTTAAGGGTCACCCTCAGCTTTACGTGGTAATGTGTGTGTGTGTGGGGGGGAACAGATAAGATCTTTTCTAGCTGGGCAGTGGTGGCGCACGCCTTTAATCCCAGCACTCGGGAGGCAGAGCCAGGCGGATCTCTGTGAGTTCGAGGCCAGCCTGGTCTCCAAAGTGAGTTCCAGGAAAGGCGCAAAGCTACACAGAGAAACCCTGTCTTGAAAAACCAAAAAAAAAAAACCAAAAAAAAAAAAAAAAAAAAAGATCCTTTCCTTGATTGATGTCCCATCATCTCTGGCAGCATAACATCTAGTCAGACCCTGCACAGCTAGGTCATGACTCGGGGACCCCAGTTAGCTCATCTACTATCTATCATATCCTTAGCACAGGGCAGTTTCCTTGTGAGAAAGCTCCTCCACATTCTGATTAGCTAAGTAGGGAAGAGGGATTGCCTTTTTTAGAGACAGATTTTTCCCTCCGTAGCCCAGGCTAGACTTGAACTTGTGATTCTCCTTTAATCTCCCAAGTAGCTGGGAATTATGTGCATACCACTGCAGCCTGATCAAGGACCTGATTTTTTTTTTAGTTTTATTTTATTTTATATGAATGAGTGTTTTTCTTGCATGCATATATGTATGCCATGTGCATGCTTAGTGGCCACAGAGGTCAGAAGAGAGTTGGATCCTCTGGAACTGGAGTCATGGATGGTTCTGAGCCACCATGTTGGTGCTGGGAACTGAATGCAGGTCCTCTGCAAGAACAATGAATATTGTTCACCACTGAGCCACCACTCAGCCCCAGGGACCTCATTTTTATCATTATCTTGCAATACTTAGGCAAATTCTTGTAGGGTTCAAGTTTTATCGGTGCTTGATTTTTCTTATCAATATTAGTGGCAATATGCTGAAATGGTTAAGACAGGCGTCCATCAGCTGGAAACCTAGCTTAGGGCATAGTCCCATAAGCTGGTTCCGAAGTATGTGGAAAGCAAGAAACCTTAGACCCCTGCTCAGGGCTGCCAGCATCATGCACTGGAAGGTCCACAAAGAGTCTAGATCCTAGAAATGATGAGTGGCCTAAATGTTTCTCTCTTTAGGCCATAAACTCCCAGTTTTTGTAGTAAATCAATCTCTCTCTCTCTCTCTCTCTCTCTCTCTCTCTCTCTCTCTCTCTCTCTTTCTTTTTGAGACAGGGTTTCTCTGTGTAGCTTTGTGCCTGTTCTGGATCTTGCTCTGTAGACCAGGCTGGTCCCGAACTTACAGAGATCTGCCTGGCTCTACCTCCCGAGTGCTGGGATTAAATGCTCTTTTCTTTTTCTATTTTTTTTTTTTTTGAGACAGAGTTTCTCTGTATAACATCCCTGGCTGACTTGGAACTCACTCTGTAGACCAGGCTGGCCTCAAACTCAGAGATTCTCCTGCCTCTGCTTTCTGAGTGCTGGGATTAGAGGCGTGCGCCACATCTGGCACAAATCTTGCCTTTTTTTGAGCTAGAAATGCTCTCTTCCTCATCTTTTTGTACCTGTCCTGAAATAACATTCACAGCTATCAAATAGACCTTTATATTCCAGGTAGACAGATATACCCCAAAAACCAACCAAGCAACCAAACAAACAGATTTAGCCTTTTCTAGAGCAGTCCCTGGGCCGGGTTCACCAATAACTGCTTTTCAACAGCTACTCTCCTTGTGGCTTGTAGAGAAAGCAGGCGCCACCCTAAACCAACTGAGTTATTTCAGTCCCATCCACTAGAGAGCCCACAGTAACTTCTACAACATCCAGGAAGTAAAGAAATAGACATGCCACGGTGACCTTTGTGTGTGCAAAGAATAGTTTAGAAACAAAACCAAACCAGAAAAGAGGCCACGCCTCTGTGGGCAGTGCCGCCAGTGAGTCACACACACTCAAACCCAGGGAGAGAGGGCCCCAGGCTCCAACATGTCTAGGGATGGCAGGCAGGGAGTAATGTCTTGTGTGTAGGCCCTCAATGCAAAGAATAGGGTACCACTGGGGTCGGAAAGCTGGAAGGGTTACGGTCAAGATGGAGCTGTGGCCTCAGCCCCCTCCTCAGAGTCCCACACTTCCGACTGCAGATAATCAGCAAAGAGGGCCTTGGCCCTGCGCAAGACACGCCCTAGATGGTGTTTCCGCACCAGGCGGTCAAAATGCATGGCTAGCTCATTGTAATCCAGCCCATTGCGCATGATGTGGTCACGGTGTTCCAGGAGGATAGCCAGGCAGAGGAAGAGCATGAATGGGTTCCCTCGGCCAAACTCCTGGGGTGGGGGAAGGCTCATTGGAGGGGGCGGTGGTAGGGACTTCCCTGGCTCTCGGGGAGACCCCGTATCTTGCATCAAGGGGGATCCTACAGCTACGTCACCAGAAGGAGAAGCCTCCTGGGTGGAGGGAGGAGATGAGGAAGATGGGGAATCGGGCCGAGACGAGGAGGAGAGGAGTGGATCTGGGGAGTTGAGCAAGGGCTCAGAGAGGGATTTAGAGCTGATGAGGGTAGCTGGGTGGGCTAGTTGGACCAAAAAGTCCTTCCTGGGGCCCAGGTTATCCCTGAGGTGCTGGAGACCATCCAGGCTGGCTTGTCTCAGGAGACGTCCCCCACCACTGGGTCCCTGGCTGGATGTAGCCAAGTGGACAACAGCATCTTCAAAGGCACCGCCTCCTCCACCAGCTGGCCTTAGCATGTGCCTCTGACGTACTGGCCGTCCCCTGTGGCCACCAAAGCCAGTGTCTGCCACCTGGCTGGGAGGTCCAACAAGCTCCACTTCATGTTCAGGAGGGTCAGGGGGCAGTGAACTCCAGGTGACCTCTAGCATTCGGAGAGCATCATCAAAGGCAAACTCGCGCTTAAGCTCCAGCAGCAGCCAGCGGTAACAGAAAAAGAGGTCATCGGCGCCTGCTTCTTGCAGATACTGGTAGAAGTCTGGGTCGGCATGTCTCAACAGCAGCTTGAGGTGGGCAAACTTGGTGGCCATGGCACGACCATCAGGATGGAAGTTGGCAGCCAGGCGCTTCATGATGCCACAAAAGCACACAAAGGCATGGCCCTCATGGTCCATGACAGCAAGGATGGGCGACGCCAGGTCACTCATGCCCTGACAGTATGATACCTGTGGATGGGTAACGGCATAGGTGGTGAGCAGGTCATGTAGGGCCCGCAGGTGTGGGCCATCCTCGGGCCCCGCGTAGTAGGGATGGGCTCGGTCTGTACGAAGCACATCCTTGAGGACTGTGCTGCGGATGAATTCCAGGTCCTCAGGGTTCACTCGCTGGGCCCACTCGCTCTTGAGCTGCTCATACTCTCGGCTCTTCCGTTTCATGTAGTCCATCCGCTCACGGCCTGTCAGCCCATCTGGGTACACGTTCAGGAGGTACCGCCACACCACCTGGCCAGAGACAATAAATAGGAAATGAGGCTGCGCTTCATACCCATGTCGATTAGTCACCCCCCACCCTGTCTCTTGGGGCCTCTGTCCTCCTTGTGATAGTCGGCCTTCCTGCCACTGAACTACCTAAAATAGAATCTTCTTCCTTGGAATCTCTCTACCCTACCTATGACAGTGTGTTCCGCTGAATGTATCTCACGGGCTACCAGTGACCACAGAGTGATGGGTACAGTGAGTGACTGAGGGGCTCACTTTTCTAAGCGAAGGCTCCACACCGCCATGATAGATCCGCAACCGCAACTCCTCAGGACGGGAGAGCTGGCCTTCATGATTCAGGTATGTGTGAAACTCAGCATCACTCAGAGGTGGTTTGAAAGGCTTGATATCTTCTCCATATGACCAACTCAGCACCTGTTGGACCTTAGACAATGTACGGCCCACCTGGGAAGGAAGGAGGAAAAGGAGCTACAGGTCAAAAAGAAAATAAAATAAAACAAAAACAAAAACAAAACAGAACAACAACAACAACAAAGCAGCAGCAGCAGCAGCAGCAGCTGCAGCTCCCTGTGCAGGATAGGGCAGAGGCCATCAGCAAGCTCTGGAATGGGAGTTCTAGATAGGCCCTTCCCTCCAAGCACGGCTGGAGCCCCCCAGTCTCCTGAAATCACCTGAGAGAGGATGGATTGTGTAAAAGGCAAGGCAGCTGTCGTCAGTGAGGAACGCTTCTCAGCCAGTAGCACATCGGATCCAATGACATCTTTGGGGCTAATTATATCCCAGTCTTCCAGCAGTGGGCCTGAGCACACAGAGTGAAGCACTGTAAGAACAGGGATGTGAACCCCGGTCACAGGGCTGGGTTCCTTTTCTAAAGCCCAGCTGCCCGCAGGGCAGAAACGAGGTCATTCCCGCTTCCCTGTATCATCCCAATAATGTAAAAAAAAAAAAAAAAAAAAAAAAAAAAAAAAATCAGCCATGAATAGTTCTTACGTGGGAGATGTTTCACAAAAATGGCAGGGAAGCCTTTACTATTTTAATGATTTAAATAATATTTATTGCAAAGCACTGAAGCAAGAGATTAACCTTAAGAAATAATATCCATTGAGCCTGGTAGTACAGGCCTGTGATCTCAGTTACTCTGGAGGCTGAGGTAGGAAGAGGGAGAGTTCAAGACCAGTGCCTGGGCTATATGAGACTCTATCTCATTTTAAAAAAACACTTAGCCGGGCGGTGGTGGCGCACGCCTTTAATCCCAGCACTTGGGAGGCAGAGGCAGGCGGATCTCTGTGAGTTCGAGGCCAGCCTGGTCTACCAAGTGAGTTCCAGGAAAGGCGCAAAGCTACACAAAGAAACCCTGTCTCGAAAAACCAAAAAAAAAAAAAAAAAAGAACTCAAGAAACTAGACATCAAAATACCAAATAATCCAATTTTTAAAATGGGCTACAGAGCTAAACAGAGAATTCTCAACAGAAGAATCTCAAATGTCCCAGAAACACTTAAGATGTTCAACATCCTTAGCCATCAGGGAAATGCAAATCAAAATGACCCTGAGATTCTATCTTACTATTGTCAGAATGGCTAAGATCAAAAACACTGAAGACACCTTATGCTGGAGAGGATTTGGAGCAAGGGGAACACTCCTCCATTGCTGGTGGGAGTCAAACTTGTACAGCCATTTTGGAAATCAGTGTTATGGTTTCTCAGAAAGCTGGGAATCATCTACCTCAAGACCCAGCTACACCACTCTCGGGCATATACCCAATGGATGCTCAATCATACCACAAGGACACATGCTCAACTATGTTCATAGCAGCATTATTCATAATAGCCAGAACCTGGAAACAACCTAGATGTCCCTCAACCAAGAAATGGATAAAGAAAGTGTAGTAATTTACACCATGGAGTATTATTCAGCTGTTAAAAATAATGATATCAATAAATTTGCAGGCAAATGGATGGAACTAGGAAAAATCATCCTGAGTGAGGTAACCCAGACCCAGAAAGACAAACATGGTATGTACTCACTCATAAGTGAATATTGGCTGTAAAATAAAGGATAACTATGCTACAATCCATAGACCCAGAGAGATTAGGTAACAAGAAGGGTTCATGGGGGACACCCCGATCTCCCTGGGAAGAGGAGATAGAAGAGATTTCATGAGTGGACTTAGGGCAGGTGGGGATGGGAACAGGAGTGATCAGGTGAGGGCAGATGGAGGGGGAGAGTACTGAAAGAGACTACTGGGAAGGAGGGGGCATTTCAGGGTCAGGTAAAAACCTGGTGCAAGGGAATCTCCCATGAACCTACAAGGATGAGCTAAGAGTCCTAGCAATAGCGGATACAGCCTGAACTGGGCATCTCCTGTGATCAGATTAGTGCCTGGTCCAATTGCCATCAGAGAGACTTCATCCAGCAACGGATGGAAACAGATGCAGAACCACAGCCAAACATTAGAGTTCAGGGAATCCTGCAGAAGAGGGGCATAAAGGATTGTAGGAGCCAGAGGGGTCAAGGACATCACAAGAAAACCCACAGAAACAACCTGGGCTCACAGAGACCGAACCGACAACCAGGGAGCCTGCATGGGACCAACCTAAGCTCTTTCTATATGTGACAGTTGTGTAGCTTTGTCTTCTTGTGGGACTCCTAACAGGGGCTGTCTCTGACTCTTACAGGCTTTTGGGACCCTACTCCTCATACTGGATTGCCTTGTCCATCCTTAATACACAGGAGGTATTTAGTCTTACTGCAACTTGGTATGCCATGTTTTGTTGATACTCATGGGAGGCCTGCGCTTTTCTGAACAGAAACAGAGGAGTAGTAGATGGGGGTGTGTGTGGAGGGGTGAGGGTGGGAACAGAAGGGGGTCAGAGGGGAGGGACTGAGAGGAAGGGAGGGGGGAAAACTGCAGCCGGGATGTAAAGCAAATAAATAAATAAATTCATATAAAAATGAAGCTGGGTGTAGTGGCTCATGCTTGTGATCCCAGTACTTGGCATGATGAAGTTAGGAAGACCATCACAAGTTTGAGGCCAGCAGGGGCTACATAACGAATCCAAAGCTGGCATAGGATATATAGTGAGAACCTGCCTCAAAAATTGAGAGGATAGGTAGTGGTGGTGGTGAAAATTAAAGAAACTTGGGGGTTTGGGATTTAGTTCAGTGGTAGAGTGCTTGGGTTCGGTCCTCAGCTCTGAAAAAAAAAGAAATAAATAAAATTAAAGAAATTTTAAGGTATACCTGACAAACATAAATGACAGCCACAGCAACAACATGAATGTCACAAAGAGAACCACTCAGCCCAGTGTTGTGGCACATACCTATAATCCTGGTACTGGGTAGGTAGAGAAAGGAGGACCAGAGATTCGGAGGCAGCTTAGGCTCTATGAGACCAAAAGAGGGGGCAGGGAAGGGGAGAGAGAAAGGAGGCAGGGAGGGGGAGGGGAACATAAGAGCTATTGAAGGCCAAAAGCAGTTAACAGGAAAAGAGAAGTATTCTATTATATACTGATACACAATAGGAAAATTGAAAACATGTTTAGAAATAGCATAGGATTTCTGCAAGCACAAACCTGTCTAGTGGCAAAACCTGACATGGACCAACATGAGGCTATAAATAGCTTTTACATAACCAACTCTGAGTGAACGTGCACACATTTCCTACAGACACATCCAAGCATTTCATTATGGGCTTCTGGCCCAGATCCTGTTTGCGATATTACGTAATATATATGATACATACTACATTCTTCATCATAAAGTTGTTAAACTTGCCAAACCTTAAACTAATATATACATCCAGTGAAATACCAACCAGAATTCTAATGTTTTCCCCCCGAAACTGGGTGAAATTATTTTAAGGTTTACAAAAACAAATTCATGTTTAAGACTAGCTAAGAAAAAGAACAGCAGGAACATGGCAAAGGCTTTTTTTTTTATTAAAACCAACCAAAATCATTGCTATTAAAAATAATACTGTTAGCCCTGTGTGGTAGTGCATGCCTTAAATTCCAGCTCTTGGGAGGAAGAAGCTGGCGAACCTCCGAGTTTGAGGCCAGCTATGGCTACACAGTGAGACCCCATCTCAAATACATATATTTGGCTAAAGAGATGGCTCAGTGGGTTAAGTCCACTTGCTTCTTCTTCCAGAGGTCCTGGGTTCTATTCCCAGTGACCACATGGTGGCTCACAATCATCTGTAACTCCAGTTCTAGGGGATCAGATGTCCTTTTCTGGCCTCCAAGAACACCAGGCATGTACATGGTACACAGATATACATACACAAGCAAAACCCCCATCCTATACACACACACACAAAAAAAAAATTAAAAACACACATGCGGGCGGTGGTGGCGCACGCCTTTAATCTCAGCACTCGGGAGGCAGAGGCAGGCGGATCTCTGTGAGTTTGAGGCCAGCCTGGTCTACAGAGTGAGTTCCAGGACAGTCAGGACTGTTACACAAAGAAGCCCTGTAATTATAATGCAGACAAAATTGCTATCACAAATGTCCAAACTGGTTCGGGGTCTTAGCTTGATAATCTACCATGATGTAGAGGTGACCAAAATGGGCTTCTCAGAGAGACTCGGCCTCCCACGTGCTCACAACATGCTTGGTACTTTTAGGGCCATGAAAATGATCAGGGCGCTGGAGAGATGGCTCAGCTGTTCTGAGCACTAGCGATGCTCCCAGAGGATCTGAGTTCAATTCCCAGCACCCACATGGCAGCTCAAAGCCAGCTATAACTCCAGTCCCAAAGGATCCAATTTCTGCTGTCCTCCCTGGGCACTGGACATGCACATGGTGCACATATATACACGCAGGCAAAAACTCATACACAGAAAATAAATAAGAAAGAAAAGAAAACAATCTCAAGAATGACATTAACATTTATACTACAAGGTCCATATACTGGACAGAATTAATAGTATAACACGTAGAGCATAAACCAGTTGGATATAAATGTGAATATACTGTCATGTTCCTACATATGAATAAATTTGTACATTTGTTTGTAAATGAAGAGCCCAGAAATATGAACATTGTACGCTTATAACCTAGACATATATTTCTGAGTGTTGTAGGACTGGGAATCTCTTTGACCCTTTGCCCTGCTTTCTCCCAGGTAAGGAGAAAGAAATTTAAAGGAATCTACCCTAGGTAAACATCTTGAATTAACACCCTGTAATCAGAGGTTGTAAACACCAGCCCTTGGAATGCACTCCCCAAGGGGTCGTAAATCTAAAGAACTGCACTCTCCTGGGAATTGTTCTTTCCCTAGGTCGTAAACCCCAACTCGAGGCGCCATACTCCCAGAGGCTCAAAATCCTGTACCCCCTGCACTGGTCCTTCTCTATAAAAGGATGTTCAAGGCCCCTTCTCGGGGTCACAGAACCAAATATTTTTCTGTGACCCTGGCTAGCTAGAAACTTTTGTTCCCCACGTTTTTTTTTTTTTTTGTGTGTGTGTGTGTGTGTGTGTGTGTGTGTGTGTGTGTGTGTGTGTCCCTCCCTCCACCCCTGACAGGGTTTCTCTGTGTATCCCAGGCTGTCCTGGAACTCACTTTGTAGACCAGGCTGGCCTTGAACTCACAGAGACCCACCTGCTTTGGCCTCCCAAGTGCTGGGATTAAAGGCACATGTCACCACTGCCCAGCTGACTTTAGCATTTTTAAAAAACATTTTCATTTATGTGATACTGAGAATGAGAATCAAACCCAGGATCTCAAGCATGCTAGGCTACTCTACCACTAAGCTATATCAATGGCCTTCATGCTCACTTTTTATTATTATTTAGTCCTAGGCATTGAATTCAGGGGCTAGCGAATGCTAGGCAAATGCTCAACCATTAAGCTACATCCTAAACCCAACACCCCCACCCCCACCCCCACTTTTTACTTGCTCAGGCAGGCCTTGAACTCATCTATGGCCCAGGAAGGTCTGATGTAGCAAACCTTAAGCCTTCTGAGCCTCATTTTTATTTTTAATAAGGTGAATGTGTTTACTAAACAGTTTCTTGTCGGTCCTCCAAGTCAGTTCCTCAGGGGCTTGAAGAGAGCTCCTACAGCCTAAAGGAAATCATTCAGGCTCCTCCATTAACATACGACTGTGGTGCCTATTCCGCTAGGCCCCCCCAGTCCCTACTCCCAAGCCCACACCCCAGCTCCCAGGCTCCCTTAGTCACATTTAACCCGGAGAACCCTCCACCCTACCACAGTTGCTTCTCTCTGCTTTTCCCAGACAGCCTTGGCAGTCTGGAAGAAAAACTTTCCCTTTTCACCCACAGAGTAGTTATTTGGGTTTCTTTGCTGCATCCCATTCATTTCTCTTTTAAAATTTAATTTTTTAAAAATGGTTTTCCGAGACAGGGTTTCTCTGTGTAGTTTTGGCACCTTTCCTGGATCTCGCTCTGTAGACCAGGCTGGCCTCGAACTCACAGAGATCTGCCTGGCTCTGCCTCCCAAGTGTTGGGATTAAAGGCGTGTGCCAACACCGCCCCGGCGGATTTTTTTTTTTTTTGAAACAAAGTCTCATTATGTAGCCACAGCTGGTGTAAAACTAGTATGTAGACACTGGGCAGCAATGGTGACCCACGCCTTTAATCCCAGCCTGGTCTACAGAGCGAGTTCCAGGAAAGGCATCAAAGCTACACAGAGAAACCTTGTCTCAAAAAACAACAACAAAATAAACTGGTATGTAGACCAAGGCTGGCTTCCAGCTCACAGAGATCCTCCTGCCTCCGCCTCCCCCGAGCTTGAATGAGAGGCGTGTGCTACTGCACCTAGTCCTCTCCTCGGCACTTTAATGGCATGACAAGTTCATTCCGTTAAATAAGGACTGGGGCTGGGAAGATGGCTCAGTTAACTGGTGGAGGGCTGGACAAGTTTGGATCTCTGCCACTGGCATAAGCCAGGGCTAGGCTAGGGAGGTGGCTCAGTACAGTCGGATGACCTGAGTTTTAGCCTCAAAAAGCCAGATGCTGTGGTACACATCTGTAATCCCAGCACTCCTAGGACTAGATGGATGGTAGAAAAAAGGAGAACTGCCTGGAAGGTCCTGGGCCAGCTGGCCTGGGGTATGCAGCACAGCAAGAGGAAAGGGACCCTGCCTCAATGAAGTGGAAGGAGAGACCTTCTCTTAAAAAACTGTCCTGTGACGTTCCCGTGTGTGTCCTGGTACACACACACACACACACACACACACACACACACACACACACACACACACACACACACACACACACAAACAGAGCTAGGTAATCACAACACTGGACAAACAAAACCAGAAGTATCCACAGGGCTTGCTGGCTTGCCTCGTAGCCTATCAGTGAGCACCAGGTTTATTAAGAGACCCTGTCTGAAAAAGTAAGGTGGGGAAGTGATTGAGGAAAACAAGCAACATTGACCTCTGGCCTCCAAACACATGCACACGAGCATGCACGTATCTACACAAATACACACATGAACATATACAAGAAGAGTACATTTATAAGATCTTCATGAAAAATGTTTAGGGCTGGGAAGATGCCTCAGTGGAACAGTGCTTGTCTACCATGTACAAGGCCCTGGGTTCCATTCCCAGCACTGAAAAAAAAAACAACACCCAGAAAATAACATTTTTACGAAAGAAAACACAAAATCTATCATAACCTGAATGTGGTGGTGGTCTATACCTGTAACCTTAGCACTTGGAAGCTGAGGCAGGAAGATCTTAGTTTAAGGCCAGCCTGAGCTACACAGTGAGAACCTGTCTCAAAGAAACAAAAAGAAATACACACACACACACACACACACACACACACACACACACAAAGTCCAACATACAGCCAGTGAGATGGGTCAAGAGGCAAAGGTGCTTGTCACCAAGTCTGGGGACCTGCTTCAATCCCCAGAACCCACATAGTAGAAAGACAGAGTCCCACAAGTTGTCCTCTATGTACCATGAATGCCATGGCGTGCATGTGTGTGCTCGTTCACGGAAGATGGCTCAGCAGGTTGGTTACCTAAATTCAATCCCCAAGACTCACAATGATAGAAGGAGAGAACTGACTTCTGGAAGTTGTCCTGACTTCCACATGTACTCTGTGGTGTGTTTGTGAGCACACATACATACATATAAACACACACAAAAAATAAATAAAATACAATGCAAATTTAAGGCAACTCATTTTTGATTCCTCTCGTGGCTTCAGGGAGCCGTTTCTTTCTCAATAAACTTTGCTTGCTAGTCCTTTTAAAAATGTTTGTAAATAAAGAGATCAGAGAAAGAAACTCAAGAATCCAGAAACAGACCATGCACACACACAGGAACCTGGAAACAATGAGGACAGAAAAGAAGTGATTCAGCAATAACTGGAGAGTTCATTCCTGAACAGTTATTTTATTCTTTTTTTATGTTTTGCTTACATGCAGAAGAGGGGATATGATTCCCTGAAACTGGAGTTATAGTTAGCCTCCATATGGGTGCTGGGAATCGAACCTGAGTCCTCTGCAAGAGTAGCAAGAACTATTAACCCCTTCACTATCTCTCCAGCTCAAGAGTTAATTTTTTTTTTTTTTTTTGGATTTTCGAGACAGGATTTCTCTATGCTGTTTTGGTGCCTGTCCTGGAACTCACTTTGTAAACCAGGCTGGCCTTGAACTCAGAGATCGCCTGGCTCTGTCTCCTGAGTACTGGGATTAAAGGCACGCGCCACCACCGCCTGGCAAGAGTTAATTTTTTTTTTTTTTTTTTTGGTTTTTCGAGACAGGGTTTCTCTGTGTAGCTTTGCGCCTTTCCTGGAGCTCGCTTGGTAGCCCAGGCTGGCCTCGAACTCACAGAGATCCGCCTGGCTCTGCCTCCTGAGTGCTGAGATTAAAGGCGTGCGCCACCAACGCCCGGCTAAGAGTTAATTTTTTAAAAATTATTTTGAGTGGCTTATCTGCACTTATGTCTGTGCACCACATGCATTCAGTACCCTTGGAGACCAGAAGATAAATGTCAGGATCCCCTGGGACTGGAGTTACAGCCTTCTGAACTGCCAAGTGAGTCCTGAGAACTGAACCCAGGTTCTATGGAAGAATAGCCAGTACTCTTAACTGCTGAGCCATCTCTTCAGCCCATGGAAAACTTTTTTTTTCCCTTCGAGACAGTTTCTCTGTGTAGCCCTTATTGTCCTGGAACTTGCTCTGTAGACCAGGCTGGCTTAGAACCAGGAGATCCACCTGCCTCTACCACTCAAGTGCTGGGATTAAAGGCGTGCACCACCACCACCACCCAGCTTGAAAAAATAATTTTTTGTTTGGCTTTTTGAGACAGGGTTGTGAGAGCCAAAGTTACATTTTAAGTTTTAATCACTATCCCTAAGAGATCCATGAAACAAAAATGCCTCTGATCTGCAAGCCCCTTGCCCAAGGACAGACAGCTCCCGAAATGCTGGAGGCTATTGTTTATGGGAGATAACAGGCCCCGTGTTTTTCACTCCCCTAAACAAGTCTGTTTGCCTTATCTGCACTGGCTGTGCCTGATCACATGTGGGCGGGAGGTTCACAGGCAGAAAATACATCAGGATGTACACTTGGACCTGATAGGAAATGCAACGAATTAGAGGTTTTTCTTCTTAAGCCACTGCAAACTGTGATTCTGGGCCATTTTCCCAGGAACCTAGGTATGGACCTGGCCAGAGCCCATCCACCTGGCCAGTATTTAATTAAAGCTTGCTTCATATTTGGTTTTAAACTGTGACAGTGGGCTTATTCTTAATCATTGGGATTAACAGGGTTTCTCTGTGTAACATCCCTGGCTGTCCTGGAATTCACTCTGTAGACCAGGCTGGCCTCGAACTCACAGAGATCTGCCTGCCTCTGCCTCCTGAGTGCTGGGATTAAAGGTGTGCATCATCTCAGCTCTGTAGATTATCTTGACAATTAACTATATTCATTAAATGGCCCAGGTATTCCATTTAGCTATTTACGATGACCATGATGTCAATAAAATGCCTCAGTCATCCAAATGTGTACAATAGCTCTCTAAGGCTGAGAACTATATGACTCCATGACATTTTAGTACAAAACAAAACAAAAAACTTGCCGAGTTGGCAAGATGGGTCAGTGGGTAAAGATACTTGCTGCTAAGCCTGATGACCTGAGTGTGATCCCCAGGATTCACATGATAGTGGAGAACTGACTGACGACAAGTTGTTCTCTAATCTCCACATATGTATCACGGCATACATGTGCAAGTGCACATGCATACACACATACACACACACACACACACACACACACACACACACACACACACACCAAAGCACGCCTTTAATTCTAGCACTCGGGAGGCAGAGCCAGGCAGATCTCTGTGAGTTCCAGGCCAGCCTGGTCTACAGAGTGAGATCCAGGACAGGCTCCAAAGCTACATAGAGAAACCCTGTCTCGAAAACCCCCCCCCAAAAAAATACTTGCTGAGTGTGGAACACTGCTGGGTGTGGTGGCACACACTTGTATTCCCAGGTATTCATAAGGCTGAGGGGGAAAGACTGTTATGTTTTAGGTCAGCCTAGGAAACTTAGTGAGACCTATCTTAAAATAAAAAGGGGCAAAGTGCAGTTCAGTGTATAACACTCGCCTAGCAAACATACGGCCTGGCAGCCGATTCTTCGTAACAAAACAAAACAAACCAACAATATAGGTGGGTCCTGCCTATCGCAGCACTTAGGAAACATAGACAGGAGGATCACTGTAAGTTTGATGCCAACCAGGGCTAGCTTCCACAACTGCTTCAAAAAAATGCCAAAACCAAAGCCAAATTCAAACTCATAATGTTCAGAACAGAATTCACTGGGTGGCGCTGGAGAGAGCGCAGAAGAAACTGGGCTGCTTTTCTAGAGCACCAGGGTTTGGTTCCCAGCACGCACCTGTAATTTCAGTTCAGGGTACCTTATGCTCTCTTGCGTCCTCCTCAGGTACCAAGCATGCATGTAGTACACAGACACACATGCAGGCAAAGCATCCTACATGTAAAAACACAGAAACAAAAAGAGACAAAAACCAACCCACTACCACCACCAAAACACTACCAGAATGCACTGGAGCTGATGTGTAGCTCCAGGACACAGAGTTTGCCTCATGTGAGCGAGCGAGCGAGCGAGCGAGCGAGTGGAGCCTGGCTTTCAGGTCTAGCATTGTAAAAGACTGAACACCCTGTGTCTGCAGCCGTCATCCAGAACGCTTTTCTGTCACATTTGCTTTCTCTTGCTCCTTCTGCATGTGAACATGTTTTCATAAAATTATTTGGAAACACCGTGAATTTTACCCCTTCATACTTAAATGTGTTTTCCCCCAGAGCATGGATATGTTCCTTCAACAGCCCTGAAAACATTACTATACTGCTATGTTTTCAAATTAATTGCCAATGTGATAATATAGGTTGAATATTCCTAATTTGAAAATTCAAAACCCCAAACTTGAATTATTTTGTAGTTTTGTTTTGAGACAGGGTTGCTTTTATAGCTAAGGCTAGCCTTGAACTTGAGTTTAAAATATCTAACTACCATTATGATAAAAAAAACTTTTGGGGGCATTACTGATGATTGAACCCACATCTTCAGATACAGTTTTTAAACAATCGAGTGCCTGTGGCTTACCAGGAGTGTCCTGTAAGGGGCTGCATTATCATCTATGGGGAAAGCTGGATCTCAAAGCAGTAGCCCTCGGGCACCGGGTACTCACTGTCCTCTGAGGGCCGAATGTCTACACGCAACTGCAGGTAAGGTTTGGACGCAGTGGCGAAAGCCGTGCTGAGGTCCCAGTCAGAAAGGAGGGAGAGGAAAACTTCCTGTCCTAGCCGGTCTCGCGCCAGGTAGCTGATGCCAAAGTTCTTCTTCCTGGACAAAGGATATGAGGGAGCTCTTGGGATCCCCAGTTCCCCAGCTGCTTCAGGAACAGTTTACAAAACAAGGAAGGAAATGTGAAAGGTACCGAAAACAACTCCCTTCTATTTGCTGGGGACTATGCTAAGGATTATGGGTAGCCTGAGGTTAGGTCATGAATATCCACTTGGTTACACAAACACAGAAACAGATACACACCTGCTGATATCTGGAGGGCACACTGAAAACTGGTAAAATGTTGGTCCCTCTGGGGATGGTAACAGTGTAGTTGAGGGACAGAAGTGGGAAGAAAGCAGCCTTCTTACTACATTAAAAAAAAGAGCAGTCTGTACGTTTGTTATTTTTCACAACAGAATGTTAATGCACAAATGTACAATAGCAACTAAGACTTTCTTCTTCACTTGTGCAACTATAGAAAGAAGTCTTTTGTGTGATGATCACTGTAAACCAAGGATCATCCTAAAAATCCATCAACTTCATACTTTTGTCTTGTTCCCCCCCCCCCAAACAGGGTTTCTCTGTGTAACAGCCCTGTCTGTCCTGGAACTTGATTTGTAGATCAGGCTAGCTTCAAACTCACAGAGATCTGCCTGACTCTGCCTCCTGAGTGCTTAATTTCATACTATTTAAATTTATTACCACAGGGCTGGAGAGATGTCACAGTGGTTAAGCATTGGCTGCTCTTCCAGAGGACCTAGGTTCAATTCCCAGCACTCACATGGCAGCTCACAACTGTCTGTAACTCCAGTTCCAGGGGATCTAACACCTTTACCCCAATGCACATAAAATATATACATTAAATAAATTTAAAAAATTTGTTACCACAGTCATATATTCCTCCAGAAAAATGTACCACCACAAGATAACCATAACATCTGCCCCCAAGAGATATCAACTCTCAGCTATCAGACTGACAAATTTTGCACTGTCTTATAGAAAGCACTGTTTGTGAGGACGGAACAATTGTATTATTTTCTTTCTTCCTTTTGAGACAGTTTCATTATGTAGCCTAGGGTAGTCATGCACCTCCTGTCTCAGTCTCCAGAGTACTGAGATCACAGTTATGCATCACCATGCTTGGTGAAACAAACCTTTTATTTTATTTTGTTTTTTGAAAGAGGGTTTGTGTATCCCTAGCTGTCTTGGAACTCACCATGTAGAGTAGGCTGGCCTTGAACTGTCAGAGATCTGCCTGTCTTTGCCTCCAGAGTGCTAGGACTAAGGGTGTGGACCACCACATCCAGCAAAACATTTTCTATGCTGCTGTTGAGGCTGTATTGGTAAAACTTGTCTGGAGAGCCATTTTGGAAACATTTGGTGAAAGTTTGAAAAACATACACCCTGTAGCCCAAAGTACTTCTGCTAGTTTATCTTATGACATTACCCAAATACTCCAAGCAAGATACATATATTCATTTGTATTATTTGAATTATTTGAAGAAAAACAAATGAACAACAAAACCAAAGCACAAATGCCAGGCAGATGCTGTTGAGATGAATGGCCTGCTTTATCCTCCCACTCACCCATTCAAGTCAAAGGCTCGGATGAGGATGTGCTGTAACACGTCCAGTGAGGTGATCTGAGGATCCACAGCGAAAGAGCGGAACTCAGGTGACAAGAAGTTCTCACATTTCTAGAGAAAGAAGACAAGGGATAGGCCACGAGGGGCCACATCACCATTCCCATTCGGAAGAGTGGGTGAGGTACAGAGCAGTCGAAGGCAGGGTCAAAGAGGTGGCAAGGACCAAGATTTAGATGGGATGCTCTGGGCTTTTGTTCTCTGTGAGGGGAAGGCACAGGCAGCTTCTGGGCAAAGAAAGAATGGATGTCCTTAGAATTTTACAGAGTCTGTATGTCTGCTCTGCAAAACAGCCAAGCAGGAACGAAGGCTACTGCAATAGTCCAGATGGCCAGTCTCTCTAGATTCCCTTAAATATGGTTGCCAGAATCACCATGTCCAGTCTGACCACAATAAAATCGGTCCCCCATACTGCAATCAATCAAGCAAATCTACCTGTAACACTCCAACGCTTAAATCTTTTCAACAGCAAACCGAGGGTCCCAAGCTAGCCCTCTCTCCACTCAGATTTATTTTGAACTGTATGTTCTAGTAGTACCAAACTGTTGGGAGTTACCTTGACTACATCCTTCCTGCAATCGTTTGTGTCTGCTGATCACCCTTGGTCTGAACATCCTTCCCACTTCATCCGGCTCACTCACTAAATCTTTGCCTTAGAGTGCTACTACACTGAAGTGATCTGTTGACCTCTTCATCACTGCCAATGCCACCACTCCAGGCTGAGCTTGCTCGAATTATTGCAACAAGTTCCTTCCTCAGACTATGCATCACAGGATGCCCACCTGCCCTTCTCTCTCCGATTGTCCTACCGCTTTTACCCTCAGTCTTCCTTCTCCAACATTATGGGAACCTACAGAAACATACCAAGCTCATCTCCACCTCCCAGCCTTGAACTCTTGCTGTTCCTTCTACCTAGAACTCTTCTCCCACCTTAAATGCACATAGCTGACGCTTTATTCGGGTCTCTGTGACTTCAATTCTCATTGGGGGATTTTCCCATACGACTTTGGGTAATGATCCTAACCTTTCCTATTATTTTCTCATGATGCTCACTGGTGTCCAAAACATATCATTTAACTGTTTTTGTCCCCCCTCCCACAAGCACGTGGGCTCAGGGGTGGGGACATTCACTCTCCCAAATGTTGACTGACTTTAGGACTCCCCCTTCTGACAGCAACAGCACCTCCCTCATTCCTCTGGACTCCAGAGGCCCCTCCTCTAACCCTACAACCTATCTCTCTACCCCCCAGGCTCCATCCCTCCACTCCATCAGTCCCCTTCCCCTCTATTTCGTTATACACCCAAGTATATGTCCCCAAGACCCATGTCTTCATTCTCCCATCATTCTGCTCTCAAACCTCGGCCCCATCTCCAAGTAACGCTCCAAATTTCAGGTCCTGCCCTCTATCCTATGACAGCCACCATCTTTTCGTCCACTGGGTGCCCGGGCAGGCTGGCCCACCAGCCGCCAGCCTCACCTTGACTCGGACCCGTACCACCTCTCGCTCCTCCTCCTCAGCCGCCGCTGCCGCCTGGGCACCCCCGACGGGTGGGGGCGCTGCAGAGCCTGCCATGTCCGAAGCCGGGGAGGTTGTTGCCATCCCGCCGCTACTGTCCGCGCTGTCCTGGTGACAGCGGACAGTTGCCCCCTACCCTAACGAACACTCTACACAGTGCAGGCGCCCGCGGCCCCACCTTGCGCAGGCGCACAGGATACCCTGCGACCCTGCCCCTCCCACCTGGCCTGGAGGTCGCCTCTGAGCATGCGCCTAGAGTGCTGGTGCCAGGAACCCCGCCCCCCAAAGACATGGATTTTGCTTTTTATTGCCTATGTGCGAGTGCCCGCTTTGGTCCCGCCTGTCCTGGTCCCGTGGCGCGGTTGTTTTGGCAGTCTACTTCCGGATTCATGAACCGGCGTGTTAAACTGACGACGGGTTCAAGAAGGAAAAGAGGGCGGAGAGGAAGCCACAGCGTGGTGACATCAACGTTCCAGGACCCGGTCGGAATTGCCACGTGCCTCGGGTGACAGATGATGTCATCGGTTTCAAATACTTCCCTTCAAATGAATCCCCTGAAGGGGCAAAAAAAATTCTTCAAAGATTTTTGTATTTAGTTTTTCTGTTTGTTTTTACAGAATCCCGCTAATTTTACCTGCTTAATTCGAACTTCAGGGTGTTTTGTTTTAACCTCAGATTTCCAAGGGCTTACAGATGTGAACCGTCTTCCCCGTGCCCACCTTCCAAAATCTCTCTCTTTTTCTCTTTTTTTTTGGGGGGGGGCGTTGTTTTTCGATACAGGGTTTCTCTGTGTAGTCCTAGGTGTCCTGGAACTAGTTCTGTAGACCAGGCTGGCCTCGAACTCACAGAGATCCGCCTGCTTCTGCCTCCTGAGTGCTGGGATTAAAGGCATGTGTCACCACCACCTGACCCAGAATCTCTTAATAAATAAATTACACTTAAATTCAAGGAACTGGCATGTCTTTAATACAAGCAAATGGGAGACAGAGGCAGGCAACTCCGAGGTCAAGGCCAGCCAGGGCTACACAGAGAAATCCTGTCTTGAAAACAAAACAATAACTCAAGGAATTGTACATAAAGAGTTTTACACACTCTGAACTCTTGCTATACTTCATTAAGTAATTTACCAAAAGTAGACATATTATGCTTTCTGGAGGTCCTACTTTTCTCCAAAAGTTTTTTTCCCCAGGTTTTATTTCATTTTTGAGACATTTTAATGTAGCCCAGGCTGTCCTGACCCTTCAGGCTCCATTCTGAAATTGCTGGCCCTACATTGTCTTTATTTGATTTAGTCCTTACAACTTGTTGAGGTTAGCCCTGTTAAAAACTCTTGTCTGTCTGGGGTTTACCTCATTGGTAGAGCATATGTCTAGCATACAGGAGACCCACAAGACTGCAATCACAATAAACTATGTGTCTATTAAATATGGGTTAGATGGTTAAACTCATCTTAGGCACTTTTCTTCCTTGGTTTTTCGAAACAGGCTTTATCTGAGTAGTCCTGGCAGTCCTGGAACTCACTCTGTAGACCAGGCTGGCCTGGAACTCAGAGATCCACCAGTCCCTGACTCCCGAGTGTTGGGATTAAAGGCAGGTGCCACCACCTCCTGGCATTTTAGGCTCTTTTGAGAAAAAAAAATAAGATAGGTTCTCACTGTGCAGCCCTGGCTATCCTGAGACTCTCCATGTAGACCAAACTGGCCTGGATACCTGTCTCTTACATCCTGAGTGCTGAGATTAAAGGTGTGTAGCCCTGTGTGCAGTAGAAAAGTTAAACAGTTGTATTACACTTTATTGTGTGTGTGCATGTGCCACAGCATGCATGAGATAGTCAGAGACCAACTTTCAGGAGTCAGTTCTCTCCTTCCACCGTGTCGATACTGTGGATCAAACTCAGGTCATCAGGCCTGGCAGCAAGCACTTTTACCCAGGGAGCCGTCTCATGGGGCCTTAACTTTTTTTTTTTTTTGAGCTGGCCTCATGTAGCCCAAGCTGGCCTTGAACTTGCCCTGTAGCTGGAGAAAACCTTGAGCTTCTGATCCTAGCCATCACTCTGTCACTGATTCTGATTTATATTCCCGGTTAACTTCTCTAGACAAGTTTGCAATTTCAATTTGGTATACTTTAAAATAATGTGTTGCCTTGGCATTATACATTCAAAATATATCCCACTTTTCAGAAGCTATAAATAACAGGGACTTTTCTTTGGAAGCCAGCTAGGGTATGTCTCTCCTGCTCTACATGTACTACTGGATTTTTCTTCTCTCTCTCTCCCCCTCTCTCTCCTTTTCTCTTTGGTTTTTTAAGACAAGGTTTCTCTGTGTAGCCCTGGCAGTCCTGGAACTCCCTCTGTAGACCAGGCTGGGCTTGAACTCACATCTGCCTGCCTCTGCCTCCTGAGTGCTGGGATTAAAGGCGTGTGCCACCACCGCCCAGATGACTACTGGATTTTTCTGCTGGGAAAGAATTTGACAGTCTGCCTCTCATGTCAGTTACGTTAGAGTGGAATGACCAACCCATTAGCACTGAAGGCCAGTATTGGTGCACCCTTTTGACAGGGTAAGATGCCTCCAGTGTGCAGAGGGCTTAGACAGAAAGATACTGGAAGCAAGGAGATAAAACAGGAGGCCCTTGTTACTGTTGTGAGGAGAATCTTTCCTTTCATTTGTTTATTCATCTTCTAGTCAACAAATACAAAGTATATGTGCTAGACAGACTTCATATATCAATGCATTTACCTGTATTCAAAACTCAATGAGGTGGATGTTACTAATAGTAATTTACGTATCACTCACCAGTGAGAAGTGAGTGTTAGTATTAAAGGCTGTGGAGAAACAAGTTCAAGGTCAGAAGGCAAAGTACCACAAAGAGTAGGTGGTACAGTGGTCAGAAAGTGAGGCTGTGCCTAGGGTGGGCGGCAGAGCCAAGTCAGCATGCCCTTAAATCGTGCAAGGGACTGCGTGGCAGCAGCGTATGAAATGGAAGAACTGAAGTGAGATTGTGCAGGACTTTGGGCTTAACATTTGCCTGGACAGACATTTCTTGACCGCTGGTGGGGTTCTTGTTGCTGCCGTACCTGCTTCCTCTTGAAATGCACCTCCTCAAAAAGACATTTCCCCAACTGTACAGTGAAAGCCTGAAGCCTGGCTTTAGGCAGACAGAGCATAACAAGGGTCTGTGGGGTCAAGAACACAAGAGGCCTGTGTAAGATGTGATCAAGAGACCGAAAGCTAAGTGATGAGGACTCGTGGGGCAGTGATGGGCAAGTTCATTGGTGGAGAGTCTTCGCAGTGAATAATGGTAAGGCATTAAGAGGTAAGGGACAGGGTTAATGATGGAGCCTATGGGGCAAATAATGGATAAGTCTGTAGGGGGCTGTAGTTGGTTTTTAGAGTGAGTGCTCAGGGATCTGTAGGTGACGGATGAGGTGCTGTCAGGTGACGTGGGCTGTTAGAGTACCAGGGATCCTGCAGACACTGTTGTGCTGGCCTGTAAGGTGAGTGGTGGGGTATTATGTTGTGAGAGATTAGGGCTTGGGGAATAATGGTGTGGCTGAGTGAGTTATGATGAGGTATCTGCGGGGTGAATGGAGAGCCCTGCGGAATGAGAGTTTTGTCGGGTTCATGATGGGTGAGTCTGTGGAATGAGTTATTAGGGGCCAGGGAGCTAAATGATCCAGGGAAAGGTCTGTGAGGTGAATGGTGGGGAGTCTGTGGAGTGCTATGAATTATGTAGTTAGTGATGGGGCCCACGGGGGTGTGACGAGGTCTATGAGTGAGTGATGTCTGTAGAGCTAGAGATTGGGGATCTTTACACTTTGTGGTGGGGACTTTTACAGTGAGTATTGGGCGTTTCTTTGGCTCTATGTAGAAGTACTGGGGGATATATAGGATGAGTAATCAGGGTAATGCAGGTCCAAAAAAATTCATGTTGAAGTTCTCATTCCTTGTAACTTATATCGTGGCTATATTTGGAGGTCGGGCCTTTAAAGAGATGATTAAGTTAAAATGAGGCTGGTAGGTTGAGCTCTAATGAAAACCTGGCTGGTGTCCTGATAAGAAGCAATTAGGACATGGTCATGGTTTACAAAGAGGCGAGACCCTATGAAGATACAGTGAGTCATAGTCACTGCAAGCCGAGGAGAGCAGCCTCACGATAATCTGACAAAATCAACGTGAACTTTCAGCCTCCAGAGGGGAGAAGATATGGCTTTTGTTTGCTTGTTGTACTGCGGAATAAACAGAGGGCCTTGCACAAGCTAGCTAAGTAATCTACCATGGATTTGTAATCTACCATGGATTTGTAATCTACCATGGATTTGTAATCTACCATGGATTTGTAATCTACCATGGATTTGTAATCTACCATGGATTTGTGCCCCCAGCCCTCTTGTTTTTTTTTTTTTTTTTCTTTTTTTGGTTGGTTGGTTGGTTTGGGGAGACAGGGTCCTTCCATAAAGCCGTGGCTGTTCTGTGTTCTGGAACTCACTATGTAGATCAGGCTGGCCTCAAAACCCAAAGATCTGCTTGCCTCTCCTCCTGAGGACATGCCTGGCTCTCTTTTGACTTTTTCACACAGGGTCTCACCAAGTTACCGTGACTAGTCATGAACGTGAGATTCTCTTGCCTTGGCCTATCAACTTACCCCACCAGACTCAGGAAATTCCTGTTGTCTTAACCATATGGAAGCCAGATACAACACTTGTAACCCCAGTACTTAAGAAATAGAGGCAGCCGGGCGGTGGTGGCACACGCCTTTAATCCCAGCACTCGGGAGGCAGAGGCAGGCGGATCTCTGTGAGTTCGAGGCCAGCCTGGGCTACCAAGTGAGCTCCAGGAAAGGCGCAAAGCTACGCAGAGAAACCCTGTCTCGAAAAACCAAAACCAAAACAAAACAAAAAAAGAAATAGAGGCAAGAGATCAGGAGTTCAAGGTCAGTCTCAGTTATATGAACAACTGTCTACACCCCCATCCCACAGACTTTTTTTCTTTTTTTAAAAAATACTTATTTATTTTTAATTATGTGTGTACATGAGTGCAGTGCCCATGGAGGCCAGTGACATGAGATCTCCCTGGAGCTGGAGTTACAGGCAACTGTGAGCTGCCCCAAGTGGGTGCTGGGAAATAAGCTCAGGTGCTCCCCACAGCCTCTTGATCTATGGCATATTGTTAATACAGACTTGATATTTGAGTAGGATGGATGCTACTGTAAATAACATCTAAAGATGTGGAGGTAGTTTTGTAACTGGGTAATGGGCGGAGGAAGAGTTTTGAGGTACAAGCTTTAAAAAGCCTTGATTTTTATAGTCTCAACATTGTGTCACCCCATTACTATATTGAAACCTAATCTTCAGTCTGACAATATTAGGAGGTGGATATAGGATTTAGTGGCCAAATAAGAGACCAGAACAACTGGGCAGTGGTGGTGGGGCGGGGGGGAGAGACCAGAGTTCTAAACCTTCAACTATGTAAGGACACAGCAAAAAAGTGAAAAGTGGCCCTCAGTAGATGATCATGTTAGGACTAGCTTCTAGAACTGTGCTAAAGAAGTTTCTGTTGTTTACAAGACACCCAGTTTAGAGAGTATTTTGTTATAGCAGCCCAGGCAGACTAAGATAACTGCCTTAAGAGACTGTTAGTTGGGGGTGGAGAGATGGCTCAGTGGTTAAGAGCACTGGCTGCTCTTTCAGGCGATCCAAGTTCAATTCCCAGCACCCACACGACAGCTCACAACTGTCTCTAACTCTAGTTCCAGGGCATCCAATGCCCTCTTCTGTCCTCAGCGGGCCCTACATGAATATTGGTGCATAGACATACATGCAAGCAAAATGCCCATATACATAAAATAATAAAATAAAACTAATCTAAAAAGACAGTAAAAATATGCACATTCAAGAGGCTGACAGAAATGCAAGGCAAGTTTCTTCAGGCATTAGGTAACCCACCCTAATGGCGGTCTGCTGGAGGACTGACCCACTGTAGAGTCAAGCCACAGAATCAGAATTCAGTCGAGCCTCAGGGTTGGGTTGTCCTGTCCTGACAGGATGAAAGACTGTGACGTCAATATAAACAAAGTACAGAACAGATTCCAGGTGGGCAGACAGGCAGACAAGTAAGTGATGGCATCTAGAGCAGGTCACATCAACAGCGGTGATCAAGTCAAGCTGAAACTCCTGGGACAGTCGTTCTCTGCCTGTCAGTTCCTTGACACACACCCTCGAGGGTCAGCTGATAGGTTGCGGGGTTGGTGGGCATCAGCATCTCGATGTCTTCCTCCTTATGGGGTGCAGGTGAGGGTGCCACATCCCTTCTTTGATCTGGAGTGTTTGAGAATTGTTTGGTCCTGGATTTCCTGATACAATTTTAAGTATACTAATGTGCTCATATGGTCCGGTTTACTTGGGTAAATTTAGAGGGGCTTTCTTTCAGAAATAAGTAACATCAGTCTGTGTCCTGTAGGTGGCACTGGACAGATGGTATTATGTGTCCACCAAGGTGCAGAGTCATCCTGCCTCTGGGATTACACTCAAAATGCTATCAAATGCTGCTTCCGAAATGGAGTCTCCCAAAGCAAGACAGCCTGAAAAGCTAGTGTTTCGCAAAGCATGAAGTGCTGTAGAGCAAGGCACAGCCTGAACTCAACAGGGATGGCTAAAAAAACATCCATTTAACGTGGGACTTAAACTACTCCTGAGCAATAGGCAAGCTGCTGAGCAGACTACACCCACAGGGGGCAGTTATCCATGATGGCAAGGCCATACCGTGGAGCAGCCGTAATCGGCTCACAGAACCAGGTGGCTTCCCTGAATTGACAACTACTAACTTCTCCAGACCCCCATAGAGAACTGGGAGGGAGATAATGACACACCGGACTCTCCCTCACCCAGGACTGCCTATTTATTTATTTATTTATTTATTTATTTATTTATTTAGGTTTTTTCGAGACAGGGTTTCTCTGCATAGCTTTGTGCCTTTTTCCTGGAACTCGCTTTGTAGACCAGGCTGGCCTCGAACTCACAGAGATCCCCTGCCTCTGCCTCCCGAGTGCTGGGATTAAAGGCGTGTGCTGCTGCCGCCGCCGCCGCCGCCGCCGCCGCCGCCGCCGCCGCCACCACCACCCAGCCAGCACTGCCTAGTTATGCATAACTCCTGATCCCTGCACCATTTCCCCTCCATTTAAACCTAGAACACCCCAAAGACAGAGCTGGGGTCCCCAGGCCCTTTTATTTCCTTCTCTTCTCCAAGTGACCACATTTAATATATCTTTTTCCTATCCTTTCACTATTACAAAAAATATGGACATTCTAGATGCTTCTGTTGAGATCTCACATGGAAATGGAAACTGGACTGAGTTTATTCTACTAAAGGTAGAACTCAGGAGCGGTAAACTTGGATTTTCAGTTGAGATTTCTAAGAAATGCACTGAAGATTACTGGGTGACGGGTGGCTCATACCTGTAATCCCACCACTCAAGAGGTGGAAGCAGGAGGATTGCCATGAGCTTTAAGCAATTCTGGCTTCATAATTAGTTCCAGGCCAGCCTGGACTACAGCATGAGAACTTATCTGAAAAACAAAAGAAAACAAGCAAACAAAAAAAAGAAAGAAAAGTGAAAAGGTGTTGTAACCTGGTTTCTCCTTGCTGCTTAACAGAAAAATATGATCGGGAACAGAGCAATTGAAAAACAAGTGGGCTGGGTAATGGTGGCACATGCCTTTAATCCCAGCACTCAGGAGGCAGAGGCAGGCAGATCTCTGTGAGTTCGAGGCCAGCCTGGTCTGCAGAGTGAGTTCCAGGACAGGCTCCAAAACTACACAGAGAAACCCTGTCTTGAAAAAAAAATCCCCCCAAAAAATAAGTGCTTGAGCTGGGCGGTGGTGGAACACACCTTTAGTCCCAGCACTTGGGAGGCAGCACTAAGAAATCTCTGAGTTCAAGGCCAGCCTGATCTACAGAGTGAGTTCCAGGACAGCCAGGACTATACAGAGAAACACTGTCTCAAAAAACAAAATACAAACAAAAAAGAAGTATTTGGAAGAAAGGAACAAGGAGACTTAGAACATTTTCAGCCTGTCTCATATTGCAAAAACCAAGCAAAGTGTTAAAGAGGAAACATCATGGGCATGGAGAGATGGCTAGACAGTCTATAAAAATAATCACTGCTGGCTATACTTCACTGATCTGGCCAGCCATCTTATCAGAATCCAGGAGTAGAGGGATGGTAACACCAGCAGACACTGCCAGCTGAGACAGAGGGACAAGGACAGGGCAAAATAAGGGCACATCATCCCACTCGAGTTCCACAGGACAGGACAATAGGGTTTTCAGGTTGTGAAAGAAGAGTGATTGGGGTAGAACTGTCTGCCTCGTAGTTACGAAAGGCAGCCCATTCCTTGGTTTCAGTGGGACAAGCTGCCACCAGGGTTAAGAGTAACATTTTGGCCCCAGCAGGTTCAGAGGCAGGACCCCTACCCGGAAGACATAGCATCAAGCCAAGGGGATTTAACACTGAAATGTGATTTTCACTTACTTGGATTCTGTGATCCCATTCCTCTTTTCAAGTTCTCCATTGTGGAATGGGATCTATCTGTCCTGCCACTGCATTTTTTTTTCAAGGCAGGGTCTCACTGTGTAGCTCTGGCTGTTTTGGAATTCTCTATGTAGACCAGGTTGGCCTCTGCCTCTCAAGTGCTAGGATTAAAGGCGTGCACCTCTTCCCAACTTTGCCACTGCATTTTGTAAACAGAAAACTGATTTTACAGGTCCACAGCAAAGTAAGGAGTTCTTGCCTAAGGATAAGTCATACCTCAAGTCTTATCCTTATATTTAGTTGAGAGTTAGGATTAAAAATCCATGCCAGGGGAAGAGTTGGCTCAGGGGTTAAGAGCACTGGCTACTCTTCTACCACCTATATGGTGGCTCACAAACATCTCTAACTCCAGTCCCAGGAGATCTGATGCACCTTCTGGCCTCCACAGGTGCTAGACAGATGGTGCACAGAAAATAGCCAAACTCAATAAGAGAAACGTAAATTTTTAAAAAATCCACGCAAGGAGCTGGGCATGATAGCACATGCCTGTACTCTTAGCACTGGAGAGGCTGAGCCAGAGGTGTCAGGAGGATTACCAGTTCAACTTCAGCCTGGGCTTCATGGTAAGACTAGCCTGGAATACACAGTAATTCCTTGTCACCAAATCAATCGATCATCGATCAATCGATCAATCGATCAATCAATCAAAAAAGCTAGACTTGGTGGCACAAACCTACAATGCTAGCTAGCATTTGAAAGGCAGCCAGCCGGAACTACATAGTGAGTTCCAGGCTAGCTTAGGTTATATAAGGCAACCATGACTAAAAAAAAAAAAAAAAAAAAAAAAAACCCAAAAATAAATTTAAAAAAGTTCACCAGGTGGTGGCAGCAGCAGTGCACACCTTTAATCCCAGCACTTGGGAGTCAGAAAAAAGCAGATCTCTATGAGTTCGAGGCCAGCCTGGTCTAGTATGAGTTCCAGACCAGCCAGGGCTATTACACAGAGAAACCCCGTCTCAAAAAAACAAACAAACAGAAAAAAAAACAAAAAACCAACCACCCAACCAAAGCAAAGTTAAATCATGAGTGATGAATGTGTCTCAGGGATAGAGCTGAGTTTAAGACCTTGTATTCTCTTTGGTCTCCAGCACTCTAACTTCACCCCAGAAAAAGTTAATTCCAGAATGAGTGAAGGATTTGAGAATGAGGGATGGGAATAACGAAAGTTTGCATGCAAGAAGGATGTGATTGTGTATCCTGTATATTGGGTGTTAACAGCTTAGATGCAAGATTGTAAAACATCGTTAGCGAACTTCCGCCCTCCGGGGTTCTCCCATTGTGCTGTAAGCCTGTATTTAAGACCTCTTCCCTCCTTCAATAAACAGCATTCGGCATTCAAAAAAAATTTTTTTTTTGAAAACTGAAAAAAAAAAAAAAAAAAAAGAAGGATGTGATTTAGGGAGCCCAGAGGGCAGGAATGTTATGGACTGAACTGTGTCCTCTTCAGGTTCATATATTGAAGTCGTTACTCTAAGAACCTTAGAAAGTGGCCAGTTTGGAGATAGAGTCTTTAAAAGATGTGATGGGTGGTGGTGGCGCACTCCTTTAATCCCAGCACTCGGGAGGCAGAGACAGGCGGATCTCTGTGAGTTCGAGGCCAGCCTGGTCTACAGAGTGAGATCCAGGACAGGCACCAAAACTACGCAGAGAAACCATGTCTCAAAAAAACAAAACAAAATTAAAAAAACCAAAAAAGATGTGATGAAGTGGCACTCTCTCCTTCCGTATTTCCCCCCTCCACGTGTTCTACGTGTTCTGTCTTTGTCTCTCTGTCTCCCTCTCCCTTTCTCTCCCAATAAAGCTCTAGAAAGGTAAAAAAAAAAAAAAAAAAAAAAAAAAAAAAAAAAAAAAAAAAAAAAAAAAAACAACAAACAAACAAAAAAGATGTGATGAAGTTAAAAATGAGGCTATGAGGCTGGTACAATGGGACCTACTCCAATCTGAATGGTGAGCACACGGAAAATGTGAGAACACAGAATTCAGTGCTAGGGAAGAGGCTTCAGAAAACAACAACAAACAAACAAACAAACAAACAAACAAACAAACAAACAAAACCAAGCCAAACCTTCCGACACTTTGACTGACCAGCTCCAATACCGAGAATTCCATTCTGCTGTTCACTGCTCAATCCATATCATTTTGTTACGGCAGCCCAAACTAACAAAAGGGAACTACGGGGTTCCTGGCAGGATTTAGGGGATAAGTGACAGGGTGGTCTCGAAGGGAGGTCTGTGCAGTGGGTTCTGGGTTCTACAGGGTGAATTGTAGGAGTCTTTGGAGTAAGCGTTAAGGGTTTGGAAGGCCAGACATGGGATATCTACGTGATGATGGAGGCCTAGGGATGATTAAGTGATGGGAGAGGCCTGCGGGGTTAGTAACACGACATTACTAGGATTACGAATTAAATCTCTCAGTATTATAATTAAAGATATTTTATTTCCCAGTTTTGAAAATTGCCACCATCATGGACCCCCACCCCCCAACCTTCTCTCACATCTTTTCCCCAGTGGTTCTTGGCAGTAGTCCCACGCATTCCCTACCTTCCCGGACTATGGCCCTTTTTGTGCCCACTCATCAGCCTGAGTGTGACACGTCAGGTAGTTGTGACCCTTCAACCTGCGAGGAAGACTTGAGTTTCCTGGGAGGTGGGCAGAGCGCCTCGTCAGCGCTGTTCCGGCCCACTCTACTGCTCTTTAGTTCCGCTTGCTCTTACTTTTCATGGCCTTGCTGTCCAACATGCTCTGGGCACGAGTGAGATGCTTTATGGAATCAAGTACAAGGACTCCAGGTACCACCAGCCATATGCCATTCATGATAACAAAGTAAAACCAGAAATGAAGGGGGTGGCCTAGCTCCCCATGCTGGAATCCATCCCGCTGCTCTGTCAGGAAGTACAGCACATCCCCGTATATCTGGCCTGTGGGAGGCAAGAGAAGAAAAAACCCTTGTGAGGACAGTGAAGCGGAGTCAGACTCTCCCATGGCATTCACCAAGTCATTCTTTAAGGACGCAGCTCAACCCAAATTCTGAAACCTAAGCTGGAAATCTGAAATAACAAAAGTACAAATTGCAGAAATCAGAGTTTGGGGAATTGTTTTTCCTTTTTCCCCTTCAACCTTCCCTCCCTCGTGTGTGTGTGTGTGTGTGTGTGTGTGTGTGTGTGTGTGTGTGTGTGTGTGAGAGAGAGAGAGGGGGGGGGGTTGTCTTGGTATGTAGCCTAGGTTGACCTCAAACTCAAAATCCTCTTGTCTCAGCCTTCTGAATGCTAGAATTACAAGCATGTACCTCCACACCCAACAAGAGCATACCGAATTCAACTCAGGAGACCTCAAAGATCTAGAATTGAAGGCAGTTTAAAATCCTAGAATTCGCCAGGCAGCGGTGGCACACGCCTTTAATTCCAGCACTCGGGAGGCAGAGCCAGGCGAATCTCTGTGAGTTCAAGGCCAGCCTGGTCTACAGAACAAGATCCAGGACAGTACCAAAACTACAGAGAAACCCTGTCTCAAAAAAAAAAACCAATAAATGAATGAATGAATGAATAAATAAAACAAACCTAGAATTCATGACAACTTGGGATTTCAGGACTAAAGAGAGCTCATATATGCAAATGAAAAAAGCTAACACTTTAGGTCCTGATCCTGGAGGACCCAGGGACTTTGGACAACATGGACTATATCAAGTAACCTTCATAGGAGACTCGGATGGAGAAAGGAGAAATGTACATTCCTGCTGGAGAGGCAGGCTCAGAAAGAGATTTGGATGTTTCAGAATACCGAGGAGTTTATAATTCAGCATGCCTCACCCCTGAATGGATACTTATGAGATCTCACCCACAGGGATGTGCCTGTATCTATAGATTCCCCCATTAACCCTTGTAGTGCCGGTAGAGGTTTTCTCCTTACCCACAGAGATCACAAGCTGTAGGACAAATCGGAAGGGTTGCTGGCGGAGAAAGGCAATCACTACCCACAGGCTGAGCGGTCCCCAGAGAAAAGCTGTGATAGTCTCCATAGAGACGATGAAGCCATCATTACTGCAAGAGAAGATGGACACTGGCATCATTGTGCTCTGCCCAGAACAATGTGTTAGTGCCCCAACTCACCACGGCCCCAAACCAATACAGATTTCCACTGACAGGCCAAATACTTACAGGATATATCGGCTGTCTCCCTTGGAATACTCTTTCCCTGAGGGAAACAGATACATGAAGAATCAAGTCAGGAAAAGGAACTCATATGAGTGATAATCACTGTATGACAAGAAACTTTACAATATCCCTATGCCTCAGTTTATTCAACTGTACAATGGAGGTAGCAGTTTCGATTCTCGGGTTTGTGTGTTTGAAGAACATGTGTAAAGACTGATAGACAACAATGGTGCTATTAGTGCATGGCACTCAAGGCATATGGAATAAAAGGAGGCAGAGATGATAGTGTGAGAGTCAGGGGTGATGGCGCATGCTTGTAATCTCAGCACTTGAGAGACAGAGGCAGGAGGAAGAGAAGTTCAAGTTCATCCTTTAACTACAGATATTTAGACGCCAGCACAGACTGCATGAGATATCGTCTGGAAAAAACAGAAGATGGCTGCCAGGCGGTGGTGGCGCATGCCTTTAATCCCAGCACACGGGAGGCAGAGGCAGGCAGATCTCTGTGAGTTCGAGGCCAGCCTGATCTACACAGAGAAACCCTGTCTCCACACACGCACCCCCTCCCAAAAAAAAAATAAACATGAATCACTAGAGAGCACTTACTGCTTGCCACAGTTCTAAGTGCCTTATATAAGTGTGGTATGTACTGTTATCCCCTTTCACAGCCAAGTAAACTGAGGCTTATGTGTGTAGCTTATACACAAATAAACTCTGAAAAGAAATATAACTTTTTTGGTGTTAGGGATGGAACTCAGGGTCTTGTCCATGCTACACACATGCTCTACAATAGAGCTACCCCTTGCTCCTGAAATAATTATTGGAGTTTTGGAGAAACATGGTAGACAGAAGGTAGATTTTTCACTGCATATTTCTTTAAATGGTTTGATATTGACTCGTGAATATATGTGCAATCAAAAAGTTAACAGGCTGGGTTTGGTGGCAAAGACCTTTAATCTCAGTACTTGGGAGGCAGAGGCAGGAGAATTTCTGTGGGTTCAAGACCAGCCTGATCTACACAGAGAGTTCCAAGCCAGCCAAAGCTATTCGGTGAGATCTGTCATAAAACAAACAAGTAGGGGCTGGAGAGATGGCTCAGGGGTTAAGAGCGCTGACTCTTCTTCCAGAGGTCCTGAGTTCAATTCCCAGCACCCACATGGCAGCTCACATCTGTCTATAACTCCAGTTTCAGGGGATCCCCACACCCATGGCAAAAACACAAATGCACATTAAAATAAAATAAAATATATACAGACATACTGGTAGGTAAAACACCCATGTACATAAAATTAAATTTAAAATTATTAATAAAAAAAACCAAAAAAGGATTTAAAAGAATCTCAGCCATCCCCACTTCCAGTTTCAGGGGATCTGGTGCCTTTTTCCTGCCTCCATGGGCATGTACATGGCGCGCGCGCGCACACACACACGTAGGCAGAACACTCATATACATAAAATAAAAATTAATTATATTATTTTTTAATTTATTTAGGGGTATGTGTGTACTTGTGAATGTGTGTATCACATGTGTACAGGTTCTTGGAAGCCAGAGAGGTGTCAGATCCCCTGAAGCTAGTTACAGGCATTTGTGAAATGCCTGATGTGGTTGCTGGGAGTTGAACTAAGGACCTCTGGAAGACAGTAAGCGCTCTTAACCACTGAGCCATCTCTCCAGCTCAAAATTAATAAATCTTAAAAATTAAAAAATGAATCCCAGCACAGATAACAACTGCTTAGGCTTTAAAAAGAAGTTAACAGAATTTAAAAAGGAAGGAAGGAAGGAAGGAAGGAAGGAAGGAAGGAAGGAAGGGAGAAAAAAGAAAGATAAAGCAAGCAAGCACGCCTGGGGCCGGGGTGATAACTATCAAAGCCCATCTCTACCCAGAAAATTCCCTCCCACAGTACAAGAAGTCAGGACTCACAGAGCTGGGATAAGATGGCTTGGTCTTCCAGAAGGATGTCATGGTAGAAAGAGAACCAGCCCTCAATCACAAGGTGAATGAACGCACACACAGCAAACCAGCACAGGGCCAGTCGCCGCCAAGTCCCGAGGGGGACAACGGACGCTCGATGGGACAACTGCCACATGCTCACAATCAGGACCCCAGAGACGGAGAACAGGCCAGCCACGATATGCCAGGTCGGGATGTCATTAGGCACGAAGTTGTCCAGCCTCAGGTGCCTGGGCCAGTATGGGTGTAAGGGGCCCCTATTGGTGGTCATGTTTCTATGGGATACTCTCTGCCTGGAGATAAACAGGGAGAAAAAGGGAACAGAAAAACCTGCACAAACAGAAAGCACATAATTAAACCAAAGCCAAATAGTTTGCAACAAGAAATGTAAATGAACTGGATCTATTAGTTGACAAAATTACTGGAAGACTGGATTAAAAGCAGACCAAAGAGGCTGGACCTGGTGTCACAGGCATTTAGTTTCAGCGCTTTAAGGCAGGTGGATCTCTGTGAGTTTGAAGCTAGCCTGGCCTACAGAGTGAGTTCCAGGTCAGCCGGGGCTACACAGCGATACCCTGTCTCAGAGGGAGGGGTGGGGAAGGAGAGAGGAAAAAAAAGAAAAAGAAAAAACCCTAATTTTGAACCATTTGAAGAATATAACTGGGACTGGAGAGACAGCGCAGTGGTTTAGAGCACTTACTTGCTCTTCTTATAGGGGACCTGGGTTCAATTCTCAGCACCCACATGGTGGCTCACAACCATCTGTAACTCCAGGTCCAGGGGATCCAACACCTTCTTCTGTCTTCTGTGGGTACATACATGCAGCAGGCAAAATACTCATACATATAAAATAAAATTAATCTTAAAAGAAAGAACACAATAGCTGGGCGGTGGTGGCACCCGCCTTCTGTGAGTTCAAGGCCAGCCTGGTCTACAGAGCGAGTTCCAGGATAGGCACCAAAACTACACTGACAAACCCTGTCTCGAAAAACAAAAACAAAACAAAAAAAGAGTATAACTAAAATATGAACCTGCATAAATAATAAAGACTTGTCCCATGCCTCTGGGAGGCATAGCAATAAGAAATGGGCCTGGCTTGAGTCTGGTGAGACCAGAGAGCTAGTTAGGAAATAAAGTGGGCCTGAGCAGGACAAAGGTCCTCCTCACTGTCTTGGTAATGATGCCAGGGATTTTGACATACTTAATCAGTCCACTTGTAAAAGAACTATATCCTGTTTCTGGATACAGCAAAACCAAAACTGTCAAAACAGGCTAATGGACTGAAGTCCAATGTCCTTGTCAAATGTGTGTGAGGATTCCTTTGCTCAACATGTTTCCTCTACCTTCTTCACCTGCAAGTCTATATACTATACTGAAAGCTGGTCTTCAAAGACAGTGGATTAAAAAAGTAAGTTCACAAGCACATACTTTCCCTAATATGCAGAGTTACGTACAACAATGTGTTAGCACATGCCTGAAATCTCAACGTTCTGGAGGCTGATGCTGAAGGATTGCCATGAGTTCCTGGCTAGCCTGGTCTACATTGAAAGTTCCAGGGTAGCCAGAACTGCATAGCAAGATCCTGTATTTAAACAAATAAACAAACTTAGAGATTAAGTAGCTTCCCGAGACCCCCAAATTAGATATATAGCTTCTGCTGGGCACCTCGGTGCATTCCTCTCCTAACACACTCTTCAAGCACAGTTTTCTGCTGTAATAAACTCGCTAACTTTGCTTCACTGTGATATATCCTAACATTTTCTTACACGGCAGGTTTCCAGGCCTCCAATGAACCTACACAGAGGCCCCAGGCTCCGCGTGGGAAACATCAAGATGCACTGCCAGCTACACAGAGTTGTATTTCCTGTTACTAGTGACAGACTTAGCCCTCAGGGGGTCACAATGTGGTAAAGGACACACGTACAAATCCTGGTCCCAGTCCTCATTGGTCACAGTCTGGTGGAGGTGACAAGAACCAAAGGCCTTGATCTCAGCCCTCAGGGGTCACAAGATAGTGAAGGACACACAGGGATCAGTCCTGGCCACGGCCCGCATTGGTCACAGTCTGGTGGGAGAGTCACTGTCACCAAGCCAGGTCCCAGCATTTGGGGCTCAGTTTGGTGGAAAGACACAGGAACATACACAGCCTGGGTCCACTGCGGGAGAGAGTGGATGGGATCATTCAACTGGAAGCTACTCCTACCATCGGGGTCCAGGAAATGCAATTGGGGGGCTGCAGAGATGACCCATCAGAGCTACAGCCCCAAGTACCAAGTTCCAAAAGCCAACTTCAGGAAATTAATGTGCCATGCCGCCAATAAGCCTGAAGGAGTAACAAAGGCACTGTCTCCCGGGCGGCACTAACCAGGAGAAAGGAAAACCGAACCCAGAGACCACCAATCACAACCAGAACCTTCTTAACGAGAAGGTTCAGTCGTCTGGACAACGGCTTTAGGGCCCAGGTCCCGCGCAGGCGGGGTAGGACAGGGCTCGCATGCAGGTGGCTGGGAGGGCATGGGCATGTGTGGGGACTGGCTGGGGTACGCTGGCTGGCGGAGGGCACTCACCTAGGCGGCGCGATCGCAGGGCTACTTCTTAGCACAGGCTCGCGACTTCCCAAGCAGACCTGAGGGCTCCCAAACAGCCCCAGTTCCGCCCAGCCCTCGCGGCTTCCCCGCCTAAGGGAGCGGACCAATAGTGAAGTGGAGAAGGTGGTTTCTGCCAATAGGAATTCTCCGTTTGTCTCAGGCCCTGTCCTCGCGAGGTGCTATCTTCCCTGTTGGCTGAGACAAAGTCAGGAGTGGGGTGGAGAGCCGGACCCTCCAAGGTCGGTGGGCGTTTTCTGCCAGTAGGAAATCTACGCTATTCTGGGCTTCAATTTCCCCGCCCCCTTATCAATCGTGAGGATAATGAAATGGTAAATCCTCAACATATGCTAGTGAATCAGCGTTGCGTGGCCCTCCGTCTCTTACATGTCTAGGCAACCAATCAGTTCCCAGGCCCATCCTCGGTCAGAATGCAAAGAAAATATGACAGGTAGGTCGCATACCGCACAAACTTAGTGCCCACCTGAGCTCAGAACTCCCTAACAGCAGTGGCCATCCTCACCAGTCCCTAGTTCAAATCGAAACTACTCAGAACCCTCACCCCTGCCGGCCAGATGGTGTGGAGACTCTCAAACGTGCCAGTTCTTAAGAGCCAAGCAGAAGTATGACGCTAAACCAGTGAGCAACCACACCCCACCGGCATTCAGTCAGAAAACAGACCCATCTCAGACTCAGTTTAATTATAACCTACAACCCTTAGTTCTAAGGACCAATACGCATCAACCCTTCATATGTCTTGCCCGCCCCCCGTCCTAATCCGAGCAACCAATCAGAATAGGGACCCCTCAATTCTCTATCACTTATTACCCCCTCCCCCCTTTCATCTGTTCCCGATCCACATAAACAGGACCAGGACCCTGCCATCCTGGGCTCGTTAGCCGACCATGAACAATTCACCGCCAACAGTTGACAATCTGCTCCCACTTCTAGCTTTCAGTTTCCAAATCCTTATCAGTAGTGTACCTTCTGTGCTTCCTCCTCTTTCCCTCTGGTCGGTGAAGAACGAGTCTATTGTGTATTTCTACTTTTATTTGACAATAACAAACTGCATATAAAAAGGGAGAAGGCAGGCGGGGAGGCCCTAGATCTGCTCCTCTCTGCTTCCCCAAGTATCCACCACTCCTAGACCCCAACGAGGACCACCCCCTTCCCGCCTGGTGCTGGGGTGGGGATTGACAGGCATGGAAAGGCTGTGTTTGTTTGTTGTGTGTTGTGTGTAGGGGTGTTGGGGCTCAAGAATGAAGAGGGGGTCAAGGAGTTGAGAAAGGGTCTTCCCTCATCACCCGTCAGGGATGGTACCCTAAGGAGGGGTCTTGAAGGGCATTATGAGGGTCATATGCCTCAGCCTATGAGACGGTAGAAGATCCAGCATCCAAAAGTGACCCAGTGACTGGCCCAGCTGAGCTCTGACCACTTGTGGACAGTGTATGCCATGCCGTAGCCCTGTAGGAGAGAAAGAGGTCATGGTTCTGAAATTCAAGGAGGGCAGATTCTCTCAGAGAAACCTATCCTTTGCCCAGGGATGTTTGGTACTTCCTTGTATCCCTAAGTGACCAGAAGGTTAACCAGTATAGCTTTTTATATTATTATTATTATTATTATTATTATTATTATTATTATTTAAAGGTCATTTTAAGGGGCTGAGTGTATAGCTTGATGGGAAGGTGTGTGTTTACATGCAGGAGGCCCTGGGTTTTGATTTCCTGCAGCAACAAAAAGTCATTTTAAAAACAAGATGATGTGCTGGATGTGGTGGGTTATACTTGTCATCTAAGTCGTTTGCAATATGAAACCATTGGAAACCTGAGTGTGTACCAATAAGGGACAAAGTAAACCATGTCAAACTCTTGCAATGGAAAAAAAAAAGAATGAAGACACTGTGTACTGAAAATCTAGGGGAAGTCAGGGGCGGTGGCACACGCCTTTGATCCCAGCACTCAGGAAGCAGAGGCAAGCTGATCTCTGAATTCAAGGTCAGCCTGGTCTACAGAGTGAGTTCTAGGACAGCCAGGACTGTTATACAGAGAAGCCCTGTCTCTGGGGGAAAAAACCTGGAGGAAAGAACTTAAAATAAATTGTGTGTATGTTTGATATGCTTTGAGCAAGGCAGTTTAAAAATGAATTGAAATGATTGCTTGTGCATTTTGCAGTGAATATCCACAATGCTTACTTTTTTGTTTGTTTTTGAGTGCCAAGGATCACATTCCCAGCATGGTACAAAAGGGCTCTACCAACTGAGGGCTCCTCTACAGCTCTGGCCCTAAAGTATTTTTTGTTTAGTTGGGTTTTTTTTTTTTTAGATGGGGGGGGGGTGTCTCTCTATATAGCCCTGGCTGGCCTTGAACTCACTCTGTAGACCAGGCTGGCCTCAGAGTCATAGAAATTCACCTGCCTCTGCCTCCTGAGTGCTGGGACTAATAGCATGTATCACCACACCTGTCCCTAAAATGTTTTAAGAAACCTTAAAGAAAGCCTGGCACGGTGGTGCACGCCTTGTAATCTCATGTATTTGGGAGGCTGGAGATAGGAGGATCTTTTTTATCTAAAAAGAAACCAAAGTGGGCATGATGGCTGATTTATGTAATCTTTTTCTTTTCCAAGACAGAGTTTCTCTGTGTAGCCCTGGCTGTCCTCCTGGAACTCACTGTGTAGATCAACCAGGCTGGCCTCGAACTCACAGAGATTCCTCCAGCCTCTACCTCCCAAGTGCTGGGATTAAAGGCATGCGCCACCACTGCCTAGTGACACATGTAATCTTGGCACGTAGGAAGGCTGAGATTTGAGAAACAAGTTTCAAGCCAGCCTGGACTAACACAGAATCCAGGAATGAAACAACAAAAAGAAAACAGAACCAAATAGACCCAGATTGGTTTTTCCCCCTTTGGGTTTTCGAGACAGGGTTTCTCTGTGTAGCTTTGGTGCCTGTCCTGGATCTCGCTCTGTAGACCAGGCTGGCCTTGAACTCACAGAGATCACCTGCCTCTGCCTCCTGAGTGCTGGGATTCAAGGCATGTGCCACCACCTCCTGGCTTTTTTTTTAAGACAAGGTTTCTTTGTGTAACCCTGGCTGGCCTGGATCTCACTATGAGATTGAGACCAGGCTGGCCTTGAACTCAGTGTCTGCCTCCTGAGTGCTGGAACTAAAGGTGTGCACCACCATGCCAGGCTGCAAACCCAAGATTTTCTACACTCAATTTGAATGAAAATTTTAAAATGTTTTTAATTAGGAAAAAAACATGAACATTTATTTTCGGTTAAGAACTTAAAAATATGGGCTGGAAAGATGGCTCGGCAGTTAGGAGCACTGGCTGTTCTTCCAGCACTCAAATGGTAGCTCAGTCTCCTGTAACTGCAGTCCCATGGGACCTGATGCTCTCTTCTGATATGGGTACATGCAGACAAAATACCCATACACGTAAAATACATAATTAAATAAATATTAAAAAATTGTTCAAGGCTAGCTTGGTCTACAGAGCAAGTTCTAGGACAGCCAGGGTTACACAGAGAAACCCTGTTTTGAAAACAACAACAAAAGAATTTAAAAATCTAACTACTAGAGAGGCTAAGACAGGATGTGGAGTTTGAAACTAGCCTTGGGAACAGAGACATCCTATCTCAAAAGAAAGAAAAAAAAGTGAGAAAAATTAAAACTTAACTAAAAGAAAAGCAAAATTTAGATTCTTCAAAAACCATATGAATTAATTTTCAAATTGTTCTCAATTGTAAAATGAATATACCTGGAATTTGTATACTTGACACAAATAAAAATAGCATAGAGCTGGGCGGTGGTGGCACATACCTTTAATCCCAGCACTCAGGAGGCAGAGGCAGGTGGATCTCTGTGAGTTCAGTGCCAGCCTGATCTATATAGGGAGTTCCAGAGCTATGTAGAGACCCTGGCTCCAAAAAAAGTATAGACATTTTAAGGTGAATTTTTTAAAGTAAGGTCTCAATTATGTTGTCCAGGTGGCAACATTCCTGGACTCACATGACACTCCTGCCTCAGCGTCCCAAGTAGCTGGCACCTGTAGGTGTGCATCATCATTCCAAGGAATATGAATTTTAAAGCAGAATCCAGGGCTAGGGCTGTAGCTCAATTGATAGCACACGGGAAGCCCTGGACTCCATCCCCAGCATGAACTGGGCCTGAAGGTACATGTGTATAATCTAGCACACGGGAGGTGGGTGCAGGATGATACGAAGTTCAAAGCTGTCTTTGGCTAATAATGAACTTGAGGCTAGCCTGGGCTACATGAGTGTCCTGGGCTACATGAGTCTCTCTCTCCACCAACTGCCCCCCCACACACACACGGAGGCACGCACACCCCTAGGGCTGGGGTGTGTAACATAGTAGAGTGCTTACACGTCTTGTATCAAGCCCTTAGTTTGATCTCTAGCAGCCCATAAAACTGGGTGTGGCGATGCATGCCTGTGATCCCAGCCCTTAGGAGGTAAACAGTGAGTTTGAGGCCAGCCTAAAATACATGAAACCATGTCACAAACAAAGCTACAAACAAAAATAAAACTTGGGGCTAGGAGGTGTAAATAACATGAGGGAGGACCTGGGTTCAGTTCCTAACAGTTAAAAAAAAAATAAAAAAAAAGAGAGAAAAGCCTGGATTTTGTATTCTATCTCAAAAGAATGAATTTTAGAGGGTAAATAAGTAAATATGGCAGTTTACTCAAAGAAAAGAGGCAGCAGTGTGACTAAATTTGAGGGTCAATGGGAAAGATGGAGCAAGGCATTTGTACAAGCTAAAACACTTGGCCTTGGTCTTCAGTGTTCTCCCAACTACCATCCCTGGTCCACCTCCCAGCCCAGGGCCCCGCCTCACCTGCTCCTCTGTGGTGTCGTCCACATCGACATCAAACAGGGAGCCCAGGTAGGCCAGGTGGAAGATAGCCAGGGCCCCAAAGAGCAAGTTTAAGGCTCGTACCCCCAGGCCCTGTGGGGGACAGATGAATATATTTGGCAGCTGGACCTGCCCACTGTCCCCCACCACCACCTGTGCAGGGAAGCCCAGGGGGGACACAAGGCACTATGGGTCCCGGGAATGAGGATGCCCAGGGTACCCCGAGATAGGAAAGAGATGGTTCAAGGAGCCTCTTATGGGAGCTCAGAGGTATCCAAGGACGAGGGTGTTGGTAACCACGAGGGCGTCCAGGTTGGGGGAGATGCGAGCGAGCGTTCAGGCAGAGGAGCAAGAATGATGGGGCTTTGAGCCAGGGGTTATGGTGATGAGCATCGTTGCCGGGTGGGAGACAAATATGAGGTTGTCTGCATTTCTTATGGCAAACAGAATGAAAACAACAACAAAACTGAAACAAATCCCGCCCTGACCTACAGGGCCCGTCTTGCCCTCTCCCCATCCCTCTCTGCTCAAGCCACTCTGGCCTCCTCACGGTTGCTCCAAGAGTCCCATGTTGGCATGGACTTTACACTGGGCATCCCCTTTGCCTGAGATGCTCCCCTCCCTTTCCTCCTTTACTTAAAGAACTCACAAGTTGCCTCACCCATGGAGGCTTTCCTGATCTTCCCGATGAAAAGGGAAACCACCACCGCCATAATTCCCATCCCATTTCCCTTATGCTGAGCGCTACTCACACCCTGACAAACTAGTATTAGCCTTCACTGACTTTACTGTCTCCCCACTTAAAATCTTTGTCCCACGGGGCCAGGACTTTGGCCTGCTTTGTTCACCACTTTGTCTCCAGCACCTAGAACCAGCAGGTGCTCAATAAATGTTCAGTGGGGGAACGAATGCCAGGTGTGTATACAGCAGGTGCTCAATAAATGCCTGTTAGAGAAACAGATGCCAGTGAATAGAGGCGAGGTTTTAGGGATGGCTCAGGCACCAGAAGAGGAGGCTGGGCACCCGGAGACAGATACAAGATGGAGACAGAAGTGACATTTTGGAAGGGCAGTGTTGAGGACAAGGTTACCCATGATGAACTCTCACCAAGCGATGCCGATGTGAACAGTCTGGCAGGCATCGCTTCGACAAGATGCAGGCACTGAGGATTTGAGCCAAGCGCTTTCGGAGGACTGGACAAGGTGGAATGGTAGGCAGTGAGGTTAGCCTTCGGGAACACGGGGTCCAGCCTCCCATGGACCTTCCGCCTGTCCTGTACGGGGCTCTGCACTCACCGTGTTCCACATACGTGATAAATGCCAGGGACAGCAGCACAGCAGCCAGGTGGAAACTGAAGCCCTGGAGAGCCGCGGAAGGGGACAGTGAGAGTGGAAAGGAGGCTCTGATCCCCGCCCCCCAGCTTCCCTCAATCCAGGTCTGTCTTGCTCACATGCAGGAGGGCACTGGCGGCATAGGTGACCAGCACGGCTGAGAAGGTCCCCAGGCGGAGAGCATTCTTGAAAACATCTGCAGGTAAGAGAGATACAGGTCCAGATTGCCAGGAACTTCCACCAGCCCTACCAGGGAGTGACAGGTAGGATGATAACCGTAATCTGGTGGGGCCCCCGGGATAAAGTCTTTCTGATGTTCTCAACTGTCCCAAGTCTGAAAAGTAACTGCCAGCCTTCCTTCCGTCCTGCGTCAGCCAGACTTCCAAGGTTAGTCAGTGCCAACCCTCCCTCCCTGCAGGGCCTTAGGGGAAAATTCTACCTTCCCAACACACCCACACTCTCAGTTCTTCCTTCAGAATATGCCAGAATCCCAGCTCTCCCCAGGCGCTCTGTTGCCACCACTGTCGCTGATGTGAGCGCCTACAGTGCCCCCCTCAATGCTATCCTCCTCCTTCCCCCCACTTTCCTTCATCTAGCCACAGGGATCCAGTCCCAACCCAAATGACTCTCCTCTGATCCCAGCCCTGCCCACAGAGACTGTGTCTCAGAGAAAAAGCCAAAGGCTTCTCAACGGTCCGGGAGCCTCTGGAGATCTCTCTGATCTCACGTCCTACCACTCCCCCGCCTTGCGCACTGAGACCGCCTAATGACCTTTGTTCTTCCAGTTCTGGGGATGCAGCTCAGAGGCTTGCACATGTCCTACCATGGAGTCACAGTCCCACTCCTCCAGCAACTTCCTTGCTGTTTCTCAGACACGCCAGGCCAACTCCCACCTCAGGGCCTTTGCACCCGCTGTTCCCGCCATCTGTCCCATCCCTCCCCCACATATCTGCATTCCTTGCTCCTTCACTTTCCTTAGATCTTTGCTAAAGTGTCAGTGAAACTTGCCCTGGATACATTACTTAAAATTTCCAGACCCCTCCCTATTCCTTCCTGTTTCAACATCGTTATTACTATTTACTTGGGCATTTAACACTCCTTGACTTACTGCATGTTTTTTCCTAATTACCCACCCTCCAAACTGCCAGCTTTACCAGATTAGCAAGTGCCGTGGGGTTTTTTGTTTTTGTTGTTGTTGTTCCTAATATACCTTGTTTTTGAGACAGGATCTCATATATCCAAGGTTGACCTAAAACAGCTCTATGTAGCTGAGGATGATGACCTTGAACTTCCAATCCTCCAGCCTCCTGGGATTACAGGCAGGTACCACACACCCAGTTTTTGTGTGGTGCTGGGGATCAAAACCTTGGGCTTCTTGAATGCTAGGCAAGCCCTCTACAAACTGGGGTACACTAACAGCCCCTGCTCTGTCTTCAGTGCCCATCACACAGTAGTTGCTCAGTAAATGCTTGCTGTACAGATGTATGAAGGGATCTGGGTTACCAACTTTTCTGGACTTGGGGACTCACAGTTATTTAACCAATAAGACATGGGCAGGTTCCAGCTTGTGACAACTTCCACCATGGACCGGGGCAACTCCACATTCAGTGGTCTAGAGACTGTCAGGTCCCTGTGGGCAAAACAGACCTTCTATTACAGTTGGCATGTCAAGCTATCTGGTGGCTATGCTTTTGTCTAGACTGGTCCCTTCCCAGGGGCACCTCCCACCACCCTACACTTCCACCAGGCAGCACCCTGTGGGAGAAGGGGCCCCAAAGCCCTCCCCACCATTCCAGGTGGTCCTTCTCCTCCGTGAAGCCAGCCCCGGCCAATGTGGCTGTGGCCTCAGACAGAAAGCCCACAAAATAGTTGCTGAAGTGGAAGGAGACAGCACTCTCGTAGGCTCGTAGCCACCTGTGAGGGCCAGGAAGAGAGGGATTACATCCAGGCTCCGACACGACACCCCCCCTCCATGTTTCAGCATCCCGGCCTTGTGGACTCACCTTACCATGATGCCCCTAGGGCCCCCAGGGGTCAGGAATGCAGCAGAGAAGAGAGAAAAGAGAGTCAGAGAGGCCCTGGAAGTTGGCCTGAGTTCTTCATAGATAAGACAGAAACATGGTAGCAAAAGAGGCAGACTCTGATGGTCACACACATACATGGTCAGGTGATTGATTGACTTCACGTGGCTCAAATGAATGCATGAGCTGGCATATGACATGGCCCTGCACACTAAAATGGCCACACAGCCAGGCAAAAATGTTCTCAGCCTCTCAGCTCTCTAACCAGATTTAGTCACCTTATAAGACAATAAAATAAAACCTTAGTGAGACACAGAGACAGTTAAATGCTCGCTATGCACACATACACTGTCAATTTCACAATGTCAAAAGCAGAATAGTGTCCTGCATTGCAAAACACATAGGTACTTCAGTTAGGCCTGGGCTTTATGTTTGGCTGTTTAACTCAGGGACTGGTCAAGTGACTTCACTTTTTTGAGACTTCCTCACTCTCTTTTTTTGTTTTCGAGACAGGGTTTCTCCATGTAGTTTTGGAGCCTGTCCTGGATCTCGCTCTGTAGCCCAGGCTGGCCTCGAACTCACAGAGATCCGTCTGCCTCTGCCTCCCGAGTGCTGGGGCTAAAAAGGTGTGCGCCACCACGCCCGGCCGCTTTTTGGAGTCTCATTCAGGATCAGACATAACCAGGAGCCACTGAGTAAGGGTAGCGAGTCACACAATCAAATGGCTAGCAAGCAGCCAGATAGAGTTCTGGCGAAACAGGCACAGGCTCATAGCTTGTCATAATCCTTTAGGCAGATGGCACCAAGCAGTCTGGGAGGGCAGACAAACTGGTAGGGTCAATGGCAAGCATGCACGCTGCATACTGGACAGGCAGGCCAGAGTTACGGAGAAGCCAGAATCACCGACCCAGGTTTACCCTAGCCAGTGACAGCCACCCAAGCCCACCACTGACAGTGCACAGCCAGCCAGTCAGGATTCTCAGTTCCACACTCATGGAGTCAGTGGCCACAGGCACACAATTCAACCCTGTTATCTGGAGTCACAGACAGTTTAGAGTCATCAACTAATACACACTTGCCACTTTCCATTACAGTCACATAGCTTGTTTCTATTGGTACAACAGAAGGACATCCAGACACAGTAGTGTTGGAGTGTCAGCCATACACGGAGTCACTGAGCCAATCTTGGTCACACAGACATCCACAGACAGACACTTGGTCTCTGTGCAGTAATGGGGTAGATGGTCAGTCAGATTCAGATGTCTGGCACCAAATGGTCCAAGGCTCTGGCCCAGCCCTGGTCATCCCACTTGCCCTCAGCATCTGCCCTCATTTACCTGGCTTTGCGTTTCTTGCTGTAGTAACAGAAGACAGACAGAAGCATTAAGAGACAGGCTCAGAATTGGGAAGACCCCAGGCTCCTCCCCAACCTCCTCACTGCTACACAGGGGCCTTGAAGGCTGTGCTCACTTGCGAAGGAGTCGATCACCGTCGAGGGGGATGAAGTAAGGGAAGAGGTAGGGGCCCACACAAGTGGACAGTACAAGGCACAGCAGGGCCAGCGCCAGGCTCCGGGCCACCTTCTTCAGCCATCGGCGGCTCTGTGGGATCAAGGATCCATGAACACTGCCCCATGACGGCTCCCACAGTCCCTGCCCACCTGGTCACCCAGGAGCTCACCAGTGGGCGGCCTTGGACAGCCTGTAGGTAGCTGTGGAAGGATATCCAGGGCCCAAAGACGATGGTGCCCACAAAGTAGAGGTAGCCCATGAACTCCACGGGTGAGGGCACTGCACCCACCTCGCCCCGGTCCAGGTCGAAGCCCAGAGACACCGCCTTCATGGCCACGATCATCTGGGCCCCTATGTGTGGGGCCCATGGTCAAGTGTATGGACAAGAAAGCATGTCACAATGAAAGATAAGGTGTACCAGGTGTGAGTTGACAGGAAAGGGAGACACAATGATACGCAGAAAGAGATACAGAGACACAGATGCCAGGGGAGAGGGAGACCTGCACTGCGTGTGGTTTATGAAGGGGAAAGTCAGGGAGGAAAGAATCAGGGCAGGGGCTCTGAGGAGACGAGGAGGGAAGGGGAGCGGAGCTACCCACCTCGCATCTTGTGCCATGTCACGGTGTCCACCATGTGCATCTCACTGAGGGAAAAAAAGGTGATGGTCTTGGCCCTATGCCTCCTAGGGCTTTGGACACTACAGAGGGGGCACCAAGGTGTTGAAGGGGTTCTTCCTTCCTGACCCATATTACACAGTAAGGAAAAACATCCCCAGGCCTCCCTCCTCCAGGGGAAGCCCCTGACCAACCCGTCCTGTACAGCCTCCTGAAAGGACAAGTGTTCAGCCCTCCTTCGGGAACCCTCGTCACTTCCTCTCTTTGGTCTCTCTCTGTAGAATGATGCCCCCGGACGCCTCTCTTTCTCCTTAGAATCCCATGCCATCCTATCTTAGACCCCTTCATCACGACCTGGGGGGGGGGGGGGGGGGGACGGGACCCGCCTGCCTTCAGGGTGAGGGTGAGGATGCACACCCCTACCCCATGAGCAGGTAGATGAGGATGGTGATGGAGAGGAAGACGCCTCGGTGGGAGGAGTGTCGGCAGAGGAACAGCACGAGGTAGCACAGGAGACTCAGCAGCACGACCCAAACCATGTGCAGCTGGAAGAAGTGGTAGAGGCTGAAGAAGCCACCCGCCACGGTGCTTGCATGCTTCAGGTAAGACGGTAGCCCTTAGGGTGGGAGGGAGAGAGAAACAGAGACAGGGAGGAAAAACAAGACGCCGGAGGTTGGTGGGCTGGCAGGAAAGGAAGGAGAACTCGGGCAATAGGGCCCAGCCTGGGCAAAGACCTATAGTGTGATGGGGTTGAAGGGGACCCAATGCTGGCACTGGAGAGCTAGCAAGTATGGCAAGGTCTGGATTTAAAAAGGAACATCTGCTGAGGGCATTTCAGAGACCCTGAAAGAGAACCTCAATTGATGTTGGACGGTATTGCATCCAGATTGAAATTTTGCAGGGGTGGGGATGATGGTTAAAGCTACGGCTGGGGTGGGGGGCAGGGTGTGTTTTTGTTCTCCGGGAGCATATACTGAAGGACTTGAGGTGAAATGTCATGCTACCATCAGGTCATTGAATGATTCAGAAGATGACAGCTGGGTGGACAGGTAGGAAGACAGAGCAAGCTGTTGTGGCAAAATATGAGCTCTGGAGAACCTGCTGATTGATTGTGTGTGTGTGTGTGTGTGTGTGTGTGTGTGTGTGTGTGTGTGCGCTACTTACTATTCTTTCAACTTGTCAGTAGCTTTGATATGTACCCAAATAATAAAACTGGAAAAAGAAAACAGCCACTTACGATGAAAAGGAAAAAACAATGAGGAGAACCTGTGGTTTTCAGAAATCTCTGTACCCTAGAGGAATCCCGGGGATTCAGAACTTTCTCATTTGGATATTGACTTGCTATGATTGTGGAAACTATAGCATCTAAGAACCCAGAAATTGCATCATGTCCTGATTATAGAAATTCATAGTGTCCACATTTTGGAAGCCCAGCATGTGAAAATTTCAACTTGGCAGGCTCTTCAAACCTTGTAACTATGATACTTTGGGAATCTGATACTTGTAACATCAGCATTCCAGCATCTGATTGATAACCTTAGAATTTAGACAGTTGAGGCTCCCACAGTCCCAGCATGAGGAATGCTGAAGGTCATGTTTTGGTTTCACAGGATGTGGCTTGGCATAGTGTGGCTGGAGGTGGCTGTACAGAAAGGATGTGTTGTGGTGGAAAGGCACTTAGTGTAACGGGATGTGGTGGGGCTGGACCTGTGGGGGTCTGGTTTGGCATGGCAGGATGTGCCATGTTAGGATGTGGCAGGGTAACATATAGCTTGGTATCCATGAATGTGGCAGTTAAGATACAATCTGATGTGGTGGAACAGCGTGGCAGGCACTTACCCAGCCTCCAAAGGAGGCGGCAGGCGAAGCAGATGGTAAGGAGCAGCCAGATCTGGTCAAGGCCCTGTTGGACAGTAGGCAGGAGACAGCCCTGCAGTAGCTGCTGGAAAAATTCCTGGCGGCTGAAGGTGGCCATTGTGGACCCACACAAATGGATGGACAGATGGATCTGCCAAAGGGAGGACACAGAGGGAGTAAGATGTCCGTGGGGCTGCTCACAATCCAGGTTTGGAGTTGAGCACTCAGGACTTCAGCTTGGGACTGCCAAACCCCCAGCGTGATATTGGAAGGCTTGGGGGAGGGGGTGAATCAGGTACATCAGGCTGAGCCACCAACTGTGCTATCAGTGGGTGTTGGGGATGCACTGTGACCCGCAGGGGATGAAGGACCTGTGTATCTTGAACGCTGTGAACAGTCCGGTCCATTGATGATAGAATGGTATGAATTCTAGACCTATATATCAAATGGGTCAGAAGAAGTGGGCTCCTTGATTTCCAAGGTAGTCACTCAGTGTGGAAAGCAGAAAGGGGGGAGTCTGTGACACTTAGGGGCCGTGTGCATCTCTCCTTGTATGGATGTATCCTCCGTGAGCTTCATCTCACCCCACTCAGCGGAAAGCCGCCAACAAAGCCCTGACCTGGTCGAGGGACTGCAGGAAAGTGGAAGTGTTGCAGGGGACATAGCAGGGAGGTAGTCCTATAGGTGATGCGGACGAGGTCCCAGGACAGGAGGTACAGATCCGCGCCCCGGAGGCCAGCTTAAGGATGGGAACGTGGGAGCCGCGCGCACACTACTGGAGACCTACCTGGCAGAAAGGAAGCCGTGGTCCTGGGGGCCGGGGACGCGCAATGCTGCCACCGTCGCCACCTCCTCCGGGCAGCCTCCCCCGCAGGCCGCAAGGCCGGGACCAGCAGTGGCTCCCAGGGCGGCGCAGCGGAGCGGGCCCTTTAAATCCCGGGGCGGGCCAGCGGCTGAGTTCCTCCAATCGGAGAGCGGGAGCGGGGCGGGGACCGGGAGGAGTGAGCCAGAGCATCGCGAGGAGGAGCCCCAGGGTTGAGGGGCGCGGGGCGCTGGAGCACGTCGGCGCACGGAGGGTTCGCGGGTGCCCATTTCAGGTCAATTGCCATTTCAGCTCTGGAACGTTCAAGACGTTCCAGGCGCAAGAATTTCTCAATTTCCAAGAAAACACTTCCTAATGTCTAGTTTGTAATCCTTGAGAACCAAGATGGAAAAGATAAGGCAAGGGAAGAGGCTAGCCCTTTCTCGGCCAAAGAGCTCGCCCCTGCGCTTCCTCTAGTCTAAAGACTAGTGTGACCCTAATTACAGTTGAAAAATTAGGCCGAGGTTCCTCTTTTCCTATCTCTTAAGGGATCTGAAAGAATTCCCAGCCTTCCTTAGCCTCAGGGACCAGCCAGGAGCTTTTGTAGGTAATGACTGTGTCACCTAGGAGCACTCACTTAGATGCCTTATCGACCCCCTAAGGGCTAGCTGTGGGCATTTGGTTTATCTTTAACCGATTAGCCTGCTTAATTCCCCACCAGTCTAGACCCTGCAAAGAAGGTGACCTCGGCTGATATTAAGTGTTCACTTAAACTAGACGAAGGCTAAGAATGAACGTTTAAAAAAATTGACCTTGACAAAGATCTGTATTGCTCTCTGTACCAACACAAAGGGCTTGTGCAGCACGGTTCTCTACGGAAACTACGCTGCAGTTGTGGGCATTCAATTCTATTCCTAGGCTAATGAAACCTCAAACTCCCCAAGAAGAGCCCATTTTTTTCCTAAGGCGCACTTATAGGGCATTAAGGGGCTTAGCTCCAAATGTGAATGTGAACAGAGAAGCATGCCCAGGTCAATCTTGACCTCATCCTGACCCCAGGACCTAAGGAAAACAGGTTCTAATAAGATTAATGCCTGGCTGTATGGAGTTAAGGAAGTTGTGCCCATTCACTCAGGGCGGTGTCCCTTTCTGTTAAACAAAAGGGCGGGATTAGCAGTTCTTGGCTTGGAGAAACTCTTTGCCTGTCTCTGTCCCTGCAGTCGGAGGATGCAACCTAGGGCCCTGTGCTTGCTCTAGGTAAATGCTCAGCCGCTGAGCTTTTTAACAGTAATTTAAATGGAATAAATTAATAGTCATGTTTACAAGTGGAAAGTATTTAACACTGTGGGTATGTGTATCTGTACATATAAGTGAATACTTACACCAACCAGATGCACAAATATTAAATCATTTCCTCAAAGGTATAATACAGGGCTGGATGTCTCAGTGGTTAGGAGTATTTGTTGCTCTTCCTGAGGACCTAGGTTGAATTCCCAGCACCCATACGGGTGACTCACAACTGTCTGTAACTCCCAGGTACTCTCGTGGTATGTATTCATACATAAAATGTATCTAAAACCAGTAGAATACAGCTGGTGTGGTGGCACATGCCATCTCAGCACTAGGGAGGCAGAGGCAGGTGGATCTCGGTGAGTTTGAGGCCAGCCTGGTTCACATGTTGAGTTTCAGGTCAGCCTGGTCTACACACTGAGTTCCAGGATTTTCAGGACTACATAGTGAGACCCGGTATCAAAAAAGAAAGAACTAATATCTTTATTTGGGTCCATATAACGAACATGTACAAATCAATAAGAAAAGGAGACTACATACCAGACAATGGACAGTGAATACAAACAGGTCATTCATAGCAGAAGATATATATAGACAACTTGATCTCTTTGCTTTTTGGAGAAATGAAAAAACAGTACACCAGTGAGCTATTTCGCATCTAGAACATGTAGTATTTGCTTCCTTCAGTGCTAGGGATAGAGCGTAGCAGCCTGTACTGGGAAGTCTGTACATTTGAACTAGATTTGCTAGATGATGTACTAGATGGACTGGATGCCTTTGGGGGGGGCGGGGTGAGGAGTCTCACGAGCCCTGGCTAGTTTGGAACCCATTTCTGTAGACCAGGCTGGCACTGAATTCACAGGGATTCATCTGTCCCTGCCTCCTGAATTCTGGGGCTAAAAGTGAGTGCTGCCACCCCTGGCCCCTTTTATTCAGGTATTTATTTGTTTTGAGGCAGGGTCTCACTATGTAACCCTGCTGTTCTGGCTGTGTAGAACAGGGTGGCCTTGAATTCGCAGAGGTCTGCCTGCCTCTGCCTGGGATTAAAGACGTGCCCCATTGTGACCATCTCCATTTTATTTTATTTTATTTTTTTTTATTCATTTACTTTTTTATGTATATGGGTGTTTTACCTCCATGCATGTCTGTGTGTCACATGTGTGCCTGATGCCCAAGTAGGCCAGGTCAGAAGAGTGCTTTGGATCCTCTGGGGCTAGAGTTACAGTCAACTGTGAGCTGCCATCTGGGTGCTGGAAACTGAATCCAGGTCCTCTGGAAGAGCGGCCACTCTTAACTACTGGCACATCTCTCCAGCCTCCCTTTTCCTTTCATTTATTAGAAATTGTATTACCTTTTATTGAGGGGAAGGTGGGTGCACACATGCCATGCCAAATGTATGGAGGTCAGAAGCCACTCAACTTGCAGGAGTCGGTCGGTTCTCGCCTTCCAGCATGTGGGTCCTAGGGATTGAACTCAGATCATCAGGCTTTATCCTCTGAGTCATTTTGCCAGCAGCCCCGCCTCCTTTTTGTCGTTTTTTTCAAGACAGGGTTTCTCTGTGTAGCCCTGTAGCCCTGGCTGTCCTGAACTCACTCTGTAGACCTGGCTGGCCTCAAACTCACAGAGATCCGCCTGCCTCCAAGGCTTGCCTCCTGAGTGCTGGGATTAAAGGAGTGTGCCACCACTGCCCGGCTGCCCCCCCCCATCTTTTTTTTTAAACTGGGTCTCATGGATCCCAGCCTGGATGCAATTTGGAGCTGAAGATCAACTTGAATTACAGTCATCTTTCCTGCACCACTCGAGTGCTTGGATAAGAAAAAGGAAAGCCTAGGTTGTGATCTGTGTTGTACTATGAGTTTTATCCAGGCTTCCGGCTCCTTTTTAAAGGAGACATGCTTCAGTCTTTTCTTAGCTTTCATGATCCATGATCTTGATGGCTTTTCCCATTTGTTTCGTTTCTGTTTGCTTGGATGTTCATGAAGAACGCCGGCCAGTCCGTGGGAAGAAAGCCCTTTGTGGTGAATTTATCTGATGTGATTAGATTTAGATTATGTCTTTGGGCAAGACTTCCACAAAGGTGATGCTCCATGCTCAGTTATCAGGAGACACAAGTTACTGATTAGTCTCAAAGTTCTGGGTGTTTGGTTTGGTCAGTTGATTAAGGTGTCCAGGTTTCTCTACGGCATACGTGCTTTTCCATGTCCCCTAGTCCCTTTACTGGGAGAGGTTTTTGTTGTTGTTGTTAGACAGGGTTTCCTTATCTTGCCTTGGAGTTATCCAACCATCAGAGATACTAGAGATTGTGTAATTGTTTCTCAATCCCAGAGTAGACACTGGAATTTACTATCTATTGGTGATTTTTGCCTGAGGTGATTACTAATCTGATGGTGAACAAATGATGGGTTGCTGGCTTGCTTTCTTTTTCTTTTTTTTTTTCTCCCCCAGACAGGGTTTCTCGGTGTAGCCCTGTCTGGCCTGAAAGTCGCTCTGTAGACCAGGCCAGAGTTCACAGATCCGTCTGCCTCTGCTTCTCAAGTGCTGGGATTAAAGACATGTGCCACCACCACCTGACTAACATTGGCTTTCTTTTACATGCAATAGCTGGGATTTTTACCGTCTTTCTGTATAGCACTCATAAATCTTATTTTAATTGACAGGTCAAAACTAGTATTTATTTCTTCTTAGAGATAAGATCTTGCTAGGTTGGCCCCAAATTCCCAGGCTCAGGCTATCTTTTTTTCCTTAGCTTCCCAAGTATCTGTGGCCACAAACATAAACTGCCATTGTGCAGCTTGGTATTTTTTGGTTTGTTTGTTTGTTTTAGGTTAAAAGAAAAAAGTTGCTGGGCGATGGTGGTGCACGCCTTTAATCCCAGCACTTGGGAGGCAGAGCCAGGTGGATTTCTGTGAGTTCAAGGCCAGCCTGGTCTACAGGGCGAGATCTAGGACAGGCACCAAAACTACACAGAGAAACCCTGTCTCGAAAAACCAAACCAAACCAAACCAAACCAAACAAACAAATAAAAACGAAAAACAAAAAAAGACCCCAACCCCCCCCCCCCAAAAAAAAAAGAAAGAAAAAAGGAAAAAAGTTCCAGGGTATAGTGGCCCATGCCTTTAATCCCAGCACTCGGGAGGCAGAGGTAGGAAGCTCTTTGTGAGTTCGAGGTCAGCCTGGTCTACAGAGCGAGTTCCAGGATAGGCTCCAAAGCTACACAGAGAAACCCTGTCTCAAAAAAACCAACAACAACAAAAAGAAAAAAGAAAAAAAAAAGAAAGAAAGAAAGAAAAAGAAAAGAAAAGAAAAAAGAAAGGAAGAAAAGTTTAAATACATGTCTACCCATATGTCAGCCAAATACCTATGACTCTCCTTGAGTCAAGGGAGGGTGCCAGATCCCCTGGAGATGCAGTAACTAGAGGCTGTGAGCCTCCATTTCAGATTCTCTGTCTCTCTGGATCATTTGTTCTTTTTTCTGTTTTAAATCCCCCCTCTTTTTTAAAATATCTGAATTGGGGGGCTTGAGAGATGGCTCAGCAGTTAAAAGCTGAGCCATCTTGCTCTTAAGAGAAGATCCAGGTTCCATTCCCAGCACCCAAATGGCAGCTCACAACTGTCTGAAACTCCAGTTCCTGGGGATCCAACGCCCTCTTACGGCCTGCCTGGGCACTGCATGCATGTGGTGTATATACATAAATGCAGGTAAAACACTCATGCCTAGAAAATAAGAATAAATAAATCTTTTTAAAAAACGAGTAAGTTTGGTATGCAATGAATTTCTTTAAATTTAATTTCTTTTTTCTTTCTTTCTTTTTTTTTTTTTTTTTGGTTTTTTGAGACATGGTTTCTCTGTGTAGCTTTGCGCCTTTCCTGGAACTTGCTTTGGAGACCAGGCTGGCCTCGAACTCACAGAGATCCGCCTGGCTCTGCCTCCCGAGTGCTGGGATTAAAGGCGTGCGCCACCACTGCCTGGCTAAATTTAATTTCTTTAATCCCAGCACTTGATCAGTGGTAATGTGTGTACTTAGTATGCATGAGGCCCTGCCCAGCATAGTCAGCAAAGTTGACTTTCGGTATTAGTATCATTTCCATACCATAAAATTCCCCTACCTTAGGGTAAGCTACACTCCCAGAAATGATAGTCTATCCACAGACTTGTATAAGAGTTTCCAAATGGAGTCAGGGAGATGGCGCAGTGGGTAAAAGCACTTGCCACCAAACCTCATGACCTCAGTCCAATACCCAGGTCTCAGTGGTGGGAGAAAAGAACCAGCTCGTACAGGTTGTTCTCTGACCTCCACATGCGTGCCATGACACAAGAGGGTATACACACACACACACACACACACACACACACACACACACACACACACACACTAAATGTGCAATTTCAAATAAAAAGATTCCAATAAGAGGTGGGGACAGGGCTGGAAATGTAGCTCAGTTGTAGAGCATTTGCCCAGTATGTCCACAGCCTTGATTTCACTCCAAAGTATAAGCCAAAACAAACAAACAAACAAACAGGCCGGTGGTGGTGGCGGCGGCGGCGGCGGCGGCAGCGCACGCCTTTAATGCCAACACTTGGGAGGCAGAGGCAGGCGGATCTCTGTGAGTTCGAGGCCAGCCTGGGCTGCCAAGTGAGTTCCAGGAAAGGTGCAAAGCTACATGGAGAAACCCTGTCTCGAAAAAAACAAAAAACATACAAACAAAAACAAACAAACAAAATTCACCACAGTCTAATTTTAGTTTATTTCAGTTGCTTGCAATAGAAACTTCATGCCCATTAGTAGTCAATTCCCATTTCCTACTGACAACACCTGCCACTATTAATCACTAGCTATCTATAAATTTGTTTATTCCATTTTTAAAATTTGAGACAGAGTCTTGGCTGTCCTAGACCTCAACATATAGACCAAGTTAGCCTCAAACTCACAGAGATCAGCCTGCCTCCACCTCTCAAATGCTGGGATTAAAGGCATGCTCCACCACTGCCTGGCACTCCTTGGGGTTTTGTTTGTTTGTTTGTTTGTTTTGAGACAATGTCTCATATAGTCGAAGCTGGCCTCAAAGTTTCTATGTATCCAAAGATGACTTTGCTCTCCCGAGACTCCTGTCTCCCCCTTCAAGTACTGGGATTACTGGACCTAGTTCCTACACACATCATTTTCTTTCTGTTTTATTTTTTTAAAGATAGTGCCTCGCTGTGTAGCTCTGACTGGCCTGGAAGTTGTAGTGATCCTCCTGCCTCTGCCTCCTGTATTGAGAATACAGATGTGTATCATGGAATCCTGTCCTCTCTCTCTTTATTTGCTTATCTAGTTGGTTGTGTTTTTTTTTTTTCTTTCTTTTTAAAAATTTTTTGAGGTAGTCTCACTATGTAGCCCTGGGGGCGTGAAACTTGCTCTGTTAGCTATGTAGATCAGGCTAACCTCAAGTCACCATGATCCACCTGCCTGTACTTCTCTGGTGCTGAGATTATCGGCTTTTGCCATCACACCCAGCAAATCACATTTGTTTGTTTGTTCCTTCACTTATTTACTTGTGTTTCTGGGAGAAAACATCTATGCTATTTAAGCTGGCTTTGAATCCTTCAGTTCTCCTGCTTCAGTCTTCCAAGTAGATGAGCACAGGTGCATACTACTGCATGCATTTTGCATTTTGCCTTTGTTGTTGTTGTTGTTATTGATGCAAATTAAACCCAGGGCCTTGAAAATGCCTGGCAAGCACTCTAACCTCGAGCCTCATCCCTAGCCCTGGTTTCTTGACACAATGTCTTTCTATGGAGTCCAGCCAGGTATTAAGGCTGAGCTCTTCCTGCCTCTGCCTGATTAAGTTGTTGGTACAGGTGTTTGCCACCATGTGCAACAGAAATAAGTTTATTATTATTATTATCATCATCATCATTATTATTTAATTTTTTATGTGTATGCATGATGGGTAGGCACGTATGCCATGACACGTGTGTGGAGGTCAGGATAACTTTGTGGAGTCAGGTCTCTCCTTCCATCTTTATGTGAGTTTCAGGGATTAAACTCAGGTTGCCAGGCCAGGCATTGCGTGGTAAGTGCATTTACCTGCCGAACCATCTCACCAGCTCAAAACCAGTCTTTCTTGTTGCCATCTAATAGTCCATGTTGGTTTTAAGATTGAGAGATTTAATTTCACAAAGACTTGTTTTTACAGAGTGATTATCACCTTGAAGACTTGGCTGGTGGCTACACCCTCCCACACCAGCCACCCACAGAGGCAGCACCTTAAGTTCTGATATGGTGAACCATCCAAGTGGCCATATGTAGATAGACATGCGTGACTGGAAGCCTGCTTAGGAACTGAGGATCTAGCTAGATTACCACTTGCCCATCTGTTCTCAGACAAGATTACAGACAGATCTTGTTTTTGTCACATTTTGTCCATAGTCCAAGGGAAGCCTTGGGAAATCTGGGATCCTGCAGAGAAACAAAGGCTTAATCTCTAAAGCCGACTGTAGTTGAGATAAATGAATGTTGTCCAAATAGAATGAATGACCGAATATCCCCTAATCCTGCCTATGAGCTTTGTTTCGTTTCTCCTGCAGTGCTGGGGATGGAACACGGGGCCGTGTGTATGCTTGACAAGTGCTCTACCACTGAGCTATATGCCCAGTCCCTCCACCCTGGCTAATAAGCGTTCTTACTACCGAGTACAGCTTTAACCTCCGCTGTACTCCATCTCTTTGACGTGACTTATGAGACAGCCAGCCAGCCATACATTTACCACTACATCCTATTCAGAGCAAATCTTTAAACATGCTCACCTGGACTGGTCATGGTGCCAAGTACTCAGGAGTCAGTCCCCCCCCCCCCTCTCTCTCTCTCTCTCTCACACACACACACACACACACACACACACACACACACACACACACACACACACACACGGTCTTGTAATATAGCCCTGGCTGATATCAAACTCAACAGTGATCAACCTGCCTCAGCCTCCCAAGTGCTGAGATGACAGACATGTATCACCATGTTCAGATAAGGGGGATCTCTTGCGCTCAGAACCAGAACCAGAGCCTGGGAAACACAGGAAGACCTTATCTCAAGAATTAGTCAGGTGTGGTGGCAAACAAACATCTGTAATCCCTGCACTTAAGAAACCAACCTACTGGGGGCTGGAGAGATGATTCAGTGGTTAAGAGCTCTGGCTGCTCTTCCAGAGGACCCAGATTCAATTCCCAGAACCCACAAGTGTGGTGATATATTGTGTACCCTAATAAACTTGCCTGAGGATCAGAGGACAGAGCCAACCACTAGATTAAACATAGAGGTCAGGCAGTGGTGGCACACACCCTTAATCCTATCACTCTGGAGGCAGAGATGCATCTGGATCTCTGTGAGTTCAAGGCCACACTGGAAACAGAGCCAGGCAATGCTGGCACACACCTTTAATCCTAGTACTGGGAAGCACACATGCCTTTAACCCCAGGAAGTGATGTCTGGACAGAGAAAGGTATGTAAGGCGTCAGGAAACAAGAACTTACTCTCTTTAGACTGAGGATTTTGTAGAGGTGAGAACTAGTGGCTGGCTGTTCTGCTTCTCTGATCTTTCAGCTTTCACCCTGATATCTGGATCTGGGTTTTTTTTATTAAAAGATCATCTAAGATTCGAACAGCACACAAGGCAGCTAACAACTGTCTGTAACTCTAAGGTCTGACACCTTCACACAGACATATATATAGGCAAAACACCAATTCAAATAAAGTAAAAATAAATGTTATTAAAAAAAAGAAACCAACTTACCAAACAAGTAAACCAAGAAAATAAATACGCCCCCCCCCCCCAGAGCTGGGTATGTATCTAAGTGGTCAAGCACTTGCTTGATGTGTGTTAGGCCCTGGATTCCAATTCCATTCCTAGCAATACACAGACGCCCACACCCACAGAGGTGCATGCGTGTTGGGGGAGATAACTAAATAATGTAATAAACATTTTTAAAGAAAGAATGCTATGAATCGGGCGGAAAAACTGAGGTCTAGGTAGCTCACGTTGTATCTCAGGTTCTTCTTGAACTCATATCGTTCTTACCTAAGCATCCTGCGTGGTGGGATTGCAGGTGTGCATCACAGCGCTTAAATGACTTATTCAGATCCCACTGTGAAGTAGTAGCTGTGTGGGGTCTAGAAACTACCGATACTCACCCAAGGGGGAGGTATGTCCAACAGACATGGGTCCTGTCCCCAAGTCTATCCTGGCCAAGAATGGGTCACAGAGCTCCCTGGCTTCATCCCCAGCCCGGCCAGTTTCTCTGTTCAGTATGGGAGTGAGACCCCTAAGTGGAAGTGAGAGATAAGGACACAGGGAAGCCTCAAGGCGAGCCAGGCAGGCGGTGAATCTTAGATGAAAGGATCCTTATCTTCGGTACCCATCTGTTCTGTCGTTAAGTGTCACCAGGCGCGGGACAGACCTCATTCCCTTGCCTTGATTTCCTTCTGACCCCTCCCAGCCTTTGGCCGTGGAAGGCCCTCTCTTCCCTTCTCACCTGGAGCTCATGCCTTTTCTGCCGCGACCCAGCTCCATCATGCCTCTGAGATAGAGAAGCTTTCCTCGCTTCCTGTTTCTGAACATCCTCACCATGGACAGATCCCCTTCCATTCCGTATAGGCTTTCTTCTCCTTCGGCCTGACCATCTCCCCAAGCAGTACCCTATCTCTGTTTCAGCTTGAGTCCCAGTGCCTCCACTGGGCTTTTTTCCCAGGCCAGTGTTGACTACGGGACTCCCTCCATCTGGCCTCTTTCTGCCTGGTGAGCACCTGTGGGGATGAGCTGTAGCAGGACTCCATGGCTTTGGGGTAGAGGCCTCTTTTCTCCCTGTCATCCCATTGCCTTTGGCTTTCTATTCTACTCCATCTGCATGCTGCTGCCCTGTGTCTGAGCCTTGTCTCCTGTCAGGGTAATTTCTAGAAGATATGGCCATTCCAGTTCTCACTTTCTGTGGAGCCAACAGTGCCCGGTGCCCCTGACCCGGTCTAAGATGGTGATTTTTGGTGTTACTGGAAACAAAGTTTCATGGAATCTAGGCTGGCCTCCAACATACTGTGTAGCAGGTAATGAACGTAAATTGGCGATCTTTCTGCTTCTTGGCTTCCAATTGTCAGGTCCAAATGAAATTCTTCTCTCTTCTACCAAAGGAGCTGTTTCCTTATCACTGGTAGACGGGACAAAGGACTACCTGTGGTGCCTATTAGCATACCAAAGGGCATGCTAGCCTCCAGGCTCCCTCAGTTTCACAAGTTCCTAGCTCGGAAGCTGCCCGGGGCCCCAGCTTCCCATTCTTCTTATAACGCTGTTATTTCTCTTTCTCTCTCTCTCTCTCTCTCTCTCTCTCTCTCTCTCTCTCTCTCTCTCTCTCTCTCTCTCTCTCTCTCTCTCTCTCTCTCACCCTTCTCTCTCGGTCTCCTTTGCCCACAAGCTCTTTGTCTTCCTATCTTGCTCGCCCCCACCCCTCAAGACGTGTTCTAGTCCGCTGGCCATGTTCAGTCTGCTACTTTCTCTCCCTACTCGGAACTCTTCCAGATGCCTCTGGCTGTATCTTCCTCGGTATCTACAATAAAACCTTTCCCCTCAACCTTACCTTGGAGCAGTCAGTTTGTAAACCAACCACCCAAGGGCTGGGATCAGACATGTACTACCACACTTGATTTGTGTGTGAGTGAGCACGAGTGTGCCACAGCACATATGTGCAGGTCGGAGGACAACTTGCAGGAGTCAGTTTTCCCCCAGCTTGTGAGTGCTGGGGATCAAAATCAGCTTGTTACTGGCCAGTGCTCTCACTCGCTGAGACATGTTCCTGGTTCTAGGTTGTTTTTGCTGTTGTTTAGTTTCTAAAATTTTTGAGAAGTGTGTGTGTGTGTGTGTGTGTGTGTGTGTGTGTGTGTGTGTGTGTGTACACATTGAGTATTGGTGTACACGGAGGTCAGAGGTGTCAGATCTATTTGGTGTTGGAGTTAGTTAAGATGGTTGTGAGATGCCTGATGTGGGTATGGGGTGGGGGTGGGGGGACCAAACTTGAGTCCTCGACAAGACAAGAATGAAATCTGAACCGCTCAGCCATTTCTCTAGTCCTGTTCCCCCCACCCCCACCCCCACCCCTAAAGAGGGGGTTTCACTATGTAACCGTGGCTTGCCTTCAATTCACAGTGATCCGCCTGCCAGGACCTCCGGAGTGCTAGGATTAAAGACATGCGCCGCCACACCCACCCTATAAAACTAAGCTAGCTGCATTCAGGGGAATTCTGAAATTGCTTCCCTCAGGGAAATCCTTAGAGCCCCAGCTGGAAGAAGTGCTCTAAATGTTGTTTCTCTGGCTGTTTAGTTTTTTTTATTTGTTTGTTTTTTTGTCAACACAGACAGGGTTATCTGGGAAGAGGGAATTGCAATTAAGAAAATGCCTCCATCAGATAGCCTGTATGCAAGTTTTTGGGACATTTCCTGCTCCTCCTGTTCTACTCCCCCCCCCACCCCGCATTCCTCCTGCTCCTCCTCCTCCCCCCACTCCTCCTCCTTCTGAGACAGGGTTTCTCTGTGTAGACCTGGCTGTCCTGGAATTTACTTTGTAGACCAGGCTGGCCTCTGCCGCCCTAGTGCTGGGATTAAAGGTATGTGCCACCACACCTGACTCATTTTTCCCTTCCTTCCTTCCTTCCTTCCTTCCTTCCTTCCTTCCTTCCTTCCTTCCTTCCTTCCTTCCTTCCTTCCTTCCTTCCTTTTTTCCTTCCTTCCTTCCTTTGTTTTTTTTTTTTTTTTTTTTTTTTTTTTTTTTTTTTTTTTTTTTGAGACAGGGTTTATCCGTGTAGTCCTGGCTGTCCTGGATCTCACTCTATAGACCAGGCTGGTCTCGAACTCACAGAAATCTGCCTGCCTCTGCCTCCTGAGTGCTGGGATTAAATGCATGTACCACTATACCTGGCTGTGTGGGGGCATGTTCTTGGTTGATGATTGAGGTGGGAGAGCCCAGCCCACTGTGGGTGGTGCCATATCTGGGCAGGTGGTCCTGGGTTTTAGAAAAATGCAAACAGGGGCTGGAGAGGTGGCTCAGAGGTTAAGAGCACTGGCTGTTCTTCCAGAGGTCCTGAGTTCAATTCCCAGCAACCACATGGTGGCTCACAACCATCTTTAGTGAAACGTGGTGCTCTCTTCCAGCCTGCAGGGATGCAGGCAGAACACTGTATGCGTAATAAATAAATAAATAAATAAATAAATAAATAAATAAATAAATAAATAAATACTTTAAAACAAAGAAAAAATAAAAGAAAAATGCAAACGGAGCAAGCCAGTAAGCATTGTCCCTCCTTGGCCTCTGCTTCAGCCCAGTGCCTGGAGTCCCTGCCCCGGCTTCCTTCTTCTCGGTGACGTAAACTGGAAGCTGAAATAAACCCTTTCCTCCTCAGGTTGCTTTTGCTCATGATGTTTGCCATAGCGATAGAAACCTACATAGCACAAGAGCTGCAGAGCAGGAGCAAGCTGCCAGGCTCACAGAGGGACAGATGGATTCCTCAGAGGAAGGGAGGGCCATCTGCTCCACATGGAGACATGAACTAGTAAGGAGGCTGCTTTTCCTTCTGCTGCTGCCTTGGAGACTCTAGCTAGGTCTTCTGAGTACTTGGCAGTCCCCCAAGAGATCCCCCGTCCCCATCCTTTTTGCAGTGCCCTACATTCTGCTAGAAAGACCCACTTCCTTCTTTTTGTAGACAGTCTCTACCACAAATGTGCTTTCTCGTTTTCAGGATCCTTGCCGTTCTAATACAGATTGATTGCCATCTGTCATGGCTGATAGAATTTCTGGTGGCAAAGAGAGACAAGGCAACTTGCGGCATGAGACTGAGGACTTCTGACTGGTGTAGTAGAGAGGCCCCAGGAATGCTCGTGGGGTTCCTGAAGGACTCACTGGTGGCGTATTGCAGCAGGGATACATTCCGTTTGCCGACTCACATCAGCATTAAACACCACGGGCCTCTTTCTTCCTATCCCCCACTTTCCCAGCAACACAAAGGGCTGAGTAAACTTGGAAATAGATGACTGATCCAAGCCAGGCCACTTGGCCTAAAGCTGGAACAAAGGGAGCCAAGCTTGCCCACGGCCTGAGGCTCCTCACTGCCTGTGTGTGAGTTGCTGAGGTCACGCTTGGTCAGAGCCTGCTGAGGAGTCACAGACAAAGCCGATCGCCTTTGCTGGAGCAGGTAGAGTTTTTGGACTAGCTGCTCACATCTAGCGCTCACTTGGCTCAGGCCTCTCCCATTATCTTGTAATTCCCTTTTACCTTAAGCTGCTTTGACTTGGGTTCCTGCCACTTGCCACCCCCACATTCCCAATGAGTACATCTGCCTTCCTGCCCAGTCAGGCCAGGTAAGGGTGCTGCTCCATTTCTCAGATTGAGCCTCTAACGTCAGGGCATGTTAATGCCAGAGACAGGGGTTATGACTAAGATTCCTTAGCCACTGAGTCCATTCTCAGTCTCCCACAAGATTGGCAGGCAAGACTCAGGAATAGATTCTGTGGCTCAATCTGCTGGGCCACTTTCCTGCTGTGGATGTTTTAATGAATGTCTTACCTACTTGTCTGGTGGACTTGGTCTTCAAGAGTAGGGCCTGGGCTAAGGGAGCCTCAGCCTGTAGCTGTTAGAATCTTGGTCCTTTGAGACCAACTGTTCTTCCCTGAAAAGACGGCTACAAAGGTCCTCAGCACCTCACAGCTCCAAAGAGCCTACTATAGAAATGTGGAAATCAGCCGGGCGGTGGTGGCGCACACCTTTAATCCCAGCACTCGGGAGGCAGAGCCAGGCGGATCTCTGTGAGTTCGAGGCCAGCCTGGGCTACCAAGTGAGCTCCAGGAAAGGCGCAAAGCTACACAGAGAAACCCTGTCTCGAAAAAAATCAACCAAAAAAAAAAAAAAAAAAAAAAGAAATGTGGAAATCAAGGTCCTAGAGGTGATGTCCCGGCCACCCTATAGGTACCTATCCTGTGCATCTCTACTTTTGTGGATTTACATTTTTATAAGTGGCTCCCATTAGTACTGCAGGGTGGACCTCTAACTCTGTATCAAAGATAAAGGCACAATCCACCTGTAGAATCAGATAAGCCTTGGCTGGGGATTTGGGGGTGAAAAAGAACCAGCTTTAAGTCCACAGTGGTCTCGCACATGTGGGAAGATGGGGCAAGACACGGCCAGCCCAGACCATAGAGTGACACCCACTCTCAAAAAGATTTAGAGAAGTGTTAAAGTTCAGCTAGATCCTACAGAGCATTCCCTTGAAAAGGCACCTGGGTTGACCTACACGCTCAAAAGTATGTGGGCATCATAAATTGGCCTAACAGGTTAGAACAAGAAGGAGAACACAAAATTGGGTGGGTAGGGAGGTAGGGGTGGATCTGCGAGAAGCTGGGTAAAGGAATAGGCTCAAAACACATTGTAGGAAATTCTCAATTAATAAATTATTATTATTATTAGTAGTAGTAGTATTATTAGTCTTTCGAGACAGGGTTTCTCTGTGTAGTTTTGGTGCCTCTCCTGGATCTCGCTCTGTAGACCAGACTGGCCTCGAACTCACAGAGATCCACCTGCCTCTGCCTCCCAAGTGCTGGGACTAAAGGTGTGCGCCACCACCACCCGGCTCAAAATAGTATTTTTAAAAAGCCCCCGGGAAAGATTTTTGTCCACTGAAAAGCTTTTCTCAGTTTTTAATGCTGTACTAGACTATGGCTGTGCAGTTTTTTTTTCATTTCAGAGCCACCTCCAGGCTGAAGGCTGCCCATCCCTCAGGCTATGTCCTCTTCTGCCTTATCTCCAGACTTCATCTGTCTTCAAAGGTCTGGATGCTGGACTTGGAGATGACTCAGCGGGTAAAGGTGCTCGCTGCTAAGCCTGGCGACCTGAATTTGATCCTTTGAACTTACCTAGTACAAGGAGGGGCCTGACTCCTTCCTGCAAGTGGTCCTTTGATCTCCAGGTGCCCCTTCCCTAAAACAAACAAATAAATAGATAGATAAATGTAAAAAGTAACAAAAACAAAAACAACTTCTAAAGACCTGGATGCAGAAGGGCCTCACTTGTGGTGTCGTGCCTTGGAAACTTAGGGCCATTCTTCTTAGGGCCACAAAGCTGGGACGCAGGGATGCTAGAGGAGCTCCGTATGCCTGCTTTTCTTCCCTGGCCAGGCGTCTTTTGTTAGGGCACATCTTGCATAGCTGTGTATCATGGGCCACTGCTTCCTGACACTCCATACTCAGTATGATCCATCCTTTCAAGGCTCTGGAGGCAAGCTGTGGTCTTAGGGTTGAGGTAGAAGCCCTGGGAGGTGTTAACACTGCACCTGAGGGCTTTCGGTAAGCAGATGTGGGGGTGGTGTGTGTGTGGGGGATGAGATGTCAAGATTAGATGGGGAGATCCCTTTGCCTTCTCTGAACCTGTTCTCTCTCTGAGCCCATTTGGGAATTTCGGGGCAGCAGCCAGGGCTAGGAGGAGGCCTGTGTCTTCCCTACTGTGGCCAAGTGGGTCAGTGTGGTGCAGGCTGGCAAAGGATGTTCCTCTTTTAACCCCAGGTTGCAGTCCCATCAGGCTTGGCTTCTCCTGTTATGGGCTGGGGAGGCTATGACTACCCCAGTCTACTTCCAAGCCATGTCCTTGGGGATAGGCCATGGAATGGCAGGAGAGCAGGAGTGAGGCTGGGTTTGGGAAGCAGCCACTTGGCCTGTGTACTGCCCATGGACCATTTTTCAGGCCAAACGCTTGCCTTGGGAGCAGACAGGCTGACCATTGGGCAATTTAGAACACCGAGGGTCAGAAAAAGCAGGCAACATCCAGTAGGCACCAGGGGCTTGTGGAATCCTGGTAATTCTTTAAGAAAAGGGGGCTGCCTTCCACCCACCCCTCAAAGCCTCCTTGTCTCTGGGCCCCCTCTAGGCCTGGGCAGTTGGGTCACCACAGGTGATAAGCAAGCCTGGCACAGTCTCCTGGACAAACTGCTTTCCCCAGATCTGAGCTGTCTGAGTACGGTCCGACTTAGTGCTGGTCTCCAGACCCCAGCTCTGCGTGCCCAGCTTCTCCCTATTGCTGTGGCCCATTTGCTGCATCCTTTCATCCCCCCCCCACCACCCCCTGGAAGTTTCTCATCCGCAGCCTGCATCATTGTCTTCTCCATACTCGGAAAGGCCGGCTTCCCAGAACCTCCACCTCGTACCCTAGTGGCTTACAGGCTGTCTCACCTAATTACATTTGTCTCGGGGCTACCACAGAGCTCGCAGACTTGCTTAACACCGGGGGAAGTGGCTGAAGGAAGGAAGCAGTGTTTCTCAGGCTCTACCCGCGGTCCAAATGATAGGGTTGGAGACAAACAAAATGCTTTCCAATTTTACTCCTGTGGCTCTGTCAAAACCTAGAGTCTCGGGGGAGGGGCATTCCTTGGTTTCCCCGACAATCCTCAGCTAAGTATAGTCGGAAGTAAAATTTCACGACTATCTTCCCATGTGGCCTTGGTTTCCAGGGGTACATTTCCATAGACACCAAGAGCCACGATCCCATAGGTACAGCTGGACACATGTAGAGATCCTAGGGGCATGTGTATGATGTTCATGTCCAGACCTAGTACACCTGACACATACACACATACAAACATGAGTCCCTAGAGTTACATGTGTAGATACATAGGCCTAGTCTGTGGGTATATCTATGTATACCTAGTACACACACACACACACACACACATACACACACAGACACGCATGTATGGGTATCAAGAGATAAATGTGTACAGATACTAAGGGCTAGATTCATGTACATACCTGATCACTTCCATATATGCATGCATTCACATGAGGTATATGTGTACAAACACCTAACCACAGGCCTATGGATGAATTCATTTGTGTACACATACGTATTTATGGGCACTTGGAGTACACATGCACTCGGTCCTAGGACAATGGAAATCCCTGCAGAGACACTCTCTATCTCTGTCTGTGTGTCTCTGTGTCGTGCCCATGCCTTTATGCAAATTCCCAGAGATACATATGCCTGGACATCCAGGGCCAAGCTTGTGTGTGCACCTGTTCACTCACACTTGCACATACACAGGCACCCAAAGGGACGTCCACACATATACTGGATACCCCAGCCTTGGTCAATGGATGCCTCTGAATTCGCACCCAGCTCTAAGCACTTGGCCGGAACATGGACACACACAGGCACGAACACTCAGGCAGCACAGGCGGCTGGCAGGCTAGTGTGCTTAGTGCCTGTGGTGGTGTGACGAGGAATGGCCCCGTAGACTCGTGTGTTTGAGTGCTTGGCCCATACGGAGCGGCACTGGGGGTGGGCTTTGAGGTTTCAAAACCCCAAGCCAGGACCCGTGCTACTCTCTTTCTGCTGCCTGGGATCTGGAAGTAGATCTCTTTCTGCTGGATGGGATCTCCAGTACCATGATGCCTGCCTACATGCTCCCTGCCATGATGTCAATGGACCAAACCTCTGAAGTGTAAGCAAGCCCCATTTGAATGCTTTCTTTTGTAAGAGTTGCCATGGTCATGGTGTCTGTTCAGAGCAACAGAACACTGACTAAGGAAGAAGTTGGTCCCAGGGAGCAGGGTATTTATTGCTGTGATAGGCCTGACCATACTTTTGTTTGGAGAAATGTGGACTTGCGGGCTATGATTAAGGAAAGCAGTGGAATGCTTTGGGTGGGGCTTAATGGGCCATCCTCGTAGAAGCATGGAAGACAGCGGTGCCGAGGGTGATTTGAACTGTGATGGCCTAGTCCAAGAGGTTTCAGAGAAGGATATTAGTAAGTGATCTAGAGACTGTTCTTTTGATATTTTGGCAAAGAACATGGCTGCTTTCAGCTCTTGTTCATAAAATCTGCCTGGGGCTAAATTGAAGAGTTATGGATTAATAGATTTGGCAGAGGAGATTCCAAGACAGCCTAGGATTGACTGTGTTGCTTGGTTATTAGTGCCTATGCTATAAATCTATAACAAAAAAGAGCAAGCTGAGCAAGGAAAAATACAAAATGTACAGATTGAGGAGAAAAGGAGCACCAGGAAGCGGAATGGAGCTAAGCCCAGTACGAGATAAAAAGTTTAAAGAAAGGCCTGGTGCTAAATAGAATAATAGGATTGGGGACCCCAGGAAAAGACCCCATCCAACTTGTAGGAAGGAATTAAAAAGTATAAGCAAGCTGGGTGGTGGTGGTGGTGGCGGCGGCGGCGGCGGCGGCGGCGGCGGCGGCGGCGGCGGCGGCACACGCCTTTAATTCCAACAATCAGGAGGCAGAGCCAGGAGGATCTCTGTGAGTTCGAGGCCAGCCTGGGTTACAGAGTGAGTTCCAGGAAAGGTGCAAAGCCACACACAGAAACTCTATCTTGAAAAACAAAAAACAAACAAACAAACAAACAAAAAGTTTAAGCAGTGAAGGAAACCATTGAAAACAGAAAACTGGTGAAAATGTATTTGAACAAGGGGGCCAGTTTCCAGCTCCAGCAAGCAGAAGAACTTGGCCACTTCAGCCACATGCTTCTGGCTTTATTTGAGAAGAATGAGGAGGTGTGGCCTTGTCAGAGGTAGACTTTGAGATTTCAAAAGCCCAAGCCAGGTCCAGTGGCTCTCTCTTCTTCCTGCTGCCTATAGATCCGGATGTAGAACTCTCAGCTCCTTCTCCAGCACCATGTCTGCCTGTGGCCCACCATGCTTCCTGTCATGATGATAATGAACTAAACCTCTGAAACTGTAAGCAAGAACTAATTAAATACTTTCTTTCATAAGAATTTCTGGGCTGGAGAGATGGCTCAGTGGTTAAGAGCACTGCCTTGCTCTTCCAGAGGTCCTGAGTTCAACTCCCAGCAACTAAATGGTGGCTCACAACCATCTCTAGTGGGATCTGATGCCCTCTTCTGGCATAAAGTTGTATGTGCAGATAAAGCTCTCATATACATAAATAAATGATAAAAAATAAATTAAAAAAAGAATTTCCATGCTCATGGTGTCTCTTCATAGCAACACAAGATTAATTAAGACAGTATGCATTTCTTTTCTTCATAGTTCTAGAAGATTAAAGTCCAAGATGAAGGCAGTCACAGGGTTGGTTTCAGGTAAGGTGTCTGTAGAAACTTCCTCAAATATATACATATACCAAAGGAATCTAAATGGAGTCACCATATAACGGGGAAATACTATCCCAACCAGACATCTTATAACACCAAGTAAAACCTCCAGTGCCAGGAATGGGCTACCTCATGGGTCATTGGCCAAAGGGATCTTACTTGAAACACTATAGGTTATTGTCAATGCTATTTGTTACCCTCCACAAGTTGATGTAAGGCCCCATTGCTGAAGACACCACATACTTACGGTATAGCACGTGGAGAAATGGAGCTGGTACTCAACTGGAAGCATCACCCTGACTGGCTAGAGTTCATAGTGCTAGAAGATGCTACACACACTACTAGTAGAGAAAAGAAACCATCAGTATCACCTGGTTACAAACTCTGTGAGCTATACTATATGCTATAATAAGATATGCCCAATGGTGCAGTGATGACATGAATTTTGGGGGACTAATTAGCCACCTTTTTTTTTAATTGGATTTAAGGCCCAGTCCAGGAGATGGGACTCATAATGGCTACTAAAGTGACTAGGAAACTGTGACTAGATAGCTCATGGGCCGCAGGGAAAAACCTACTACTATTGTGTTAAATGAACATAGCAAGAAATGACTCCTAATGACTCCAAATTACTCATCACTCAGGAATTCTGTTCTTAAAAAGATCAATTTTATGCTGAGAAATTATATCACTGTGTAACTCTGGCTACCCTAGAAATGGTTATGCTGCTGGGCAGTGGTGGCGCACACCTTTTATCCCAGCACTCGGGAGGCAGAGGCAGATGGATCTCTTTGAGTTCAAGGCCAGCCTGGGCTACAGAGTGAGTTCCAGGACAGCCAGGGCTTCATAGTGAGACCCTGTCTGGAAAAACAAAACAAACAAACAAAATCGGCAATCCAATGCTATACATATACACTATGCTGGAACAGTAAGGGGTATCTGTGGTATCCCTATAGTAGAATTGTAAAGTCCCTAGGGAATAAGCTCCGAGTGCTAGATCATACCGCAGTTCTATTTTTAGGTGTTTGAGAAGCCTCTGCTGATTTCCATAGCGACTGCATCAGTTTACACTCCTAGCAATAATAAAAGTTCTTCTTTCCACACTTCCTCATTAGCATTTGTTTTTTGATGGTGAGATTTTGGCTGGGGTGAGATGGAACCTCAAAGTAGTTTATCTGGATTTCTTTCTTTTTTCCAGTGCTGAGGACCGAACCCAGGGCCTTGTGCTTGCTAGGCAAGGCTCTACCACTGAGCTAAATCCCCAACCCCGTTATCTGGATTTTTTGAGACAAGGTCCCATGGAGCCTGGGCTGGCCTCTCCTCTAACTCACACTGTAGCTAAAGATGATCTTGAACTGCTACCCACCCTGTGCTGGGGTTACAGCCATGTGCCAAAATGGCTTGTTTAAGCAGACCGGAGGAGTTGAACCCAGGGCTTTGTGCATGCTAGGGAAACCTACCCAAAGGAGCCACGTTCCTAGTTCTTCAGAGTTTACATTTATTTATTTTTTTGTATGTGTGTGGGGGTGCTTATGCTACAACACAGTGCATGTATAGGTTAGAAGACAACTCGCAGGGGTTGGTTCTCTCTCTCTTCCATGTGGGCCCTGGGGACTGCACTTGGGGTGTTAGTGTTGGCAGCCGTTACCTATAGATCCATCCTGTCAGCCCTCAAAGGAGTTTAATTTGCATTTCTCTGATGACTAAGGATGTTGAATACTTTAAAAAGTATTTATGGCAGCTGGGTGTGGTGGCACACACCTTTATTCTCAGCACTTGGCAGTATCAAGGCCAGCCTGGTCTACAGAGATTTTTCAGGACAGCCAGGGCTGTTACACAGAGAAACCCTGTCTTTAAAAACAAAAACAAGGGGCTGGAGAGATGGCTCAGTGGTTAAGAGCACTGACCGCTCTTCCAAAAGACCCTGGTTCAATTTCCAGCCCCCACATGGCAGCTCACAACTGTCTGTAACTCAAATTCCAGGGGATCCAGAATCCTCACACAGACATACATGCAAGCAAAACACCAATGAATGTAAAATAAAAATAAATACACCCCCCCCCCAAAAAAAAAACCCAAATTATTGGCCATCTGAGGCCAGTTGATGGCAGCAAACCAGCCTTTAGTCCCAGCACCCAGGAGGCAGGTGGATCTCTATGAGTTCAAGGCTAGTCTGGTCTACAAAGTGAGTTCCAGGACAGCCAAGGCTACACAGAGAAACCCTGCCTCGAAAAACAACAACAACAACAAAATCAGCCATTTGTATTCCCTTTTTATTTTTTTGAGAATTACCTGTTTGGTTCATTTGGCCTATTTATTGATTGGCAAGGTTTTCTGGTACTTAATTTATGCAGTTCTTTATATATTTTAGATATTAACTCTTTATCTGAAGTATAGTGGGCAAAAATCTCCTACTCTATGTTCATTTGCCAACTCTTCTTTTTTTTTTGTTTTTTGTTTGTTTGTTTGTTTGTTTTCGAGACAGAGTTTCTCTGTGTAGCTTTGGAGCCTGTCCTAGATCTCACTCTGTAAACCAGGCTGGCCTCGAACTCACAGAGATCCGCCTGCCTCTGCCTCCCGAGTGCTGGGATTAAAGGTGTGCATCACCACCGCCTGGTGGCAACTCTTTTCTTTAAAGATTTATTTTATATTACACATCTGTGTGGTTTTTCTTTCTGTCTGCATACCACATGCAGTGCCTAGTACCTGTGGCGATCAGAAGAGAAGAACATCAAATCCTCTGAAACTGGAGTTATGGATGGTTTTCGGCCACCTTGTGGGTGTTGGAAACTGAACCCAGGTCAGCAATGAATGCTCTTAACAGCTGAGCCAGCTCTCCAGCCTCCATTCTTGGGCTACTTTTGGTGCTATTTGATTCTATTCAGGTATTTCTTGCTCCTATGGGCCCTCTCTGATGTCATGTCCCGCTACTTACTGGTCCTCTGGCTGACTCTATTCCAGCTCCATTCCTCCTCTTTCCTGGCTGCTCAGGGAATGGGCCAAGCACAGGCTTTCCCCTTTGTCGGGATGACTTGCTCCAGCCATGGCCCTCCTAAGATTCAGAGCCTGGCACAGGGGTACTCGTGATGTCTCTCAGCTCTCTTTCCTGGGCGCTGCTGAGTTTATGCTGTAATGGGTGTGGAGACACCTGCGATCCACCGATCCACCGCCTTTTGTGTGGACACGCCTGCCATGCATTCCTGCAGCCTGAGAGCCTGGGTTTCGGGCATTCCTGTGGTCACAGTTATTTGAATGAAGACTCATCGTGGATTAAATCACTGTGGTGGGAAGACCTCTAGACAGAGTGGGGTGCAGGCATTCCTGGAATCACACAGGGAGGTGTGGCTCTTCCTGCGGTCAGCCTAAAATGCAGCTGCACCTATAGCCGTGGGTTTGGAGACACAGGACTGAGCCACTGAAGATGGCACCACCCAGTGTAGGGAGCTCATGGCAAACCTGCCTGTTGGGCTGCAGAAATTCAGGACCGCAGGCAAGGAAGACTTCCTGACACTTCTTTAGAACACAGGTCTCCCTCCCATTACCCTCTTGTGGATCGTGCTGGGATACAGTTCAAGGACTTGTACATGTTAGCTAAGGGCAAAGGAAAGACTCTCAACCTGAAGCTTGGTCCAGTAAAATCAGGCCTGGTGAAACATGCCTTTGAGGGCAGTAATTAGGAGGTAGTTAGGAGGATCAGTATTTCAAGGTCATCCTTGGGTATACAGCAAGTTTGAGGCCAGCCTTGGCTACATGAGACCTTCTCCTTTTCTTTTTTTTTTTTTGAGACAGGGTTTCTCTGTGTAGCCTTGGCTGTCCTGGAACTCACTCTGTAGACCAGGCTGGCTTTGTGCTTACAGAGATCCGCCTGCTTCTGCCTCCTGAGTGCTGGGATTAAAGGCATGCACCACCACCGCCTGCATGAGATCCTTTTTCAAAAAATAAAAAACAACAAAAAAATTGTTTGAGAAATCCTTTGGAAACTTACTTATACCTGTGGACTCTTTCATAGATTTTTTTTTTTTGTCTTTGTTTTTTGAACCAGGGTCTCACTATGCACCCCAAGCTGGCCTCAAACTCACAACCCCCTCAGTCTTCCACATGCTGGGATTATAGGTGTGTACTACATTTGGCTTCAGATTTTCTTTTCTTTTTGAAATGGGGCCTAGCTATGTTGCCCAGGTTGACCTTGAACTTCTGGGCTTGAATGTCCGTATTTTGGGCACCTGAGTAGCTAGGACTACAGGTGTTGGTAGCAGGTCACCCAGCTAACAGAATTTCTTGTGTGTGTGGTAGTGGAGACAGAATGCAGGGCCTGTGCAAACAAGGCACACACTCTACCACTGAGCTACACGCTCAGCCCATCACAACAAGTGTTGGAAAGCACACCTGCATATGTCTACAAATGCATATGAATAGTGATGAAAGCCAATTACACGGAAATACAGTTATCACCGTCTATTTAATTGAAATAAAACTGGGATACAGCAGCCAGGCCTGTAATCTCAGCACTCAGGGGACAGATCTTGAGTTTGAGGGCAGTCTAGGCTATATAGGAAGATACTGTCTTAAAAATACCCGACCAACCAATCAGGAAAAATTGGGGTGCAGTAATAGATGGGATGTTTAATTATAGGATTGATTTATAAAATCTGCTATTATCCAAAGCAGCGAGAAATACGAGCAGTATTTCAGATGCCTGTAAACTGTACCATAAAAAGTAAGGGACTTGCACAGGTAAGGACTTTTACCGTTGATTGGTTGCCAATGTTCATTGACCGGGAATAAATAAAGCTGAACTTCAGCTAGAGTGAAGGTGTGACCCTTTCCTCCATCAAGTTGGTGGAGATGCCTGATGGTTATCCATGGTAAGAACCCCTGCTTTGCGGGGGGTGGGGGGGTGGGGGTGGGGGCAGGAAATCCTGAACCTATTCAGGACACCCCAGGAGAGGCTGAAAGAAGAGGCGTGTGTGTGCTCAGTCTCCAGAAATGCCTACTGCAGCTCCGCAGACTTCCTCGGTTTCTTTGTCGTCATGGAGTTGCTGCAGGTCCCCACTCTAGGCTGGCAAACTCCTCAAGCCAGCCTCTGGTTGTTCTGACGGGCAGCAGCTCTCAGTTGTATTACTTCGAGTGTTACTGCAAATCTTAACATAAAGGACAGTGCATCAAACAGTCTGTCAAGATTAACTACAAAGTGCTGTTTATTTCATTCTCCCTGCACTGAAGCTCCCACTGTGAACAGTCTCTGATTTGACAGGGGTGCTACAAACGGTCAAGAACTAATTTCTCTACAAAATATTTTTTTTTAGGGGACTGGACATGGTGGTGGCGCACGCCTTTAATCCCAGCACTGGGGAGGGAGAGGCAGGCGGAGCTCTGTGAGATCGAGGCCAGCCTGGTCTACAGAGCGAGTTCCAGGACAGCCTCCAAAGCTACAAAGAAACCCTGTCTCAAAAGTCAAAAAACAAAATCTGCATTTACTTATTGTGTGTATATGTGTGTGGAAGCACCATGGTGTGCTTAGGGAGGTAACAATGTGTGAGAGTCAATTCTTTTCTTCTATCCTGTGGGTTACAAGGGTTTACCTCTGCTTCTCAGGCTTAGCCATCTCACCAGCCCTAGAACTAATTTCTTTCTTTCTTTTTTTTTTAAGATTTATGTATTTATTATATATACAGCATGTATGCCTGCATGCCAGAAGAGGGCACCAGATCTCACTACAGATGGTTGTGAGCCACCATGTGGGTGCTGGGTATTGAACTTAAGACCTCTGGAAGAGCAGTCAGTGCTCTTAACCTCTGAGCCATCTCTCCTGGCCTAGAACTCATTTCTTAGACATGTAATTGGGGCCGAGTATGGTAGTGCACATCTTTAAACCCAGCAACCCAGGGTCTCATAGATGCCAGGCAAGCTCTATCACTGACCTGTACCCCAGCACTGTTTGGGTTTTTGTTGTTGTGGTTTTGTTTTGTTTGAGACAGGGTTTCCCTGTGTAGCCCTGGCTGTCTTCAACCTCGCTCTGTAGCCCAGGCTGGCCTTGAACTCACAGAGATCCACCTGCCTCTGCCTCCCGAGTGCTGGGATTAAATGTGTGCGCCACCACTGCCCGGTTTGGTGTTTTGTTTTGTGTATGTAAATGGCTTGCGTGCATGTTTGGTAAATATGGAGGCCAGAAGAAATATGGAGGCTATCAGATCCCCTGGAACTGGAGTTATAGCTGGTTGTTAGCTGCAATATGGGTGCTGGGTACTAAACCCTGGTCCTCTGAATGGGCAGCAAGTGCTCCTAACCACTGAGTCATCTCTCTAATCCCTGTGTTTCAATTTAAAAAATTTAGAGAAAAGAACAAACAAACAAACAAACAAAACAGCGGGGTGGCAGTGGCGAATGCCTTTAATCCCAGCACTCAGGAGGCAGAGCCAGGTGGATCTCTGTGAGATCTTCACAGATGGTAGGATTTACTGAGGTCTTCCTCAAATATGGAAGACCTCAGTAAATTTTGACTTTAAAGAAAATTTTGTTTTCCAGAGACAGGGTTTCTCTGTGTAGTTTTGGAGCCAGTCCTGGAACTCACTCAGTAGCCCAGGCTGGCCTGGAACTCACAGAGATCCGCCTCTGCCTCACAAGTGCTAGGACAAAAGGCATGTACCTCCACCGCCTGGCCTGCCTGGTTTTTGAGATTGAACTTTTGTGCTTTCTTTCTTTTTCTTTTCTTTTCGAGACAGGGTTTCTCTGTGTAGCTTTGCGCCTTTCCTGGAACTCACTTGGTAGTCCAGGCTGGCCTCGAACTTACAGAGATTCGCCTGCCTCTGCCTCCTGAGTGCTGGGATTAAAGGCGTGCGCCACTGCCACCCGGCTCCTTTGTGCTTTCTAAGCAGCACTCTACATGCTGAGCTACATCTCCAACCCACTGAAGGATTTTTAAAGAGAGGGTCTCATTATGTATCCTTGGCTGGCCTTGAACTGTTCAGACCAAGCTAGCTTCAAACTTGTAGAGACCTGCCTACTTCCTGTCCACCCCTCAAAGTGCTGGGATTAAAGGTGAGTGCCACCATGCCCAACTATTTTTATTATTTTTAATTGTGTATGTGTGTCCTGGGTATGTGCTTGGTGGCGAGATATGTCCAATCCCATGGAGGTGGAGTCACAGGCAGTTGTGAGCCGCCAGACATGGGTGCTGGGAATGAAACTTGGATCCTCTGCAAGAGCAGTGCCTACTCTTACTCTTAACTACTGAGCCAGCTTGCGGTCCCCATTCAGCTTTTTCTTAAAGGTGCCCTTTATTTGAACTTCAGGGGGAAAAAAAAAGGCAAATTTACCTTAACGTGTTTAGATGAACAATTCATTTCATTGTCTTCCACCTGCCGAAGAAAAAGAAAAGGGAGTCAGCTATTTGGTTCCATTTTCCCATTTGCCAGTGGCCTGACCTACTGATTCTTCTAGTTGTTGCAAGGCAGGACAGAAACATGCATATCGGGAAGGGGTTGTGGCAGGCTCAGAAGTGAATATCCATACCTTGGGGGCTAGCAGAGTAAGACAATGAGGAACAGTCAGAGGCTGGGGCAACTTGTCTATTCTGTTGATGGAGCAGTCTTGGGGGAAGACCTCCTTGGCCAGCTGTCCATTCTTCTTCAGCTTGCAGGCCTCCTGGTATGGGGGTGAGATGGGGGGCTGCGTGGGCGGGGTATATCTGTACTCGGAGCCATCTTCTAGCTGTGGGACACAAGAGGCAGGGAGGTGATGAGATGAGAATCCGAGACAGTCTCCCTGACCCATGTCCTGATGATCGGACACTCACATCCAGAGGGTAACTGCGATCCGAATCGTAGGCGCTGAGGTCCCCACAGGTCACAAAGGGCACAATAATACGGGTGGGACCCTCCAGCTGGTTGAAATCTAAGTCTTAAAAAGAGGCAGAGTGAAGACTCAGGGCAAGGCCAGTTATGACACAGGCTACAGGAACATTAAGCCCCCCGCCCCCACTGGTCCATCATCAACTAGCCCTCTAGTGCAGATCACCTTCATAGGGGCTTGTCTGAGCCCTTGGTCTGACTTTTCACTGTACTATGCCCACCCAGCATTTTATCAGGACCTTGTCTCATTCAAATGGGCTCTGCCTTTGCCCATCAAGGCCACAGACCTGGACAGGGAACATGTTTAACACAGGCGAGGTCTCCACCTGAGGGCAGTGACTGAGAGTTTTCCTAAGATAGACAGGTAGGATCTTTCCTGGGTGAATGCTTAGGAGTTTGCTGCCACAGAATTTCCACCAGGACCAAGAGCTACCACTGGAGGACTACCTGAACTGAAGCTCCCTTTAGTACAAAATATCTCTAAGCGGGTAGAACTGCCATCAGGGTGGGAGGCTGAGGGCCCTCAAGAGACATTAGGGGCATGTGGGTAGTGCATTTTCCCCAGGCATGGGCCACCAGCTCTGGCTCTCACCGTACGAGTGGTCCAGCAGGGGTCTGGTCAGGTCTGGAATGAAGCCCTCAGGAGGGTCATAACCCCGACAAACAGCAAAGGCCTCTGTGGGGAGAGTCGGAAGTGAGAGGTGACTCTCTGTCACCTCAACCTTATGTGAACACATGCCAGTCACCCCCTTGCCTATCAGGCCTCCAGGCCACTGACCAATGCTGGAGTTCCGGCTGCTCTTGGGCTTGGCACAGAGCACACTGGAGAAGAAGACCCGAAGCTGGCTGTAGAGAAGAGATACATCCCGGCCTCGGAATATCTGTCGGGTATGGGAGGCAAGATGGAGAGGTAAGGGCGCTTCCCTCCCAGGAACCTTTCTCAACACTCCCCAGGTCCCCCAAGGCTCACCTTGGCTACAAAGCAGCCCCCTAGCTTCAAGACATGCGTAGCAATGTTGAGAGCCTGTGGGAAGGACAGAGGGGTACAGGTACAGTGGAGGCTGAGGCAGAGGCCGCCAAGAGAGGCCTAAAGGGGAGCAGGGGCGGCCACCAGGTTTACTCACAGCTAGCAGAAGCTGGGCCTGCATGTACTCATCGACATCATGGAGGCCAGTGACTGTAGAGAGAGGAACAGCGTTAGGGGACCCTCTGATTTCATATATCTTCTTGTACCAGAGATTAGAAAACTACAGACATTTCTTTCAGACCTTCTTATTGCTAAGGTTCTGAAAACAGAGTACTGCCTTCCAACTGGATTTGACCTCTGACCCCTAGCACCTGGGAAGTCATTCCAATTCTGGAAACTACTTGTCCCACAAGCAGTACTAGCATTTCGACCTCTAGCCCAGATGGCTCCTCTGAGCTTTATTTAGATTGGCCTCATAGGCTCAACAAGTCCAAAGCCAATTTTCTACTATTCTTCCTCCTCTCCCAGCTCCTGTGATCCTTCCAGTTGTTCGTGTCAAAAACCTTAGTCCCTGTGACCAGCTCTGGCCCCCATCATTCTCACATGCCAGACGTTAGCAAATGCAGCCAGCTCTATTTTGCAAATGTGACTCTCCTCTCTCCTCGCCCGTCACTGGAATCCTTCACTCCTTGGCAGTACTGCAGTGTCCAGCGCCTCCTGGTATCCCTGCTTGCACCTCTGCCCCTCACTGCTCAAGCGGCCTGAGGGGTACATACAATCCCCATCCCAGCTAGGCAGGCTTCCTTGGTCCACAACCCTCAGGGTTTGCTCCAAGTTCTCAGTATGAAGAGCAAGACCGTAACTGATGGCCCATCAGCACGCGCCCTGTCAACTCCGCTGGCTGTCAAGTCAACGGAGCCTTTCTTGTCTACTTTATTTAAAATCCCAACAGGTAGTTTTTCCTTCCTTGGCCTGTTTCAGTGACTTCCCTATAGTACCTATTACCACTTTGAGTTTATTTAATTATCTGGATATTAAAAATTATAAATTACTATTAGTTTTATATATTTCTAAAACTTAACTTTTTTTAAACTTATGTGGATGTGTGTCTGTGTTTGTGTCTGTCACATGTGTGTGCCCATGGAGGCCAGGAGAGGGTGTCAGATCCCCTGGAGCTGACATTACAGGAAGTTGTGAGGCACCAGGCATGGATGGCTCACAAATGAAGTGGGGTCCCTGGAAGAGCAGCTTGCATTCTTAACCACTAAGCCAGCTCCCCACCTCCCTACTTTTAGTTTTTGAGACAGGGCCTCTCTAGTCCAGGCTGACCTTGAACTCTAGTGATCTTCCTGCCTCAGTCTGCTAAGAGCTGGAATTAGAGGCATTGAGGCGCCAGCTCAACTGTTTCTTTTCTATGCATTCCCACTAAAACATTGACTTCATAAGGCCAGAGGTCAGCCAGTGGAATTTATTTATGCGCACTTTCCCAACACAACACGTGCTTAGAAAATGATTTGAATGGACAGCTGGCTGAAAACAAAGAACACAGGATGGGACAGGCAGTCGTAAGAAAAGGCAGAAGGGTGCACAAAAAGCACAAAGCTGGAGGGCAGGAGGTATGCCTTCGAGGCGGGCAGAACACTTGCCTAGCATACGTGAGGGTCCCTCCATGTCCATCACCATGAAATAGTTAAAAAAAAGTTTGAAAGGCGGTGAGAAGAAAGCTGGAGAATGAGAGCAGGGAGCAGAGGTAGGGAGACGCTGACAGAAAGGAGGAAATGGTGAAAGCAGAGGGGAAGAGGGAGAAAAAAAACCGAGCCGGGAGACAGAGGTTACCCCACACCCCGTTTACCATCAGGAGCCCCGTCACACACTACTAGGTCGGCAGGGCAGCCCTCAAAGTGCTTGATGATCTCCTTGGCAGTGGAGAGCTATAGAGAAAGAGGGATGAGTGGTCTTGGTGCCCCTCTGCTGCCCTCACCCTCAAATCCCACCTGCCCACAGCCCTAGCCTCAAAGCCTCTGAGACGGCCATGTTCTTAGGCTTTGCCTGCCCAAGACCAGGTTCCATCTCTAGCGACCCATCCTCACCATTTTTTGGTGTCTCTGCAATACGATCTACTGGCTGTCTGCTGTTAATCTGTCTTTCTCAGTTTGTCTCTGATACAGGGATAGAACCCAATATGCTTTGCTCATGTTATACAAGTGTTCTAGTGCTAAGCTACCTCTCCAATCTCCCTCCTCTTTCTTTTCCTTTTCTTTCTTCTTTTTTGTTTTGGTTTTTCAAGACAGGGTTTCTCTGTGTAGCTTTGCGCCTTTCCTAGATCTTGCTTTGTAAACCAGGCTGGCCTCGAACTCACAGAGATCTGCCTGCCTCTGCCTCCCGAGTGCTGAGATTAAAGGTGTGCGCCACCACCTCCTGGCTCATTTTTCTTTTTAAAAAATGTATATAGGTGTTTTGCCTGTATGTATGTTAGTGCCCCACACATATGTCTGGTGCCGGGCAGGCCAGAAGATGGCATGACAATCTCTGGGACTGGAGTGACAGACAGTTGTGAGCCATTGTGTGGGTGCTGGGAATTGAACCTGGGTCCTTTGCAAGAGCAACCAGTGCTCTTGACTGCTGAACCATCCATCTCTTCAGCTCCTAAAGTATTTTAAAAACTGCATTTATTTATTCACTTATTGTGTGTGTAAAGTTTAGGTCCATGTGCAACTGTATGCACATGGAGGTCAGAGGACAACTTTCAGCATTGAACTTGGTCATCGGGTTTGTCGGCAAGCATCCTTACCTACTGAAGCCACCCTGCAGTCCTCTCTCTTTTTAATTCTGAGCTACAGTCTCATTATAGAACTCAGGCTAGCTTTGTGTTTATTACCCCTCAGCCTCAGCCTTCTAAATCCGAGGATTACATATTACTTCCACTGTTTGTATTGCCTTGTTTCTCTTCCAGTTCTCATAGCCCCCAAGTAGAGCCTTCTCCCAGGATAACCCCAATACTCTGTCATGCGCTCACCTGAGTGATGTCCCCCTGTATCTGTATCACGCCTGCGAGTGGAGCCATAGCCTGCAAGTCCACAGCCACCACCTGACCGGAACTCTGGCCCCTGTGGACAGCACAGTCCATGTCAGCACACTCTTTACACCCAGCCCTTCCTGCTTCCCCCCAGCTTCACCCTCCCAGACCTCCACTCACCCAACCTTCTGGCTCAGCACCTGGCTCCAGCTGCCTGGGGCCGCACACAGGTCAACTGCTCGTTTCACACCTGCGCATACACAGTGAAGACATACTTTGTCAGCTGCATGGACCTTTCTCACCTGAGGACCCTACTACAGTGAGCTCTGCAGAAAAGCGGCCTTCTCTTCACTCCCAGGTCACTTGGCCACCAAGTCAGGCACCTTGGAAGAGTTGGAATTCCTCATCCAGTTGAAGTAGCTTGAAGGCACTCCGGGCCCGCCAGCCATTCTCCTTGGCCAGGCGGTAGTAGACATCCCGTTTATCCTTTGAAGTCCGTCCCATCTCACTCTGCTGGTAGGCAGTGGGCTGACGCTGTCCTGTAGGAGTAAACAGGGTAGGTAACAGGATATCACCTACCTGTACAAGGTAAAGAAAACAAAGTCCACTTAACTGAGTTTATATGACCCATCTGACAGTTCATTCAACACATGGAGACTGAAGCCCTGGTAGGCTCCCATCACTGTGGGTACCACAGACTCCACAGTTCATGACCTACTACTGACCCTGCCCACCTCCTGCTCTCACTGACACTCTACACAAGTAACCTCTGTCTCTCTCAACTATTTTCTCTGCTCATTTCTTCTCTATTAATACCTGAGCATCTTCTAGTTATTTCCAGTAGCTCTAGATTCACAGAACCCTACTACCCCCCATTAATGCCATGCTTTTCACATCTAATACCTCGACACAACCTTATTCCATCTCCCACAGCCTAATCTCTCTCCACTCTGCAGTCCATCAATGCCTTAAAAGATCAGGCCTCCAGCCATTAATTACCACCACCTTAATCTCCAGTAATGCCTAGAGAATCATGACCTGTTAGGTCTCTATTATGCCCATTTATTAGCTCCATTAACTCAGCTCTCCAACCAACCCCTCAAAGATCACACTAGTTAGTGGCCCTCAGTATCCTTTTCATCAGTACACACATTACCCTGCATGCTCACACAGCTTCTGTTTCTTCTTTCTTCACTCCCCCCACGAGGCCTTTTATCACTCTGCCTACCCATCCCTGTTATTCTCTCCATAACCTCGCCATCATCGATTATTATGTAGACTGCTGACTATCCAGAACTCTCAGGAGTCACACTCTCATTAGTGATTCTTTCATTTGCTAACCAGTGAGTGCACTCTATCGGTCTCCATGAACAACTCAACTAAAATATCATCAGCCTTCATTAATTTTCTGGTGGACACAGTTGATGATACTTTAGTTGACGTGCTAATACCTTAAAGACTCAGCTTCTATGAACATCCCCAAGTCAATCTTCATGACCTCACTGACCATCACCCTATCAGGATCACCAGATATCCCTCAAGGTGGTCCAGCGGTTAGTAGAGCAGTTGTGTAGCTACATGTTGCATCCCCTCGAGTTCACACAGCATCCTAGTTTCCTGCTCTAGGTAAACTTCCCAGGGCTTGACTGAACTATACAGCTGCAACATCGAGAATGAACCCCCTCCATCCCAACAGGGTAGGCATGCCTACAGTCTTGGTCCTAGTTTGTCCTCGGTGCCCCAGGACCTACTTTAGCTCTTGGATAGGGTGAGAGGCTGGATCACCAGCTTCAAGAAGAGTGTGCAAACCGGTGAGAAAAGGTAGGACTTCAGCTGGTGTTCGGAGTTGACCCGAAGGCCTGTTGCGCATACCTAGAGGTTGTCGCAACGTGGCAAACTTTGCATTGTGAAACAGTTAAGCTCCACGGAGGTCCAGACCAGAGCAGAACGTATGACGTTAGTCTCGTCATCATTTGTCGACATATCCGGGCCACAGGAACTTCTATTCCCAGAATGCAACTCACATTGATTAGCCAATAATGTTGCAAGGCAACTGAACCCGCTCTTTGTTCTTTGTTTCAAGGCCAAGGTCGTATAGCCGCGCTCAGGAGGGCGAGGCAGCCAGATCGCGAGTTCTCGGCTTATCTGGCCTATATAGAGAGACCTTGGTATGGGAAACCCCCACCCCGCTCCACGCACTCGCACAAAAAAGCAAGATAAAGGAGGCCAAGATAACTTACTTAGCCGCCTCTTTTTATATCTTGGTGGTCATTGACTTATGTACTACATTTCCCAGAATTCAGCGATATGACCACGCCTATTCTCTTTAAGTCTGGCGGGAAGGGAAATTACGCAAGGTGGTGGCGCGTCACTAGGCGGCGCAGGAAAGCTTGTTGCGAAAGTACGCTAATGGAGAAGCTACCGCGTGCAATTTTGAATCCTACTTGTACTGGTCGATTGCAGTGCTTTCAATTTTGCCATCTGAGAACTTTAGGTTCCCCATCTGAAAAATGGAGATAATCACCGATGAAGATTCACGGTGTTTGAAAAAAATTTTTTTTCTTAAAAAAAAAAAAAAGATTCACAGTGTTAATTGGAGAGTTAGAATGATGTACATCATTTCCTCATTATACACTTCCCAGTTTTTTGGGAAACATTTTAACCCCCACGCACTACTAAGAAGCCTATCTATGAATGTGTAACACGGCACACTGGGTAAAGGCTCTTGCTGCCAAATCTGACCACCTGAGTTCCATTCACCGAACTCCCACCCCTACATGCACACTGTGACACGTGCCCCCTCCCCAAATAGAGAAATTAATTAATAAGTAAGTGTGAATAAACGTTTAAAGCATGCCGGGCGGTGCTGGCGCACGCTTTTAATCCAAGCACTCGGGAAGCAGAGCCAGGTGGATCTCTGTGGGTTCGAGACAGCCTGGTCTCCAAAGCGAGTTCCAGGAAAGGCGCAAAGCTACACAGAGAAACCCTGTCTCGAAAAACCAAAAAAAAAAAAAAAAAAAAAAAAAAAAGAAAGAAAGAAAAAAAAGTTAAAAGCATATGTGTATGTGCATATATTAGTGTGTGTTTGCTCATATGTCATGACCTAGTGCAAAAGATAAACAGTATTTTCCGTGCATTAGGCACTAAGTGCTGTCAGTGATATGCTGGTAAATGGTTAACTGGCTTTTGGCAGGGTAGGGAGTTGGGTCTGTTTGTAGCATTTATTAGTTTCCATGGTTTATGTATTATCCATCATCTGGTCAGATTTTAAGTCACCCATGTGTAGTCTGAGCACATTATGTATTAACTGGACCGTACAATGGGAGAAATGGCTTCAAAAGCATAGAAAATGAACGAAATGCAGTAAGATGATTAAGAAGTGATAAGTTTTAAATATCCATTACCTTTAAAAATCCAATCCACTTCATTGCTAAGTTCACAGTGTTATATTTTCTGTTCTCTCCCCGTCTCTTTCTTTCTCTCTCCTTGGTTTCAGTGTAGGTAAAGGTGGCCTCCAACTCATGAACCACTCCCCATCTTCCAAATGCTGAAGTTTGAGCTGCTCCCCCACCCCTCATACACTGTTCAGTATTTCATATTTTATTTCCTTAAGACAAGGTCTCATTATGTAGTGCTGGCTGTCCTGGAACTCACTACATAGACCAGGCTGGCCTCAAATTCACAGAGATCCACCTGCCTCTGCCCCCTGAATGCTGAGGTTAATCAGTATTTCGTTTTTTTTTTTTTTTTTTTTTTTTTTGGTTTTTTTCGAGACAGGGTTTCTCTGTGTAGCTTTGCGCCTTTCCTGGAGCTCACTTGGTAGCCCAGGTTGGCCTCGAACTCACAGAGATCCGCCTGGCTCTGCCTCCCGAGTGCTGGGATTAAAGGCGTGCGCCACCACCGCCCGGCTCGTTTTTTTTTTTTAAAGATTATTTTTATTTTGTGTGTATAAGTGTTTTGTCTGCACATATGTGAAGAAAACACTCATGCCTGCTGCCCAGGGAAGTCAGGTGTCAGATCCTGGAAGTAGAGTTCTGGATGATTGTGAGCCATCATGTGGGTGCTGGGAACTGAACCTGCTCTTTTGCAAGGGCAACACATGTTCTTAACTGTGGAACCATCTGTCCAGCCCCATTGTTTTCTTTTTTAACAATAGTTATTTAGCAATCAGCTTACAAAATCCCTGAAAATTGAACTAGCTTACTTGTGAAAACCTGTAAAGTTGTTTCCAGTGTACTGCTGAGTTCTTAAAATGTTATTTTTAGATTTATTTTATGTGTGTGCATGTTTTGCCCGCATGGATGTATGTGAATCGCTTGCATGCCTGGTTACTTCTGAGGTCAGAAGAAGGCATTGGATCCCCTGGGACTGGAGTTTCAGATGACTGTGAGCTGCCTTGTGGGTGCAGGGAATCAAACCAGGGTCCTCTGCAAGACCAAAAAGTGTCCTTAATAGCTGAGCCATCTCTCCAGCCTCCTGAATCCCACCCCCCCAATTCAATTTAATTCTTACAACAGAGGAGCTAATGATCCTTAACTTACAAAGAGGAGACTGAGGCACGGAAAGGATATATATTATGGGAAGTGTCTAAACATAGGTAATTTAACATACATGTTTAAGAGTGTATAAAAATACAGTGATGTATAATTTTAAATTACACAGTAGTAAACAAACAGTAAAAACAGGTCACATGTAAATAAAAATATATAATAGTAAATATTTTATATATTTGGTATCATGTATAAAACCTAGGTATCATTCTACACATGTACAATGTATTTGATAATACTATTTGTATGGTACTGTTTCTGTACATTTAGTAAAGTAACTGCATTAAATACAGATATGCTACTAAATAAATAGATACAAACTGCTTTATTTTATTTTTGAGATAGGGTCTTGCTATACAGCCAGGCTGTCCTTGAGCCTCAGGCCTCCCACCTTAGTCTCCCAAGTGCTGAGATAACAAGTGTAACATTTGATACCCAGCAAATGTCTGATGCTTTGTTGGGTGGTGATTCAGGAGGATGAAAAGAACAGGCAGTGAAGAAAGGATTATGTTGCCTTTTCTTCCTTTGTTTTTTGAGACAGGGCTTCTCTGTGTAGCTTTGGAGCCTGTCCTGGAACTCACTCTGTAGACCAGGCTGGCCTCAAACTCACAGAGATCTGCCGGCCTCTGCCTCCTGAGTGCTGGGATTAAAGGCGTGCGCCACCACCCTCCTGAGCCTTTTCTTCCTTTCTAGATGAGATCTTGAGCTGGTGCCCTGCACCTGGTGGGCTCAGTCCATTTTTCTGCCTCAGCCTTCAGAGGAGCTTGGACTGTAGTTTGTACCGTGGTATGGAGCTGCATCGTTATTTTAGATAAACAGTTAGCTGCTGGGTAAGGCTTCTCTGAGAAGGTGACTCCCGAGCTAAGACCTGCAGAAGGGCACACTCTGGGAATATCTGGAGGAAGTGCATTGAAGGAAGAGGGAAAACAGATGCAGAAAGCGGAGTGGGAAGGAGTTTGGAGAGTATTCGGAGAACTGAAAGATGGACTCTTGATGCCTTTGAATGGGAGGTTCATCAGGTGGAGGGAGGTTCCTTTAGTGATGTTCTCTGCTGCCTAAAACAGGGCCTGCTCACAGCTGTTTATTTGAAACTATCTTTTCGTGGCTTTAAAAGTCCTTCATTTTCTTCTCAGTATGTTCTGTTTTCATTCCCCCAGCCAGGTGGGGTCTTATGCAGATAAGGTAAACGGCCTACCTTTGAGCTGCATCCCCAGCCTGGCTTTCTGGATTTATATACATATATGTATTTTAAGGCCGGGCTTGGTGACACACACCTTTAATCTCTGCACTCAGGAGGCAGAGGCAAGAGGATCTCTGTGAATTTGAGGTTTGAGGCCAGCCTGGTCTACAGAGTGCTTTCCAGGCCAGTCAAGGCTACAAAGAAAGGTCCTGTCTCAGAAAAAAAAGTGTGTGTGTGTGTGTGTGTGTGTGTGTGTGTGTGTGTGTGTACATGCACACATTTCTATGGTGCTTGTCTAGAGGTCAGAGGACAACTTTAGGGAATTTGTTCCTGCCTTCCACTTTGTCGAGGTCGGTCCTCTTACTGCTGTTCTACGTAGCCCAGGAAGCTGGCATGCTAATTTCTGGACTATTCTCCTGTCGCACTATATGGGGATACCAGATAAATAGCACTGCATGCACCTTTTTACATGAGTTTTGGAGATCGATCTTGGGTCATCTCACTTGTGTGGCTAGTGCTTTTTACGCACTGAACCATGTCCCAGACTCTAATTCTTTTTTTTTTTTTTTTTTTTTTTTGGTTTTTCGAGACAGGGTTTCTCTGTGTAGCTTTGCGCCTTTCCTGGAGCTCACTTGGTAGCCCAGGCTGGCCTCGAACTCACAGCGATCCCCCTGGCTCTGCCTCCCGAGTGCTGGGATTAAAGGCGTGCGCCACCACCGCCCGGCATTTTTTTTTTTTTGTTTGTTTTGTTTTTTGGTTTTTCGAGCCAGACTCTAATTCTTAAGAGGTCCTATGAAGAGACAGAAAGATTCCTGACGGAGATTTTTTTTTTGAGTGCCCTGGATAGGGCTGTGATGGGGCCCTGTTGTGTAGCAACAACCGCTCAAGGTACCTGAGAGTCAAGGAAGGAGGGGCAGCTTGAGATGCAGCTCAGTGGTGGAGCACTTGCCCGGTGTGTGTGAGGGTCTAGGACCGAGGTTCTCAGCGGAGCCCTATCGCCACAAAAGAAACAAATGTTACATCAAATGAAAAGGCAAAGCCGCAGTGGCGTCAGTGGAGCTCGGGAGAGTCTGGTGGTGTTACGGGAAGCTGGTTCCCATGCTACAGTAAACAAGTGTGAGGAAGGAAGGGTTCCAACAGGCCACTGCTCCACAAGCGAGGAGGGGGTGCCAGGCATCGGGGGCCATGCTCATCCTGTTGGATGCCTTCCTATGTCCTGTTTTCTTGTGGGCCACAAAGAGGATGTTTAATTTTTAGCAAAGAAACGTGCTTCCTCCAGCAGGGCTCGGGGTTTGGGGGGCAGGAGCTGGGCTCTGAATTCCTCACGCCACTGGAGTTACTAGTGCCACCAAGAAGACAGACTGGGCCACCGCTCCTCAATAAGCCAACGAAAGAGACGAATTGACAGTGAGAAGCAGGGAAAGGAGATTTAATCATCATGGGCACTTTGGAAGGAAGAACAAAGAAGATCAGTGGCCATCTTCCACCCAGTCTAGCTTAGGGGACCTGACACAGGGCTCAGGTTTAAGTAGGAGGTCAGAGCTACGGAGAGGTATGCAGTCCCAGTCAAGGTGTGCTTCTGTGGCTGCGTCAGACCTTCGGGTGTCGTCTCCAGGCTCTCCAGCAAGGTAGCTTGACAAGTTAGAAAACCTCTTTCCTCGAGACAACGTTTCCCCCTGGCTGGCCCCAGATTTCAACCTTTTTCTTTACCCAGCATGAGATTCCTGGGGAAATTCCAATTTCTTGGGGGGCATTGTTTCAATCGTCTAATAGGCCAGGGAAGGGACACAAGTGTCTCTTTAGAATATCCTCATCCCTGCCAGGCAAGCCAGTTCCACCCAGGCTCTTCCCGGAGCCAGCGGCTCCCACCCAGCACCCCACTGAGTGTAAAGGTGTCCTCCCCACCCCCTCCTGAAGAGGTCAAGGAGGGGCGCAGCTGCCAGAGCAACTCTTTCCCAGAGAGGGCATTTGAAGAGTATGAGGGGGGAAGAGGAAGAAGCCTGGGCCTAGACCAGCTTCAATCACTGTGCTGGGGGCAGGGGTGGGGTGGGGAAGCAGGGGGTGCATGGACAACTTTGAGGGACAGGAAAGGATTGAAAAGAGTTCCCCAGTGGGGTTCCTGCATGAAAGGACAGATTAAAATCCTAAATGCAGAAGAGTGTGGGGAGGGCGGGGGCGGGGGGGGGGGGGGTTGCTTTACAGACCATCCATTCATTTCAAAAATATATAGTCAAGCAAGTAAGATGGGCTAAGCATTGTTATAAGTTTTACTTTAGAAATTTATCTCCCCTATAACTTCCTAAATTAGGCATTATCTTGCTCTTGAGGAAGCTGAGGCAAGACAGAATTCAGGAATTTCTCATGACCACAGAGCTAAGGAGTGGCTGAGCAGAGAAAGCTTTGCAAAGAGTCGCTCTGTTATGTTGTCCTGCTCCTGGATTCTTAGCTATTTTTAATGAAAATCAGGGCTCTTCTTGAAGAACTGATAATCTTTCTCTCGCTCTAATTTACTTTTGAGATAGTCTCATCGTCTAGCACAAGATGTCTGTGACTTCTTGTCTCGGCCTCCACGGTGACCAGGCATGGGTCGCCATACCCTGCTTACCGAAATGACTTTTAGTTGTCGAAATAGGAGTGCCAAGATGCCAAGTGTCACACAAAGCCCTGCTTTACTGAAGCAGCCAGTCCTTCAATGACCTTGAGTAGGAGTCCCACTCTGACGAACTAACAAAGTGTTCTGCTCTCTGGCACAACCTCAAGGCTGCAGGCATACTCAAGAACATCTGTTCCTCCTATAACAGGTTGTCCTCCACAGCCAGATCCCACTCGCCCTTCGCTGAGCTCGGTGCCAATATATGTTGCGCATCTGATGTGTACAGTGCTCTGAAACTTTGAGAGGCTAAAAACGGAGTTGACAGGCTAGCTGACGGTTCGTTGCCCCATCCCGGCTCCTTTGACAGATTAATAATAATAATAATAATAATAATAATAATAATAATAAAAATAAAATATTGCACTTGATGTTTTTTGACTCTTTGCTGTGTGCCTGGTAGCTCTGTGGTGGGCAATACTAAAGAGCTGACGAAGGTTCTGGTAAGGGAGATGAGATCAGAGCAGAGTAGGCTGTGGCTGAGAAATGGATAGGTGCGTGGGTGGGTGAGGGTGTCTCTTTTTTTTCCCCCAAAGTACATTAATTCTTTAGACAAGAGACTTGAGGTGTTTCTTGAAGTGTAAATACTTGCCTCTCCCCCACTTAGTCACATGGGCCAAGGCTGACAGGTGTCTTTTTCCCTGGCCAGCCTGAAGTACAGATGCGTAGTGAGTCCCGGTGGGGGAGGGTATCAGAGGAGAGAGACATCTGAGTAGGCCTGAATAAAAGGGAAGGAGACAGCTTCTGGAGTGTGTGTGTGTGTGGGGGGGGGGGGCACCGTGTGTGATGTGTAAGGTGTGTGTGCGCGTGACGATTGTGGGCGTATCTTATGTGTCTGGTCATGTTTTCAGCCATGACCACAACAAGGACACAAGCTGCATATGTGCCTTCCTATTCAGTGGCCTGGTTGTGTCTTCCTTCTACACCGCCTCCCCAACCAATGTGCAGTACCGTCTACTTGTGCCGTTCATCTGTATGGAGGTGTGTGTGGCGTAGGTGTTTATGTGTGTTCTTTGTAAGACTTGTGGGTGCGTTTCTCACGTGTATTTTCTCCATGTGTCTGCTGTGGCCGTGGTCATGCCTTTCTTTGGTGAGTGGCTACAGGTGTGTGTAGTATGGGTGTTCCTTGGGGCTATTGCATTTATACTATCGCGATCCTTGTTTCTTCCTCTTGCGCATTTAGGTATACTTTCTGATTACCCCTTTGCAACATCATAAGCGTACTTTCTGCATTCCTGCAGCTCTTATTTATATGCCTTTGTACGGTTTCTCTGGATGATTGATTTGCGAATCCTTGTGTTTGTGCTTGGGCTGTGTGTGGCCATGTGCTTCAGTGCAGATAGGTGGGTGTGCATAGCCCTGGGTTTCTCTGTACCATCCTGTTTGCTTGTGACTGCCTGCTTCTCTCTGACCAGAGCTGTGTGTGGCTACATGTGGCCACAAGGGCACACCCGAGAGCCCTTGGACACATAGGTAGCGTTTGGAGGCTGGGATGAGGAAACTGGCCTCTGGCACCATCTGACCTCAAGTGCAGAGAAGATGTAGGAATGCACTGTGCTCTGTGCACTCATCTGTGTGCCCATCTTTGCGAGGCTGCGTGGGAACAATCAGTTGGTTCTTTCGGTGTGCCTGTGAGTCCATGGGCAACTTTGTCTCCAAGTCAATCTGCTGCCAGTTTACGTGTTGTGTGAGGCTTTGATTCTGTGGGGGACATTTGTAGAACTGATAGTAGTCGGCATGGCTGTGAGTTTCTGGCTGTCCCATTAAGCCTAGGTACTCCATATGCAGTCCTGAGTCCATAGCGTGTTCCTGTCTCTCAGCCTGAATTTGTGGGTGATTGTGAGTCTTTTTGTGCATCCCTGAGTCCCTGGATGGAGCTAGGAAGGAGCCTGTTGTGTAGCTGTGATCCCTGAGTGTGCAAGAGTCTTTTCTATTGTGGGGAAGTAGGTGGGGGTGGGGGCATCTAGGCTACCTTTGAAGGCGCAGCCAGCTTCTGGCCTTTCCGGGAATTCTATGCTCTCTGTAGGGGGTAGGCAGGCAGACCAGGTTCCACATCGAGGCTTCTCATCCACCTGGGCTTCAAGCAGCCTAGTCTAGTTAAGCTAGGATTCCATGCCTGACTCCCTGTAAGGAACTCATGCCTTGTCTGGGACAGACATGCCTGTCACATCTTTGGATGTGTGAGAACAGATAGACCTCCATCTATGACAGTGAGATAGACTGTGTGAGACTCTTCAATTAGGGTATGGACAGGCCCCACCCAATGCCTAGGCTGGGCTCCAAGACTCTGAGACACACCCAATCAGCAGATACTGTCCATACTCTTCACTCAATTACAAATGCTCTCCCTACCTCCGTCTGGGGGACCAAGTGTCTAGGGTCTTTTTCAGGCTAGGCTGCCTTAGATCGGCCTCTAGTGACCTGGCTGTATCTAACTGTGCTTCTGTCCTAAGGCTTACTCATCCCCTATTACCCCTGTCCCTTTGTCTCTTTGGGGTGATGTTCGGGACGCATTTAGCTGTACATATGTCCTGTGACTGGCTCTGATTGCCTTTGGCATTCCACCTGGTTACGGCATGAACCCATTTCCACCCGCCTGCCTGAGTTTGCCTCGATGGTATTTTCTTCCATTACCGTCCTTCCCAATGTTTGCTACTTTCTCGTCCCCTGTGCCTACCCTATCTGTCTTTCTGATTCACGTCCTTTCTGTCCTAGTGCTGTGTCTCTTGTCTTCCTTTTGGCCTGAGACTCTCTCTTTTTGTCTTCTCCTCTGCTGTCTGAGTCTGTTCCCTCTTTCTGCCTGTCCCTGTCTCTGGATGTGGCTCCACTCCTTCAATCATTCAGTGCACCCCAACACACACACACACACACACACACACACACACACCTTCGTTTTCCTTCGCATGGGTCCAAATGGGGTACTCCCCGCTTGTCTCCACCTAGGGTTCAAAGACGTGAAACTCAATTAAAATCAGCACTTCTTCCCTCTCGCCCAAGCAAAACAAAACAGCAGGAACACTGAACCAACCAGCCAGCCACCCCCCCAAAAAAAGAAAAACATCTCTGGTGTGATGATAGCACTTGGGAAGCAGGTTGGTATGGGACAAGGTAGAGGCAGAGTCCCCCCCGGTAGGAGCCAACCTGGCACTGAGGTCCCACAGTCCAAGTCTGACTTGAGAGAAACATGAAGGTGAAGAAGGAGGGCAAGGCATGCAGATGGTGGTCCTAGAAACTGTGGGTGGGGATGGATGGGTGTTTCAGGGGTTCCTTGGGGGCATTTTGAATGAAAGGGGGTGTCCTTTTGGTGCCTTCCTCACAGGAACTGAATTTAGAAGTCGTGGGAACCTCCAAAGGGTACTCATGGCTGGGGAGGAGAGGGATTCAGGATGTTTGCCAGGGCCGCACTATTCTGTAAAATTCCATTTTGTTGAGCTGTGAGAATTCCAGGAACTACAGTAATTGGTTTTTCAGAAGTAAATTAACTTGTTTTTCTAGATTTTCACTGCCTCACTCCATGGACCCCCCAGTAACCAACGGCCAGCCAGGACAGATGTTTACGGATCACCTAACATCCTTTGACTACTCAGTGGTTGCCCCTAGCAATGGTCAACTGCAGGTCCAAATGGAAACCTTTTAACCTTCTTTCCTTCCGGCTTCTCCTCTATTACTAACCCACCTTATAAGGGTATAGACTCTGAATCTAACAGAGGCCCCTCTGGAGGTTTCTCCCTGCACATGAAAGTCGGCAGTGTCTTAGGTCACTTGTTCCCTTGTCTGTTTGTCCTTCAACTGAACTTTCATTTGGTGGCCCCTATGGGGAGTGACTGTCCGTGAGCTCTCTATAGAGCCCCTCTCTGGCCCCTCATACCCTTTCCTTTCTCCAGGGACCTAGGAGATTGAGCTCCCCATTCTGGCCTCCACAGTGCTTACATACTGGCAAAACACCCAGACACAGGAAGTAAAAATAAATAAATCTAAAAAACAAAATGGTGTTATATATACAGGAAGGTGCTAGGTTGACTATTTAAAAGGCTAAGATAGCCCCAGCAGTGGTGTGTGGTGATATTGTGTCCCCCAATATATTGTGCACCCTAATAAACTTATCTGGGGTCAGAGAACAGAACAGCCACTAGATAGACATAGAGGCCAGAAAATGGTGACACACACACCTTTAATCCTATCACTTGGGAGGCAGAGATCCATACGGATCTCTGTGAGTTCAAAGCCACACTGGAAACAGCCAGGCAAGGTGACACACACCTCTAATCCCAGGAAGTGACGGCAAGAAGCAGAAAGGTTTATAAGGCGTGAGAACCAGGAACTTTAGCTTTTTAAACTTTTAGGCTTTTGAGCAGCAGTTCAGCTGAGATCCATTCGGATGAGGACTCAGAGGCTTCCAGTTTGAGGAAACAGGATCAGCTGAGGAATTGATGAGGTGAGGTTAGCTGTGGCTTGTTCTGCTTCTCTGATCTTTCAGCATTCACCCCAATATCTGGCTCTGGGTTTGTTCTTATTAATATGACCTTTTAAGATTCGTCTAGAGTGGTGGCATATGTCTTTGATCCCAGCACTTGAGAGGCAGAGGCAGGTGGATCTCTATGAGTTCTAGGACAGCCTGGATTATTTCACAGAGAAACCCTGTCTTGAAAAACCAAACAAAAACACAAACAAACAAAAAGGCTATTAGTCTATGATAAGTTTGGCTTTGTACTTGTAACATTTTAACATTTAACTCTTTATACTTATGTCATTTACTTATACATTTTAACATAGATGTAGCATAGAAGTACTATATTTAATATGAAAAAAATAAAATGTATATATTAAAAACACAAAGATAGCAGATGGAGACAGACATTCTAACTTAGAAGAATTCAAGTATAAGTACCCGCAAAATAAGATAGGAATCTGGGTAAACAAGGTTATATCAGAAGGAGCTGAAAGTATCATTACTTGTAAATTTATCAGACATAAGGTTAGTAAATTTTATCTCTGAGAAATAATTCAGCAAAAAACTAAATATATCTAGGATTTAAGAAATCTAAAAGTACAGTTCTTTCCCATAGCTACATCTACAGGACTGAAGATCATAGGCACAATGAAATTCTGTATAATGGACCAAATGTATATAGATTTAACTTTTTGTCCCATGAAGTAAGATCTATGATCACTATGAAATTTAGCCAGTGGAAAAGCATAGAACCAGTATTTAGAGAAATCTAATCATAGGTTCTTTAAATCTCATTTAGTAAAAGGATAAAATCAAATTCTTGTTTCTTTTAAAGCACCACGCATGTGCTTAGTGCGCACAGGGGTCAGAAGAGAGCATCAGCTCCCACTAGAACTGGAGTTACAGATGGTTGTGGATCATCATGTGGGTGCTGGGAATGAAACCTGGGTCCTCTGCAAAAGCAACAAGTGCTCCCAACCACTGAGCCTAAGCTCCAGCCCCCCAAATCTATGGTTTTACAAGACAGTTTTTGTGAACACTAACTACTAAGATTTGATAAGCATTAGTAAGAGCAGATCAATACTTAACCTTATTGTAAACAGAGACTCAGGCTTCAGTTTTATCTGGGTATACCAGAATTTAGATCTCAGAAGTTAAAATAGAGTGAGAACTATATTAAAACCATCCTTTGTACATTTTATATAAAAAATCTTTTTATGGGGGCTGGAGAGATGGCTCAGCAGTTAAGAGCACTGGCTGCTCTTTCAGAGGCCCCGAGTTCAATTCCCAGCAACCACATGGTGGCTCACAACCATCTATAGTAGAATCTGATGACCTTTTCTGGTGTGCATGAAGGCAGGACACTCTTATACATAAAATACACGAATAAAGAAACCTTTTAAAATATTTCTATCAATTATGTACTTTATATTTTGTATCTGTTTAAATGTAACAGCTTTTTGAAACACAATTGTATTTTATATTTATATTTGGAGAAAACCCTACTTCAGTTCCCAGCACTCACATATCAGCTAAAACCTTTCTGTAATTCTGGTTTCTAGTTCAGAAAAATCCATTGCCCTTTTTTCCCCTCCATGGGCAATGTACACATGTGGTATGCAGACATACATGCAGGCAAAGCACCCATCCACATACAATCAATTTTATTTGAGACTAGAAAATATGTTTAACAGTACAAGAAGAATATAGTAATCATTTCAAATATACTGAATAGGAAAACTGTATATGCAGTTTTAAAATTAAGTCACCTTAATTTGTTTACATATATATCTAGTCATACACATCCATACACAATCACACCCTTTAAAAAAGTTTTTTTTTCCGGGGTTGGGGATTTAGCTCAGTGGTAGAGCACTTGCCTAGCAAGCGCAAGGCCCTGGGTTCGGTCCTCAGCTCTGGAAAAAAAGAGAAAAAAAGTTTTTTTTTTCATTTTATGTATGTGTTTGCTGGCATGCATATATAATCACCACATGCATGCCTGGTGTTTGTGGAGACTTGAAGAGGTCATCAGATCTCTTAGAAGCATAGTTACAGACAGTTGTGAGCCACCATGTGGGAGCTAGGAATTGAACCCAGGTCCTCTGCATGAGTACCAATCCTTTAACAGCTGAGCCATCCATCTTTCCAGCCCCATATACACACCTCGTTTTTTAAGATTTATTTTTATTGTCTGTAATTGTGTGTGTGTGTGTGTGTGTGTGTGTGTGTGTGTGTGTGTGTGTGTGCAAATGAGTGCATTATGAATGCAAGTGACCATGGAGGCCAAAGGTGTGGGATCCCCTGAGGCTGTAGTTAGGAGTTAGAGATGACTGTGAGCCACCTGATGTGGGTGCTGAGAACTGAACTAAGGTCCTCTGGAAGAGCAGTGGGTGCTTTTAACCACCAAACTACTTCTTCCAGCCCCACTTCCTATATGTACACATCTTCCTTTTGTTTGTTTTTTGTTTTCTAAGACATATTTTTAAATCAGGTATATAGCACTCTATAATCTTAACAGTGGCCACTGGTTTTATGAAACGTAAAGACAATTTATATATATATATAACACGGAACACTATGAACATAGATAACACACAGCTGTAGACATACACAAATGATAACACATTAGCTGGACGGTGGTGGCGCACGCCTTTAATCCCAGCACTCAGGAGACAGAGGCAGGCAGAGCTCTGTGAGTTCAAGGCCAGCCTGGGCTACAGCGTGAGTTCTAGGACAGCCGGGGCTACACAGAGAAACCCTGTCTTGAAAAAAATGATAACACCTTAAAATAACATGATCACATTTAATCACTGAAGGGCAAAAATAGTGTAAACCTTCTATATCTAGGCAGACTGTGGGCCTTTGGGAAACAGAGGCGCAGCTGCGAGTTAGTTCGGGCAGTTTAACCCCCGCTCCTTCTAGAATACCTTATCTATTGCAGCTTGGCTGAGAGATGTATTGCAGGCTGGGGTGGGGCAGGAAGCTAGGGTCTGGTCAGAAAGAGAAAGAGGTGCGACGTATCCCTGCAGGCTAGAGAAGTCTGCAGATTGAACTATTTTAGCTTTTTTTCCCTTCAAAACAATGAATGTAGGGGCCCGTCGATGGCTCAGCAGGGAGATACTTGTTGCCGGGTCTGAGGACCTGAGTCCTACCCCTGGGATCCCCATAACGGAAGGAGAGAACTGGCCCCTGCAAGTTGTCCTCGGACCTCCCCCGATATGGTGCGGTGTGGTGTACAGCTCCCCCACCCCCAGCACAGTAAATAAATTAAAGTGTAATAAAATGTTGCACATAGAATTTTGAACTGTAACTCAGAAGGTGAGCCAGGAGGGGAGCCTCCCGTTGCTCTCCCCAGGGCAGCCAGCCAGGTGAGTGAAGACAGGCTTGCCAGTTTAGAGACGCTGAGAATTTGGGGCTTGCTTTGATCTACCAGTCTAGCTTGAGAAACTGCAGGTGTAAGCATCATGGGTTTCTCACTGAGCGATCCCGATCCCTGCAGGCAGATGTGGGCGAGATGCCCACATGGAGATGAATGGCCCGTTCCAGTTTCAGACCAGATAGGGGGGAAAAACAACGAGTGGGAAGCAGACAGAAATGAGTAGATTTGGCAGAGAAACTCTCAGAGGAGGGGTGGGTAGCTGTCCTAAGCTGCTGGAGTATATCAGAGTGGAGGAAGAGGAGAAAGCACAAAGTGAGCCTGGCTGAGCCTTGTTATCTGATTAGAGCAGGAGCTGGGTTAGGAAGCAGGTTTTGCTGGGCAGTTGCCCCTCAGTCCGGACGAGAGAAGATTTTTTTTGAAGAAGTAGATCTTTAGTAACAGGCTCCAGAAAGCTGTATACAACTGATAGAAGAGGTGGCCTTTGTGGCAAGTGAAAACATACTCATCACAAATGGGGAGTGGGACCTGACCTTGGAGATTTGTAGAGCCTCAAAGGCGGATCAGGAGGAGCAGAGAGAAAGGCAGAAGCTGAGGAAGAGGAAGAGGCTTTAGACAGTATTCCAGTGCACCGGTCCTTGAATTTGGAAGTCAAAAGCTTGTTGCTCTCTGGCCAGTCGTCGCTCTTGTCAGAGGGGTACGGTGGCCAGGCTGGGTTACAGTAGAAAACATTTAAGATATGCCATGTGGGTACTGGGAATCTAACAAGGGTTCTCTCTTAACTGCATCATTTCTCCAGGCCCTGTGACATTTTTGTGATCAAAACTCAAAATCCACTTAATGGGGTTAACTTTAAAGAGATGTGGAATCCTCTATTAAAATGACCTGTACTCTATGATGCCTTTTCTACAGCTGCCTCTAAAATAACAACAATAAAACACCCCTCAAATCCATAGACACCCCTTCACCTAGTGCCTGTCGGCCATTAGCTTTTCCATTTGTTCTCTACATCCTTAGGATGCTCAGCTCACGCCTAACTGTGTCTCTCCCCGCCCTCATGTGCCCTTTTCTCTCATCAACTTTACATTCCGGTGCAGTTCTAGTGGTCCCTTCCAGCTGTGCCCTCATAGCCGCATTCTGGTGTACTTTACCCTACTGTCAGGGTCCTGGTGGCTCTTCTGCACTTTTGTCCTGCTGTCAGGGTCCTAATGGCCCATCTTCTTTGCTGGGCTCTTTAACTTACTCCTGGGGTTCTGGCCCCTACCTTTTCTGGCTCATCCAGAACTCCTGTTCATCCTTTCCTGCTCCCTGATTAGCTCCTGAGTTACTCTGGACCCCTGTTCACTGTGCTGATCTCGTTGTGCAGGTAAACCGAGGCACACAAAGATGTGAGTCTGTCCTCTTCCTGTTCTGAACTCATTTGACTTACCAAACAAATACTCCCTCCATAATGGACACCATTCAATCTTGCCCATCCAAGGCTTCATTCCTTGATTGTCTGGTTCTGTACTTATGTAATATTTTCTGGGGGCCTCTTACTGACCTTGTAAGGTCAATACATGCTTTTTTGTTTGTTTGTTTTGGTATCAGGCTAAAACTAAAGAGGTAATACCAAACCTCCATGAAAAGGTATCATAAAGTACAGATAATTTTATTTTTTTACTTTTTTTTCGAGACAGGGTTTCTCTGTGTAGCTTTGCGCCTTTCCTGGAACTCGTTCTGTAGACCACGTTGGCCTTGAACTCACAGAGATCCGCCTGGTTCTGCCTCCCGAGTGCTGGGATTAAAGGCGTGCACCACTACACTGGGTGCAAGTACAGATAGTTTTAATCAGTTTGTTATAGATCTCTTTTTAGAGTGAATTCCCTTCACTGTTGATTTCTGTGGGTTTTGAGGTAGTTTTTTTTTTACAGAATGTAGCTGCCGGATTAAAAAGGCACCTAAGAGGTTTCCCCAGCCGTATGCACCCTGCTCGGATGAGAAACTGAAGATGCTGGCGCCACTGTTTATTGCTTTGTTTGGTTTGTTTGTCTCACTATGTAGCTGTGGCTGGCCTGACACTCACTGTGTGGAGTGTGAGGCTGGCTGCGAACTCTCAGAGATCTGCTTGCCGCTGTATCCTGAGTACTGACTGGTTACACCTAGTAATGGCCAGCTGCAGGCCAAAAAAGACACTTTGAAATTCAGAGGATTATAAGGGAGTACTTTAAAAATATATTCTCCATTAAGTTGGAAAGCAAAAGAAAGGGACAAATTCCTAGATTCATCCAAACCACCAAAATTAACCCAGGAGAGATTGACAATTTAAACAGACTTATAACAAATAATGAGATTGAAACAGTGATAAAGCTTTCTGACTAGAAAAAAATCCAGGCCCAGACAGATTCACAACATAATTCTACCAGATTTTCCAAAGAAGATCTACAACCAATATTTCTTAAATTATTAAAAAAAAAGAAAAAGAAAAAGAAAATCCAGGCGGTAGAGGTGCACGCCTTTAATCTCAGCACTTAGGAGGCAGAGGCAGGCAGATCTCTGTGAGTTTGAGGCCAGCCTGGTCTACAGAGAGTTCCAGGACAGTCAGGACTGTTATATAGAGGATCTCTGACTCAAAAAACAAAACAAAACAAAACAAAACAAACAATAAAACCAAACCAAAAAGGAGCAGTTCCAAACTCTTTCTATGAAGCCAGTATAATTCTAATATGCAAACCAGGTAAAGACACAAGAAAGAAAGAAACTATAGGCTAATATTCCTGATGACTGTAGATGCAAAAATCCTCAATAAAATACTTGTAAGCCGAATATAGGCATATATCAAAAAGGTCATCCACCATAATTAAGTGGAGATACAGGGATGCTTCAAAATACCTAAGTCAATAAATGTAATAAACCACAAAAATGGACTTAAGGACAAAAAAGACATGACAATCTCAAGAGCTACAGGAAGAAAAAAAACCTTTGACAAACCCCAACATGTCTTTATGATAAGCCCTAGAGAGCAGGACTGGAGGGAACATACCCCAACACAATAAGGCTATGTATGAAAAATCCACAGCCAACATCACCCTAAATGGAAAAAACTCAAAGCAATGCCATTACAATCAGGAAGGGGACAGGGCTGGTCACTATCTCCCCACCTTTCCAATAAGTGCTTGAAGCACTAGCTGGAGCAGCAAGACGAGAGAAGGGAATCAAAGGGATGCAGATAGGAAAGGAAGTCGATTGTCCTCATTTGCAGATGATATATTATACATAACAGAGCCCAAACATTCCACCAGAAAACTTCTAGAAATTATTAACAATTTTGGCAAAGTGCCAGGAAACAAATTCAAGTTAAAAATTCGTAGCCTTTCTACACACCAGCAACAAGCGTGCTGAGAAATAAGATCATGGACCTAGTCCCATTCATTACAGCCTGAAAATATCCAAGAATAAACATAGCCAAGGAAGTGAAAGACATCTATAATGAACACTTTCAATTTCTGAAGAGACTGAGGAAGGCACTAGAAAATGGAAAGATCTCTCATGCTCATAGACTGGTACAATTACCACTGTGAAAAGGACCGTTTTACCAAAAGCAACGTATAGATTCAAAGCAACCCCAATAAAAATCCCCCCAACATTCTTTACAGAAATAGAAACAAAAGTCCTAAAATTCTTATGGAAACACAAAGACACTAGACAGCCAAAGCATTCCTGAGCAAAAGAGCTGGATGGATCACCTTTTCAGTTCTCAAAGTCTATCATGGCACGATAGCGTGTGGGTTCCTTTTCTGTTAGCTTGACTCAATTAGAAAGAGGGAACCTCAATTGAGAAAGTGCCTCCATAAGACTGGCTTAGAGGCCGGGCAGTGGTGGCACACACCTTTAATCCCAGCACTCGGGAGGCAGAGGCAGGCAGATCTCTGTGAGTTCGAGGCCAGCCTGGTCTACCAAGTGAGTTCCAGGAAAGGCACAAAGCTACACAGAGAAACCCTGTCTCAAAAAAAACCAAAAAACCAAAAAAAAAAAAAAAAAAAGAAGAAGAAAGAAACAAGCTGAGCAAGCCATGAGGAGCAAGCCAGTGGGCAGCACCTCTTCATGGCCTTTGCTTCAGTTCCTGCCTCCAGATTTCTGCCTTGAGTTCCTGCCCTGACTTCTCCTCATGATGGACTGTGACCTGAGAGTTCTGATTAATATGAAATAAGCCATTTCCTCCCCAAGTTGCTTTTGATCATGGTATTTTGTCATAGCAACAGAAAGCAAATTAAACTGTATAGTAATAAAACAACAAGAACTACACATGAACTACAGCCATCTGATATTTGACACAGATGCCGAAAAAAATCACACTGGGGAAAAGACAACATCAACAAATGTTGCTATGCCCACATATAGAAGAATGAAATTAGATCCATATCTATCATTCCGCAGAAAAATTAACTCCAAATGGAGCAAAGACCTAAATGCGGAACCTGAAACACTGAAACTGCATGCTGCACTGCATAGGTGTAGGAGAGGGTTTTCTGAATAGGCCTCCATTTGCCAAGGAATGAATGCCAACAATCGACAAGCGGGACCTTATCAAACCAAAAGGAAATAATTGAGTGAAGATGGAGTCCACAGAATGGGAAAAGATCTTTGCCAGCTATACAGCCGATAGAGGATTAATATCCAGAAACTATAAAGAACTAAACAAACAAACAAAACAAAACACCAGATAGTCAAGAAAACAAATGACCCAATTAAAAAATGGGCTTGGGAGCTAGTCATGGTGGCACTTGGGAGGCAGGGACAGGCAGATCTCTGTGTGTTTGAGGCCTGGGCTACAGAGAGAGTTCTCAGTAGGGAGGCCTTTGTCTCAAAATGAAAAAGGGAAGGGGTATGGATCAGAGAGTTCTCAGAAGAAAAAATAAATATGGCTAAGAAATATCTCAAAAAGTGTTTAACATCCTTAGCAATTAGGGAAATGCAAATTAAGACTACTCTGAGATTTCATTTACCCCAGTCAGAATGGCTATCAAGAAAACTGGAAACAAATGCTGGAGGGGTTGGAGAATAAGGGATAACTTCCCTTATTCGATGTTGGTGGGATTGGTGGAAATCAGAATCTTTGATTTCTCAAGGAGCTAAAAAGAAATCTATCCCGTGATCCAGCTGTAGCACTCCTTGGCATACGCAAAGGACTTGGCGTCTTATCCTGTCTATCTCACCCAAGGATTCGTGTGCTCTTGTACAGCTGGCAAAGATCCTCACCCATTCTGTGGGCTTTTTACTCAACTTGTTGGTCATCGCAACTCTACTCACTACTTCTAGCTAGAAAGAGAAACAACTTAAATGTTCTTCACCTGATGAATGGATTAATGAAAATGTGACACACACACACACACACACACACACACACACACACACACACACACACTATGGAATACTATTTAGCTGCAAAGAAAAGTGAAATCATGAAGCTTGCAGATAAATGGATGGTAACAGAAAATACTATACCAAGTGAAGTAACCCAGACCCAGAAAGACAAACTTCACATGCTCTCTCTTATTTGTGGTTCCTAGTTCTGAATCTTTGGATATGAGTATATAACCTAGTATAACCAAAGAAAGAAAAAAAAAAGGGGGACCAGGAGGGGGAATGAGGGGTGTGTGTGAAGAACTCTAGAGAGGGAAATAGCAGGTCATAGGTGCTATGAGGGGGGAAATGGACAAAGGGGGTATCTTTAACTGTGGAGGAGGGCAATACAGAGGGGGAGGGATGGAGGAGGGATAAATGACACTAAATATGTTTGAAAAAGCCATAGGGAATTGTCATTTTATATTTACCTAATATTGCATGTGATAAACTGGGCAGTAGAGGCACATGCCTTTAATCCCAGCACTCTGGAGGTAGAGGCAGGAGGATCTCTGTGAGTTCAAGGCCAACCTGGTCCACAGAGTGAGTTCCAGGACAGCCAGGGCTACACAGTGAAGCTCTGTCTTGAAAAAACAAAAAAAATTACATGTGATATATATATATATATATATATATATATATATATATATAATCTCATACACACACAAATACATGCATACACACACATACACATTTAAATGAAGTTACACCATTGGGGTGATAATGCTTCTTACAAGAGCCATAGTCTAACAAAATCCTCAGTTCCAAACATGAGAAGCTTCCTTACAAGTCATTGCTCAGGGAAGTCCAAGAGACTCCTAAAACAATATAGGCTTATTGCCATTGTTCTTGTCTGCCTCCCAGAATTTGAAGGTGAATGCCTGCTGCTGAAGACACCACACTCTTTGGACACAGGACTTGGAGGAACTGAGCCAGAACTGACCTGGAAGCCTCCTCTGTGAGGACTAGCTCCTAGAGTACTGGAAGGTGCCATGCAAGCTGCCCTGGGAGGGAAACTATCCACCTCCCTACCCATCTGTGATGACTGTGAAACATAATGACCAGTGCAGCAAGATACATCCAAAGGGGCAATAGTGGTACTTCTATTTTGGGGGTAACCAACAACTGTCTAATCAGACTAAAGGCTCAATCAAGCCTGGAGGTGCAAACCTAGCCAGTTTACCCATGGCTAGTAAGGTCATGGAACCTAGAGGAGAATGTACTAGTGCCCATTTCTAGTACTATTTGCATTCTAAGTAGTTATCTTTATAACCACAGGTAAGTGTAACTCTCACCCTTCATAAAAGAAGCTTCTTTTTGCTGCAGAGGGAGACCATTATTGAAAGCCATAACCGGTCAAAATGCAGAGAACAAGTAACTGACCGTGGTGTGTCCATTCCCAATTGATACACATACAGCACAACGTCTACATCCAAGGCTTGGAGAACATCATGGAAGAGAGGTCAGAAAGGTTGTAAGAACAAGAGGTTCAGGGCATTGGCTGAGAGCCTATATAGGACAAGGAAGTTACACCCATACAATCTCAAAAGTATGGTTGCCTATACAATGACACCAGTTCATATAGATGGGGAAAATCTCAAAAGGCCTCCCTTGTAAATGAAGTCACAATTGCTACTGGCAGTTAATGGCTGCTGAAAGAGCGAGAATCGGTATTCCTCAGGGATGAGCTCCCCAATTGGTTATGCAATACCCATGGTCAGTCCTAAAAACATATACATTCAAGCAACACTAAAGAGACTCAGCAGGTTGTATTTATATATGTATGTATGCATGTAACAATAATAATTAGAGGAAAACAGTAGAGATAATACATGAAAGCCGAAGGAGGGCTTGGAGGTAGAGGAAGGAAAACAGTGGGAAGCAGAGCAGGATATGGTAATAGGGAATGGAGACGATCAAAGCATATTTCCTATGTATATGAAATGTTATAATAATGAAAGCCACTATGCTGTACAATGTATAAATGCTAATTAAAAAAGGCAGAGTTCTCAGCTTTGGATGGGGATTGCAAAGACACTCTCACCCTGAGAAACACATGAGGACCTGGGAGGGGCACACGGGGCTTGTTGGCAGCTCATTACAGGTGGGGAGATGTTCAAAGTCTTACTGGTTTCTGAGGCGCCCCAAGCTCAGAAAGGGTTTCAAGTCTGGAAGTATCTCCTAAACTCTTTTTCCCAGGAGAGGAGAGTTTAAGAACTGATTAGGGAGTCCTAAAAAATTCCTCTAGAACCTAGAAGGGAAGTTCAATGGGAGTCCCTAGGTCAGTTTTTTTTTCTTTGTAGTCCTGAGGATTGAAAGCGCTCCACCACCTAGTCACACTTGCATGCGGGCGGACGGACGGACGGACGGACGGACGGGTCAGTTCTGTCCCAGGAAGAGGGGCACTTCGGCTTTCTTCAGTCTCTGGTGAAGAGATTCACAACTGGAGTTGAGAGCAGTTTGCAGCGCAGGGGCTGGGGTCTCTAAGCTGGGGGGCAGGGCGGTGCTAGGAGGGGTGGGGCACACAGGTGACACGTGTCCCTGCTTAGAGCCAGCCCGAGGGAGGTGGGGGCGGGAGATCAGGGACAGAAAGAGACAGAAAAAGGCACACAGCGTGTGAGAGACAGAGCCTGCCGTGTGGGAGGAAAGAAAGTCTGTTTCCTACTCCAAATGGCCATTTCATGTGCTGTGGGGTGGGTCTCTCTGTATCTTTCTGTGTCTCTCCCTCCCTCTATTTATCTCTCTTTGCCTTCTTTTCTCCGGGTCACCCTGAGAGGCTGTTTTCGTTTCTCCTCCCCCTGATCTTCATCTCTCTCTCTCTCTGCTACCTTTCTCAACTCTCCATTTTCTCCACTGCCCCTCATTCTCTCTGTTGCGGTTTGTCTCTCTCTCTGACCAGTCGTTCTGCCTTTCCATCTGCCCGGCTCCTCTCCCCTTCCACACTTTTTAGTCCCTTTGATCCATTCCTGACCCTCCCACCCCCTCCTTTTTCTCCCCCAGCAGGATGGAAATGCAGGATCCAAAGATGAACGGAGCCCTCTCTGCGGGTGCGGCGGGGTGAGTGGGGGGACTCCAAGGAGGCAGGCTTGTGGGAAGAGATCTGGGTTATCTTTTCACCAGCCTCTTTTCCTGCCCTATCCAGCTACAGGCAGGAACGCGAGGGCTTCTTGCCTACCCAGGGCCCTACTTCTGGGAGGAAACCTGTCCAGTTCATGGATGTAAGTGAGCCCACAGGACCTGTTCAGGTCTCCCCTCCCCTATTTAATCCCAACTCCTTCTTCTCCCTAGCTGCTCCCCTGTCTAGCTATCTCCCTGCCCCAGGTATTGGCTCCTTAGTCGCTGCCATCTCCAGATACTCCCTTTCCCCAAGTGCTCACGCTCAGGCTCTCTCGGTTGCCCAGTTTCTCCCTTCCTACTGAGTGTCTCCCTGAATACTCTTTTCTGCCTTGTGCCCCTAGCCATTCTCCTTCCTCTGCTGTTTATCTCCTCAGCACCCCCCTTGCATTTCCAGCCGCTCCCTCCATTCTTTCTCCTAGTTTCCCTTTTCTGAGCTCTTTTTCCAGTTTCTTCCCATTAACTCTCTTTCTCTTTCCTCTTGCTTCCCATCACTCCTCATGGATGTGGCCCGTCCCCTTAACCTTCCTGCCTTTCCCTGGCTCCAGTCTAGTCTCTTGTCCTGTTTTCCCTCTCCCGATGTGTACCGGACTTTGCTCCTTGCCAACAGTTTGAGGGGAGGACATCATTCGGAATGTCAGTGTTCAACCTCAGCAACGCCATCATGGGGAGTGGCATCCTGGGGCTGGCTTACGCCATGGCCCACACGGGAGTCATCTTCTTTCTGTGAGTCTATAGGTAGCCTTTGCGGGGGAGGTGGTCCATGGTGTGGAGGGCTAAACGGGAGGCCTGGGCCAAGTCTGAGCCATGCCACCTATTGCAGGGCCCTGCTGCTGTGCATTGCCCTCTTGTCCTCTTACTCGATCCACCTGCTGCTGACCTGCGCCAGTGTTGTAGGTGAGACTCCCATCCTAGGTCCCCATTTCCATCTCCTCCTCTGTGGACCTCGGACTTGAGATTCCCACCCGGACCGCAACTCAGACCTTGAGCTCCAGACCCAGACCTGCTTCCTCGATGTCTGATTGCAACTCAAATCTGACTCTGGATGTAACCACTCTGACCTCAGACTCCAAACTCAGCACCCCAGTTCCCACACTCAACTCCCTGTATGACAGATTCCATATTTAACCCCAGCCCTCAGTCTTTATCTGGGCTCCTAGATCATCACCGCCCGCCCCCATTCCCAATACCCATCCCTTAGTCTGGGCATCAGACCTTCCCCACCAGCCCACTCTAAGACGATTACATTCTACCTACCTCCTGTCCCTCAGTCTTTGGGTCCTCTTAACCTGGAAACTAGCTCTGAAATCCTCAGACCCCTGATTCCCACGGTCCCAGGATTCTCTCCCTCCATGATCTCAGGACATAGCCTGCCTCTCAAACCGCAACACCTCGCCATCAGCCTTTAACGTCTCCCTGGCCTCAGATACCGTCTCCTGGATTCTACTCACAAATTCTACCCTGAACTGCGTAGTCCTCAACTCCAGCCTCGATCAGTCACAGCTGAGTTACACCTCTCTCATCTAGCCCGACTTTCCCAAACTCACAGGCTGTTCTTTCCTGCCTCCCCCTTCTCAGGCATCCGAGCTTACGAGCAGCTGGGACAGAGAGCATTTGGGCCTGCCGGGAAAGTAGTGGTGGCCGTCATCATCTGTCTGCACAATGTTGGGGGTGAGGACTGGGGAGGGTCAACTAGGGGGAAGAGGGTAGAGTGAGGTGCGCTTTTCCCAGGGTGGGCTGGGGGAGGGGATCCTGATTAAATATTCTCCATCTGCTCAGCTATGTCCAGCTACCTGTTCATCATCAAATCTGAACTCCCTCTGGTTATTGGCACCTTCCTGCACATGGACCCTGAGGGGTGAGTACACAACACCTCCCTGGCTGACCTGGATTCTACTTGTGGGTTCCAGCAATCATCTCCAACTCTGTGTCCACCTGGCCCCCAGGTGCTCGGTTTTGAGACTGCTGCAGGTTAACTGAGACTGACTACGATTCCTGGGTATTATGAGTCAATATTACATGTGACTGTAGCTCACCACAGGACTATGGTGAACCATGTGCTGATTTTGAGACTTCTTCAGGCTCCTTCTGGCCGGTAGCTGTCTCTGTATGCCTGGTGTGTGCTGATGCTGACCATATGTGTGTGACTGTCCAGATCCAGTAGCCATGGACTCTGGATTTGACTCAGCGACTCTTGTCCTGGCCGATTCTCTCTGGCCAGCCATGTGATGGATGACAGCTGGGTCCTGTATGCTGCAATTGATCCCAACCATATGTGTTTGACACTTGGCTACTCCTCTTTCCCCTGTTTAGCTGATTCTGGGTCCCTCAGGCTGCTGGGCTCCATCTCGCTCTAAATGTGTGGTTGCTGACTCTAGTGGTTTGTGTATCGCGTCAACTATGTGCGCTCCGTCAACTCCATCTCCGTGTTTGCCTTGGTGATTACTGTGTGACAGACCCTCTCAGGCTGTTTGTGGTGCGCTCAGGGGTGGTGACTGTGGAAGTCCTTTTGATTAGGGTTGCAACCATGTGTCTGTTCAGACTGTTAGACTCCACATTCACACTACTGGCTCTCAGCCTCCCAGTTATTTTCTATACATACACCATGCGATGCCAGGTGTGTTCATTTGAGCACACAGCTATACTTTTCTTCATTTGCATACATCTTTCTGCCTCTACTTATTTGTATTTTTTTAATGTGGATAGAACCCAAGGCCTCGCGTGTGCCAGGCAAGTGCTCAGTCACTGAACTACACCCCCACCCCCGAACTCCCTCTGTATACTTTTTGTTGTTGTTTCGAGATAGGGTCTGTCTATATAGCCCTGACTGTCCAGGAACTCACTCTGTAGACCAGTCTGGCCTTGAACTCACAGAGATCTGCCTCTCAAGTGCTGGGATTAAAGGCGTGTGCCACCATGTCTGGCTTTCTATTATACCTTTTTGAGACAGGGCTTTATTCTGTAGCCCCGGCTGGCCTGGAATTTGCCTTGGCTTCTCAAGGGCTGGGATTACAGGTGTGCACCACTTGCCCAGTGCCTCTGTATATTTTGACATACAGATTTGTATGTTTAGGGACCAGTTCTTTTTTTTTTTTTTTTTTTTTTTTTTTTTGGTTTTTTGAGACAGGGTTTCTCTGTGTAGTTTTGCACCTTTCCTGGAACTCACTTTGTAGACCAGGCTGGCCTCGAACTCACATTGATTCGCCTGCCTCTGCCTCCCGAGTGCTGGGATTAAAGGCGTGCGCCACCACCGCCCCGTTTAGGAACCAGCTCTTACTGCTTACTCTTACTCCACTTAGTCCTGTGGACTTCGATGTACATTGTGGTTTTGTTAGGTAAACTCCGGGATAGTTTTATGTGCCTGCCTGCCAGTTTTAACTAAGAGTTTGGTTTTTATTATCTCTATGTATCCTGTGAAATGGTTGGTTTGATTCTGAGGCCATCTGGATATGACTAGGTATGTCCAAGTTTCCTTTTTTCTCCACCTCACTGGGCTTGAAACCTGGGGCCTTTGTACATGCTAGGCAAGTACCTCAGCAGTGGAAGACATCCCCCTGCCATATCAATTATACTGAAGTGCCATTGTGGATGTAACCAAGATTTACTCTATTCAATTCTGTCTATGTGATAGGAAGAGAATCTGTGAATTCCTGGAACATAGCAGACACTCAATAAAGGGTATAGATGTTGTATGTGTGTGTTCTTGTGCATGTGCACATGTGTGTACATACGTGTAAAGGCCAGGACTTGGTGTCAGGTGTCTGTCTCTTCTATCTCTCTACCTTAGTTTTTGAGACAAAAATCTCTCACGGAACCTGAAGTTCACCAGTTAGGCTATACCAGCGTGCCAGTAAGGCCGCAGGCTCCTACCAGCTCCGCCTCCACAGGGCTGGGGTTACAGATGTGCACTCTTGCACTTAGGGATTTTGCAGGAGTGCTCGGGATCCCAACTCAGGTCTTTGTGTTTGCATAGCAAGCCCTTTAGCAACTGAGTCGTCTCCTCAGCCCTAAGTTTAAAAACTATTGACTCAGTTTACATATGGTGGCCCCAGAGGCCAGAAGGGAAAGTCAGCACTGAAGTGCAGGCATTCGTGAGCCATCTGATGCGGGTACTGGGGTCTTCTTCTCTACCCAGGGACTGGTTCTTGAAGGGAAACCTCCTCATCATCTTGGTCAGCTTGCTCATCATCTTGCCTCTGGCTCTCATGAAACACCTGGGTAAGGAGCCTTCCTGGCTTGGTCATTGGGTGGCAGGGTTAGAGCATGGGAACTAACTAGAAAAAAATTTATTTTATTTTTATTTTAGTCCTGGAGGCTGAGCCCGGGGCTGCACACAGCCTAGGCAAGGACAGTAGTACCACTAAGCTCTATTGCCAGTCTGAGAAAAAAAAAAAGACATTTTCAAGGGTTATGGAACACTGAGGGGGTGGGGAGGGCTTGTTTGATTTGGGTTTTAGAGGATTCGTAGGAGTTTTCTCTAGAGGGAGAAGGCATACGTGTGACAGAGTACAATTTTGGTGTTTGGTGTACCGGGTTCCTTGACTCCCGAGCCTCTGTTATCACTTCCTGTAGGCTACTTGGGGTATACCAGCAGCCTCTCTCTGACCTGCATGTTGTTTTTCCTCGTTTCGGTAAGTCAGAGAGGACATGAAGTGGTGGGGGGTGGGGTGGGGTGGGGTGGGGAGGTGGTGGGTGGGCGGGCAGGTGGGCGGGGGGCGGGGGAGTTTGAGACACTAAGGCAAAGCCTTCTTTGTGACTTTGCTTCCTTACTTGGGACACCCAGGTCATCTATAAGAAATTCCAGATTGGCTGTGATGTGAGCCACAATGACACAGCAGTGGAGGGTGGACAAGCGCCCATCCAGGGCTTTAACAGCAGCTGTGAGGCCAAGCTCTTCACAGTTGACTCACAGGTAGGTATGCAGGCAGGTAGGAGCTTGTACCACACTGGGCCCTCTTGTCTTATCCCAACATCTCATTTTTATTAGAGTCCTGGGCTTTGGGGGCTGTGTCATGTGCCCTACTTCGAAGGGAATGGGGAGAAGGGGATCCCCAGTGCTCTGGGGATTCTAATTCTATGTTCATGGACCATTCCCCAGATGTCTTACACAGTCCCTATTATGGCTTTTGCCTTTGTCTGCCATCCTGAGGTGCTGCCCATCTACACAGAGCTGTGCCGGTGAGTAGAGAGGCATGGTGACGGGCCATCGAGAGGGGGCAGTAGCCATAATGTCTGGCCGTCTCCATAGCAGCCCTGGTATGGTCTCCTGAGGGTGGCTGCTTGTGACAAGGGAGGGATTTGGAAACCCCAGGGACTCAGAGCAGTGACTGTTCACCGATTGGATTTAGGTAGTCCACTCTTTTAATGCGCAGAACAAAAGTACATGAACAGAGTTGGGAGGCAGGGAACAGAGGAGTAGATAAAAGAGGTGATCAGCAAAGATGAGGTCGAGAAAGCAAGGACGATCAGATGGCTGGAGAGCGACAGGAGAACAGAAGGGAGGCAGGACTGGAAGTTTTGGAGGATCAGACAGACAGGGGCAGTAGAGATGTGAGATGGGGAGGAGGCAGAGATGGTCCGATGGGCGGAGCTATAGATGCACAGATGGGGGAGGCTTGGTTAGCTCCACAAGGGAGGCAGAGCTAGAACGTCAGTGTGTACCAGCCGAACACTGGCAGACCCCGGAGGAGGGAGATTCTGGAGGGTGGAGGCCAGTTTTGGGGGACCTGGGACAAAGTCAGGGGTATGAACATGACAGTTCCATGACCTATTCACTTCAGGCCCTCCCAGCGCAGGATGCAAGCTGTGGCCAACATGTCCATCGGGGCTATGTTCGTCATGTATGGACTCACGGCCACCTTTGGATACCTCACCTTCTACAGTGAGTGGGCCGGGGGCTGTGGTTGCGTGTAGAGACTGAACCTGGGCTAGGGCAGGAGCCTCTGAGCTTTTCCCCCTCCAGGACCTTGGGCCCATCAGTTTCCAAAGGGAGAGTGAGCATAGACTTTATCATCATGTATGTGTGTCATGGTCTCTGGGCTAGTGAGCCCAGTGTTGCTGCATCTTGTGTCCCCTCGCATGGCCCAGGCACTGTGAAGGCAGAGATGCTGGAAATGTACACCCAGGAGGACCTGCTCATTCTTTGTGTGCGTCTGGCTGTACTGCTTGCGGTGACCCTTACCGTGCCGGTTGTACTTTTCCCTGTGAGTGGGGGCGAGGAGGGCCTGGGGAGTGAAGGGATATGGATGGATGGGCAGAGGGAAGAAACGTGGGCATTTTGAAAGAAGGTGGAGACAGGAGCAGATGGGTAGATGGAGGAAGCGGAAGTAGACACACAAGAAAGGGCCTGGTGAACAGAGAAGGCAAAAACAGATGTTAAGACAAAACGGGACACGAGGCCAGGGATGTAGGTCAGTTTGTAGGGTGCTTCCTAACATCCATGAAGGCCTGGGTGAGATCCCTAGCACTGTATAAACAGTACAGAATGGTGCATGCCTGTAATCCTAGCACTCGGACGTAGAGGCAGGAGGATTAGGAGTTCAAGGTCATTCTTAACTACATATTGAGTTTGAGGCCAGCCTGGGCTACATGAGATCCTATCTCAAAAAAAAAAAAAAAACACAAGCAAAGGAGGGACATGGTGGTAGAAATAGTCAGTGATAGAGTCAGGGCACAAGGATAGGTAATGGTCAGATGGGGAGGTGGAAATGGCTAGAAGAGAAAGGAAATGGATAGAAGAGACATGGCTTGTCGGGGTAGAGGCATAGATACCTGGTCAGGCAGGCTGGAGACAGAGAGTGGCATAGGAAATCAAGGCTTTTGGACAGGGTGGAGACAGAGGCAGGATCACATGCCAGAGGGACAGCATGCGAGTCCTGACCCCTGTCCTGCCCTTCCCTGGCTGCAGATCCGCCGAGCCCTACAGCAGCTGCTGTTTCCAAGCAAGGCCTTCAGCTGGCCACGGCATGTGGCCATCGCCCTGATCCTGCTCATTTTGGTCAATGTCCTTGTCATTTGTGTGCCAACCATCCGAGATATCTTTGGGTTCATCGGTCAGTATCTTTAAGCCCAGTTCCTTGCCCTTTCTAATATGGGGCTTGCCTTCAAGCTTAGGTCGATTGCTGTCCCTTTCTGTCCTTTAGGGTCTACCTCAGCCCCTAGCCTCATCTTCATCCTTCCCAGTGTCTTCTACCTGCGTATTGTTCCTACTGAGGTGGAACCCTTATTTTCCTGGCCCAAGATCCAGGTGAGTAGTCTCAGGAAAGAGAGCTGGGGAAAGAGACAGCATTCTGAAGAGGGACCGCTTGTTCCAAGATGGCTAGAAATGAAAGGAACATTATCGAGATGGGGTTGGGAGAGGAAAGAGCATCCGGGAAGAGGGACAGATTGTCAGGAAGCATGGAGGTGATTGCCTTAGGAAGGGCTAGAGTAGATAGAAGCCAAGCAACATTTGGGAGGAGAGAGAACACTCTAGAAGGGACTGGTTGGCCGAGCTTGTGGTTCAGTTGCAGCAGGCTTTCCCAGCATTTGTCAGTCTCTAGGGTCTGTCTCGAGCCCTGCACCGTGGGGAGGGGGCTTGTAGAGAGAGAGAGGATTCTTCCGAGAGATGAGGGGGTGCTACTGGGGGGGAGAGGCAGGGGCCCTCTGAAAAAGCAACGCAGGGACTTCATTTCCAGAAGGTTCTGAAAAGATGGAAGAGATGCTTGCTTTGAGGGACAGGGAGAATAGAGGAGGGCCAGAAATGGAAGGAGCTTTTCCTGTAAGGGGTTCAAGATCATTCTCTAGAACGCTTTGGTGGGCGATCCCGGTTAACTCCACCCTTTCTTCCTCTTGCCCACAGGCCATGTGCTTTGGCATCCTGGGAGTCCTCTTCATGGCCATCAGTCTGGGCTTTATGTTTGCCAACTGGGCCACAGGCCAGAGCCGTATGTCTGGACACTGACCTGGCGTGTCCCGCCTCACTCAGTCCCCATTTTCCCAGGCATGTATATGAAGGAGTCCAAGTCACTTTCCTGAAGAGGATGTGGAGGTGGCTGGTCTCTATTACATTGCTGTCAGAGATGGGGCCAGTAGAAGCTGTAGAGTAGTCCCCTTTCCTTCTCCTTAGTATCGCTTTACACCCCTTGCCATCCCCAGGAGAGGAGGGGCAGGGGGGATCAGGGCCTTAGAAAGATTTTTACCCAACACACTCCTTGCTTCCTGGATGAAGCTGCTTGTCAGGGCTATCCCGGAGCTAAAAGGAAGAATAAAGATGCTCAATGGCAACGCTGGTCTGAGCCTTGTGATATTTCTCAAAGACTTATTGGAAGAAACCTGCCCACGTTAAGGCAGGGGTGAACTGAGGCTGTGAGTAGAACTGTGCTCTTTCTCACCTGTTCACTCTTTTCTCCATTCCTCCAGTGACTCGGCACTCAACCCCATCACTCGCCTATTGACTTACTCAACAGTGGTTTGTGAGCTTGGGAATATAGCAGTGAATGTTCTAAGTGTCAGAGATAGAGCCACAAATCAAACAGATCATAGTGCTTAAGTACAAGAGAGAAAAAGGGGCCACATTTGGTCTATTTCCTACTTCTGGGTGGCCCTTGAACTAAGGATGTTTTGCAAATTTCTAAAATATTGGAAAAAAAATCAAAAGAAGAATATTAGTTTCTAGTTTGGCAAGACCTCTCAGCAGGTCAATGCACCTGCCACCAAGCCTGACAAAGTGAGTTTGATTTGGAAGGAGTGCACTGACTCCCACAAGTTGTCCTCTGACCTCTGCATGAGTGTCATGGCACTTGTGCACATGCAAATACATGCACATGCATGCATGTGTGCGTGCGCATCTCAAAAGGAATCAATAAACGTTAAAAAATGAGCACCATTTTCCTGACACTTGAAAATTGCAGGAAAGTCACATTTCAGTGCCTGTACATTTTTGTTTTAACATGGTTAGTTGCATGTGTTTGTGGACCGCTCATGGTTGTTCGTGCAGAATTAAGGAGTTGCTTAGGAGACCATATGGCCTTCAATGCCTACGTTATTTACTCACCTGCCTTTTCCAGAAAAAAAATTAGCTGAATGCTGACTTAGCGGAAGGGAAGAAAAACATCTTTTTTTTGTTGTTGTTGTGGTTGTTGTTTGTTTTAGACAGGGTCACACTATGTAGCCTTGGCTGTCCTGGAACTTTCTGTATAGACCAGGCTGGCCTGGAACTGACAGAGATCCACCTGCCTCTATTTCTGCCTCCCAAGTGTTAGGATTAAAAGCATATTCCACCACGACTAGACTTTTAAAAAGATTTAGGGACTGGAGACATGACTTGGAGGTTAAGAGCACTGGCTGCTCTTCCAGAGGTTCTGAGTTCAATTCCCAGCACCCACATGGTGGCTCACAACCATCTGTAATGAGATCTGGTGTCCTCTTCTGGTGTGCAGGGAAACATGCAAACAGAACACTGTATACATAATAAATAAGGCTGGAGAGATGGCTCAGCAGTTAAGAGCACTGGATGCTCTTCTCGAGGTCCTGAGTTCAAGTCCCAGCACCCACATGGTGGCTCACAACCGTCTGTAATGACATCTGGTGCCCTCTTCTCTCTGATGCTCTCTTCTGTCATGCAGGCATACATGCAAGTAGAGCACTTATACAAATAAATCATTAAAAAAAGGTTTATTTATTTTTATTTTTTCATTTTTTTGAGGGGATGGTTCGAGACAGGGTTTCCTCTGTGTAACAGTCCTGGCTGTCCTGGAACTCACAGAGATCCGCCTGCCTCTGCCTCCCTAGTGCTGGGATTAAAGGTGTGCGCCGCCCAACTCTATTTTTGTTTATTTTTTGTATATGAGTGCCTGCATGTATCCATGTGCACCGTATTCATGCTTGGTGGCTATAGAGCCAGAAGAGGGCATTGGAGCCCCTGGAATGGAGTTACGTACAGATGGTTGTAAGCTGCCATGTGGGTGCTGAGAATTGAACCCAGGTCCTCTGGAAGAGCAGCCAGTGCCCTTAACCACTGAGTTATCTCGCCAGCCCCATCAAGGATCATTTTGAACACTGAAGCGAATGACCTTATATGCGATGTTTGGAGTTGTTGTATGAGGAGCCCATCTGGGAGGCTTCACTCCAGAGGGGCCAGGGAGCCGGGATCCTAGTTTGGATAGAAAGAGTAAACCTCATGATGGTTTTAGCAAAGACTCTCCCAAGCAGAGGCCACAGCAAGTGCAAAGTCCCTGAGGCATGCACAGGCAGGGCAGGTCCGAGCATGAGTAAGGAGTAAGGAGGAACAAGCGTGGATTTATCGGGGCTGATTTCACCACAGCTTTTTGTCAAGAATCCTGAGTTACAAAACATATCATTGGCTATCTAATAGATCAAAATGGTATTGCTGTTACATTTTCAGATGCTAGGTGACATTTATCCTCCCAGATGATTTATATATATTGGTTTTTCGAGACAGGGTTTCTCTGTGTAGCTTTGCGCCTTTTCTGGAACTCACTTAGTAGCCCAGGCTGGCCTCCAACTCAGAGAGAACCACCTGCTGCATCCCAAGTGCTGGGATTAAAGGCGTGCGCCACCACCGCCCAGCCAATTTATATTTTTAATATTTATTGTGCCAAGAATAAAATCAAAGGCTTGATATCTGCTAGGTGAATACTCTATCAAAGCTATATCCCAAGCCTCCCCAGTAATCTTTATGCATACATAGGCCACTAGTGATAAATAATATTTTCCTCCATGTGATGGTTGGTGTCTTAGTTAGGGTTTCTTCCTTCCTTCCTTTCTTTTTTTTTTTTTTCAAAACAGGGTTTCTCTGTATAGTTTTGGTGCCTGTCCTGGATCTTGCTCTGTGGACCAGGCTGGCCTCGAACTCACAGAGATCCGCCTGGCTCTGCCGCCCAAGTGCTGGGATTAAAAGCGTGTGCCACCACCGCTTGGCCTTAGTTAGGGTTTCTATTGCTATGAAGAGACACATGACCACAGCAACTCTCATAAGGAAAACATTTCATTGGGGTGGCTCACTTACAGGTTCAGAGGTTCAGTCCTTTATCATGATGAGGAGCATGGAGGCATGCAGGCAGACATGGGGCTGGAGCTGAGAATTCTACATCTTGCAGGCAAGGGGAAATAGATTAACAGTCACACTGAGGGAAGCTTGAGCAAAAGAGACCTCAAAGCCCACCCCCACAGTGACACACTTCCTCCAACAAGGCCACATCTCCCAATAGTGCCACTCCCTTTGGGGGCCATTTTCTTTCAAGTCACCACAGTTGGTTTTGAGATTTGGAATCGTCTAGGGGACACACCTCTGGGTTTGTCTGCGAAGGTGTTTCCAGATAGGTTTGAGGAGGAGAGACCCACCCTGAGTGTGGATAACAGTCTCCCCATGAGATGAGGCCTCAGCTGAACAAAAAGGAAAAGGAGAAAGCAAATGGAGCACCACATCCATCTCTCTTTCTCTGCTTCCTGACTGTGAATGCCATGTCATCAGCCCTTGGAATGCCTTCAGCCACGAGAAACTGTACCTCCCCCGAGTAAACCCTGCCTTGAGTTGATTTTGTCACAACAGTGAGAAAAGTCAACAATAAAAGCCCCTTTTCTACATTTTTCATTTTCTCAGATAATTCTCAACATGTTGTTCAAGTGTGTCCTCTCAGCCAAACGACAGCCATCTTGGTGCATTCAGCTGTGCCTCCCCAACCCTGTAAAAAGATCCCCCCAGCTGGGCTTGTTGCCAGTTGGTGTATCTCCCCCAACCCTGAGTATCCAATCGCTCCCTACTGCATTGGCAACTCTGAATATGTCCTGGGGGATATAGACGCCAGGGAAGGCCATAAGGGGACTCATCTATGTGCTCTGGGGGAAGCCCTCATCCCTGCTGGGTAAGGCTTTCCAGGCAAGGTTAGTTGGGGAAAGAATAACCCCACCCCTGGAACTATATTCTGTAAGGAAGCCCAATAACTTACTGGTTCTCCAGAGTGAACTTGAGAGGAATCATGCCTCAGTTTGTCACTGAGACCTTAGGAGAAGGGATAGACATTGCTTATGTCTCCTCTGGGAAGGAATTTTGGCAACAAGGTTGGTCTCAAACATCTGGATTCAAGGGATCATCTTACACACACACACACACACACACACACACACATACACACACACACACATTCACAACTACACCTCTCCCTCTCTTCCCCTCCCCTTCCTTTCATTTTCTCTCCCTTCTGTGTTTTTTAAACTGTTTCACCCTGTAGCCCAAGCTAGCTTTGAAGTTGTAGTGATCCTCCTGCTTTAGCCTCCTGAGTGATGGGACTACAGACATATGCCACCATGCCCAGCCTCTCCCTCTCTTTTTATCTATGTATCTGTCTATGTATCTATGTATCTGTCTATGTATCTATGTATGTATGTATCTATCTATCTATCATCTATCTCTCTATCTAGTTGAGACAGGGTCTCATGTAGCCTCAGCTGGTCTCAAACTTGCCACGTAGCCAACGCTGATCTTGAGTTCCCGGTACTCATTCCTTAGCCTCTCAAGTGTGGGCTTTCCAGGAGTGCACCACCCTGCCCAGCGACATGCTCCCTGTTTCACTCTTCTTTGATCCTTGCTGCCACTAAACACAAGGTCTCCATGACGATTTGACCCGAGTCTGGTGATGGGGGGCTGCGGGGGGGGGGGGGGAGCAGCAGGGAGGGTAGCTTCTGTGTGTCAGGCGCACCAATTGAGCATTTGTTTTGTATAATTTCTGTTGTGAACAGAACCCAGGTGGGATTTTCTTTGTTTGTGTCATTGAGTTTTAAAGTTTGCTAAGGGAAAGCAAGGTTCAAAAAAGTAAGAACAGATTAAAAAAAAAAAAAACGAAGCTTGCCAATACAAAGTAATAATACCAAGAACTAACATATAAAGAGTAGCCAAGCCAGACCAGGAGGCACAGGCTTGTAATTCCAACTATGTGGGAGGCTGAGGAGGTGGATCAGAAGCCCAAGGCTACCTGGGCCACAGAGCAAGTTTAAAGCCAACGAAGCGATTTAATGAGAACCTGTTTCAGAAACAGAACGTTGCATCTTTTCAGAAATAGAAAGGTCTGGAGCTAGAGCTCACTGAGAGAGTGTTCATGTAGCTAGTATGGTGAGGCTTTGAGTCAGTCCTAGTATCATGCACACACAACGAAGAATAGCCCAGAATTTCCTTATTCGGTGCTGGACATCAAATCCAGAACCGTGCGCACAGTAGGCAAACGCTCTGCCAATTGTGCCACACCCCTAGTTTGCAGCCCAGGAGGTTTTGAAAATAAGAATGACATAGTATATATTATTTAAATTTATTTATTATATATGCAGCATGTATGCCTGCAGGCCAGAAGAGGGCGCCAGATCGCATTATAGATGGTTGTGAGCCATCATGTGGTTGCTGGGAATTGAACTTAGGACCTCTGGAAGAGCAGCCAGTGCTCTTAACCTCTGATTTATTCATTTATTTTATGTCCGGATCTCATGGGAACCTATTCTTTTTTTTTTTTTTTTTTTTTTGGTTTTTTGAGACAGGGTTTCTCTGTAGCTTTGGAGCCTGTCCTGGACTAGCTCTGTAGACCAGGCTGCCACAGAGATCCACCTGCCTCTGCCTCTTGAGTGCTGGGATTACAGGTGTGAGCCAACACTGCCCGGCAAAATAAATCCCCCCCCCCCCCAGAGCTGAGGACTGAACCCAGGGCCTTGTGCTTGCTAGGCAAGTGCTCTACCACTGAACTAAATCCCCAGCCGGAACCTGTTCTTATACTGGGTGGTCTTGCCCGGCCTTAATACAAGGGGAGGATCTAAGTCCTACCTCAACTTGATATGCCATGCTTTGTTGATACCCAGGGGAGGCCTGCCCCTTTCCGAATATGGCATATTTGCCCTAACAAATACTGAAATGTAGCTTAAAATCATAGTCAAGGGGCTACAGTGGTTTGTTAAGTAAAATAAGGGTCCCTCAAAGATACTCATATCCTAATTCACAGAACCCATGAACATGTTGAAGAGGAATTGAAGTTGCATGGGTAATTAAGGTAGCTAAACCTTAAAATAGTGAGATATGTTGGTTTATCCTGATGGTTCCAATGCCACCATCGTGGTCTTTATAAGTGGGATGTAGACAATAGCCTGAGAAAGACGAAAGAAACAAAGCCAAAGAAATGTTATGTTGTTGGCTTTGAAGATGCAAGATGAAAGTCACGAGCCCAAGAAGGCAAGCAGGAAATGTTTTCTTTGGAACACAGCCCTACACCTTGCTTTTAGTCCAGAGAGATTTGTGCTGGATTTCTGAACTACAGAAATGTAGGATAATATATTTATGATTCTTTAGGCTACGGAATATGTGACAATTCATTACAGCTGCAATAAAAATGGAATACACATATAAACAGATCAGTTAGTGAAACAAATAGGAAGTTAAGAAACAGGCTGATCTATGTATGAAACTTCAGCTTGCATTGCCAAATAGTGGGCAGAGAATGGATTTCATGATTAATGATTGTTCAACACGTGCTTGTCTGTCTACAAAAATTTAAATCCTTACCTGACCTCACGAAAATAACAAATTTAAGAAAAATTAGAGGTTTAACTGCCAAAGGTACACTACAAAGTAGATGGAGGGTGGGTATGGACTTGCATGTTTGCAATCTCAATCTTGGGGAGGCAGAAGCAGAACAATTGTGAGTCTATGCGGCTAGCCTGGGCTACTTAGTGAGACCAACTCTCATAAAACAAAACAAAACATAGCCAGAAACTTAGCAAAATATAACAATTTAGTGTGAATACTTCTTGACATGACATAAAGGCTACAAACAATAAATCAGATATATTTTAAGATCTGAAAATTAAAGTGCCATTGAAACCAAAAGACATGCTAAGCTACTGCTTAAAGGGCAGATTTGGTGGGAAGGAAAGAAAGATGTAACAGATGAAGAGTATCTGTTCATGTGCTAAGAGTGCTTGCCCAGCATAAATAGGTCTGGGTTTGATCCTCAACCCGCCATCAAAACAGTGAGATATGGAGGCTGGAGGATCAGATATTTCTCAGCTACATAGTGAGTTTGAGGCCAGCCTGGGCTACATGAAACTTTTTCAAAAAGAAAGTAACTTCCTAGACTATAACAACAAAGTTATTATGTACTAGTAAGTAGGTATCATATTGGCATAACATACTTACCCAATTGAATATTAAAAATACGTTCAAGGGTCAGAAGAGATAGACAGCTCAGTGGTTAAGATTACTGGCTGCTCTTGCTGAGGGTCTGAGTTTAAGTCCCAGGACCCACTGGGCAGCCCAAAACTGCCTGTAACTCCAGGTCTAGGGGATCTGATGCCCTCTTCTGGCCTCTCTGTGCATAGACATAAACGCAGGCAAAACACCCACACACATAAAAAAAACATTCAGTGAGATCTCCGCATAGAACAAAAGACTAAGAAACAAAGGATGAAAGGGGAAGAAATCCAAAGGGAATGGACAGCAGACCCCAGAAACCTCAACATTCATCTAACGGGATTGTTCCGACAAAAAGGATAAAAAGAAAGAGTGGAGAGAAGGCACTACTTGAAGAAATAACGATGTAGAATGTTTTGCACTTGGCATGAATCTTTGCGGGCTGGAGAGTTGGCTCAGTGGTTAAGAGCACTTGTTGTTCTTGCAGAAGACTGTGTTTGATTCCTAGGGTTCACATGGCGACTCACAATCATTTGTAACTCCAGTTTCAGGGCATCCAACACCCTCTTCTGACCTTATCAGGCATCAGCCATGCATGGGGTACATGTACTTGTATGCAAACAAAACACTCATACACATAAAATAGAAAAATGATGAAAAAGAGACATGAATCTTCAAAGTGAAAAAAAAAAAAACCCAAAAGCAAAAGCCAAAAACAAAACAAAACAAAACAAAACAAAACCAAAAAACCACCAAATCTGAGCATGATCTTCTCTGTGTGTCTCTTTGTCCCTGTCCCTGTCTGTCTGCCTGGTGGCTCACATCTTTAATCCTGGCACCTAGAAGGCAGAGGCAGGAGGATCTTGGAGTCCAGGCCAGCCTGGTCTACAGAGTGAGTTCTAGGACAGGCAGGACTACACCGAGAAACCCCGTTTGGAAACAAGCAAACGAAAACAAACTCACTACAAATTGTGCAGAAAAGGCCTTCTGAGTAGAACGGCCCGTTAGGCGCTGCCCCCACGTGATGCAGTAAAAGAGAATGAGGATAAGAAGAGACTCCATCCCGAGGAGGGAAAGAGGCAGAGCAGTGGAAATCCACAGAGGGGGTGGGTGATAGGACCGGTGGGGAGTGTGGAGAAGATGAAGGACAACTCCTCAAAGAGTAGCTGCATTCAGCCCTCGCCATGCCTCGCCCGGTGGGATGGAGACATGCAAGTCTCAACCCACAGGCAAGCCCTAGTCTGAAGACACTGGCAGCGCACACCCACAGGACAAGCTCACAGCTCTTGGAAGACTCAAATCTAGTGCTGAGTTTTGGTGAGAGTCTGTGGGACAGATCAGCAATGTAGAGGAATCCCATTCTGTCACTCCCTATAACTTGGAGAACTTTTAGGGTACCATCTTGAAGGGGAACCTACTATCTAAACCGATCTGTCAAGTCGCCACAGACCCAGGATGAAAGAGCCATGAAAGACGGTTATGGAGAACAGGAGCTGACAAGCCAATGCCTGGAGGCTTAGTTCAGGCAGCAAGGTGTACTGGGAGGGGCCCTGCCCTCAGTGGCTCAGAGCCAATCTCATTCCCTGGGAATAATTTCGGAGTTGGACAGCTTTCAGCCTGAGGTCAGTGGTTGGGCCAGTCGCTAGAACCACTGATTTGCAGTGAAACTCACTGCTGTAGAGACTGAGTGTGCTGAAGCTCTCGCAGGCTACTTCCGGTCCACAGCGGCTCAGGCTACTTCCGGTCCTCAGCTCCAGCAGGCTCATTAGTACCTAGTCCTATTTGCAAGTATGGGGACACGTTTGCCTGCAGAGATTTTAGTACTGTGCTTGTTTCCCCAGCTGTTGACATGCCTGGGGACTCCCCCAGATAGAACATTAGCCGCCCCAACCCACAGACTGCAAAGCTGAGTGTGCCCAGCAGAGGTCTCTGGTATGTCAAGAAGGAAAGATACTAAAGTAAGGAACGTTCTGGTGGGCATCTGACATTTGTCCTACACTGGCTCCGCAACAGAACCAATCATAGGAAAGACACGCGTCTACACATTCAACTGATCCCCTCACCTGCGTGTCCCTGTCTGACTCCAGGTTTTGAAGACGCGATAAAGAGCTGCTACAAGGCTTCATTTTGTCCTTTTCCTTTTTTTGCCCCGTGTGTCTCCTTTTTCTTTTGACTCTACTTTTAGTAGTGTTTTGACTTTACTGTCAGTTTAAGAAGAGCTCCCTGGCGGGAGGCTTGAGAGACAGCGCAGTGAGTCAATACTTGATTGTAAGCGCAGAGAGCGGAAGACAGAGCTCCGGCAAGCACACACAGAGCTGCTGTCTGGAACCGTGGGACTGATGGTAGGGAACAAGACAGGCACTGCTAAGAGGCTTCTGGCCAGCCAGTCCAGCAGGAACAGTGAGCAGGAGACACTTTGTCTCAAAGAATAAATGAAGAAGGGTAGAGTACTCACGTGGGGACTTTGGAGAAGAGATACCACTCTACAGGCTGCACACATGAGTAGCTCTATAGAACTGTGGGTCCTGCACAGAACTTTATTTCATTTGTTTTACTTTTGAGTTGGGTTCTCACAATGCACCCCATAATGACCCAGAACTCACTATGTAGCACAAACAGTCATCAAACTCCGAAATATCTCTCAAGTGCTAACATTAAAGGCATATATCACCATCACAACCAGAACTTTCTGTTTTAATGAATCAGAATGAATAGCTTATAGAAGAGATAGAAGAAGAGACTAGAACATATCTGAATGTATTTCATATATGAAGAAAATTATCACTGTTTTTGTGAAGCATGTGTTTTAAGGTCAACGCCAGTGACTTTAAAACACATGCTCCACAAAAACTGTGTGTGTGTGTGTGTGTGTGTATGTGTGTGTGTGTATATGCGCACGTGTGCGCGCGTGTGCTAGAGATTGAACCCAATGCCTTGTGTGTTATGCATACAAAACTCCATCCGCAGCTCAGAAAATCCATTCTATACTGTGGCCATGGTGAGAAGAATTAGGACTCACTTCTTTTGATGGATCTACTATTCTCTCTCATTTGGCCTTGCCTTTTTCAAATTCTTTACAAGGAACAGGGATTATTTATCAAATAAGTTAAGAATTTATTGAGTCTGGGCTGGGAGATGGCTTGGTAGGTAAAGGGGCCTGATAACCTGAGTGTGATCTCTGAACCCACACAGTAGAGCGAGAGAACCAACTCATATAAGTTATCTTCTGACTTCCACATGAGTGCCACGGCACATTCAGGTCCACATACATGTGTACACAAAAAAGTGCACACACACATATACACAAAATAAAAAAATAATTTATTGAGAGTCAGGTGTGGTGTGTAATCATATAATCCCAGCACCCTGGAGGTTGGGGTAGGAGGATCAGAAGTTCCAGGCAAGCTGAGGCTACATAGGGAGTCCAAGCTATGACTGGCTGTACAGTAGGATCAAATACAAAACCCACAAAAATCAACAATTGAAATAGCCAACTAACAAAACAAACAAACAATACAAAATCTGTTGAACTGTGTACAGTGGCCCTTGTACATCTGGAGTCCGAGACAGGAGTTTGGCAGCAGTCTGGGTAAACTTAGGGAGCTTCTGTTTGAAATAAAATATTCATGAAGAGGACCTAGGGTGCATATGATGGTTGATTTTGATTGTCAACCTGGTCGGACACAGACATGACCAGGAGATTACTAATTGTTTTTATTTCCAGAGATAAATAGACGATACAGCCTCTGATTTAATCAATGTATTAATCTCTTGAAGGATTCATAATATTTCATTTTAATTACAATATCTAATACAATATAAATGCCACACAGATGCAGCACTGAGGAAATAATGACATGAACCCCCCCACTTCCATCTCATAGTTGGGCCTCTTTCTAGTTTCCTGGCTTCTACTTACACTTAATCCAACTTAATTATACATATTTAACATTTTAGAAGCTAGCGTCTGTAAATTATTCCTTTTTCCTTCCTTCCTTCTTCCTTCCTTTCTCTCTCTGTCTCTGTGTGTCTCTCTCTGTCTCTCTCTCTGTCTTTCTGTCTGTCTCTGTCTCTGTCTGTCTCTCTGTCTCTGTCTCTCTCTGTCTCTCTGTCTATCTCTCTGTCTGTCTCTCTCTGTCTGTGTCTGTCTGTCTGTCTGTCTCTGTCTCTGTCTCTCTCTGTCTCTCTGTCTCTCTCTCTCTGTCTCTCTCTCTGTCTCTGTCTGTCTCTCTCTGTCTCTGTCTCTGTCTGTCTCTGTCTCTCTCTTTCTTCACGACAGGGTTTCTCCATGTAAAGGTTCCTCCTTTCTTGGCTGTCCTGGACTCGCTCTGTAGACCAGCTGGCCTCAAACTCACAGGGTTCTCCTGAGTGCTGGGATTAAAGGCATGCATCACTACAGCCCAGCTTACTTTCATTTTTTAATAAAATTATATGTCTGTGTGTCTGTGTGTGGGGTATGTCCATGTAACTGCAAGTGCCTTCAGAGGTCACAGGCAGTTCCATGAAGCTGGAATTATAGGACATTTGTAAATTGCCAAATGTGGGTGCTGGGTATCAAATGCAGGTCCGTGGGAAAAGCATTATGTGTTCTTAAGCACTGAGCCATATCTCAAGGCCCAGTATTTGTTTTTCTGAGGCTTGGTTATGTCACTTAATATAATATTTTCCATTTCCATGGTCTCATTAAACTCTCCCACTCTCACAACTGAATTTAGGTTCCAGTTCTCTGAGGACAAACAGGTGTCTCTCACAACAAAGGGCATCTATCTCCAAGGCCCTCACATTCAGGGTCGAGGGAGAGAATGGACACAGAGGGCCTAAGTCAGCCTCACAGTGTCTCAAGGACAAACCCAGCAGTCCCTTCTGAGTCACGGCCAAGCTTGTGCAGATGTGTCCAAAATGGTAAGACTAAACCTCGGCCAATTAAAAGTATACTAGTGGGCTGGAGAGGTGGCTCAGCGGTTAAGAGCACTGACTGCTCTTCCAGAGGTCCTGAGTTCAATTCCAGCAACCACATGGTGACTAACAACCACTTGTAATGAGATCTGGCGCCCTCTTCTGGCCTGCAGGGACACATGCAGGCAGAATACTGTATACATAATGAATAAATAAATCTTAAAATAAATAAATAAAAGTACACTAGTGTAACTGCTGCTTGTGTGAGATGACCAAACTGCCCCTTAGATGTGCTTAAAAGGAGCCTGCATGTCCCTCTCGGGGTCATTGTCATTTTTTTTTTTCTTTTTTCTTTTTCTTTTTTTTTTTAAAGATTTATTTATTTATTATGTATACAGTATGTATGACTGCAGGCCAGAAGAGGGCACCAGATCTCATTACAGATGGTTGTGAGCCATCATGTGGTTGCTGGGAATTGAACTCAGGACCTCTGGAAGAACAGTCAGTACTCTTAACCTCTGAGCCATCTCTCCAGCCCCCTCATTGTCATTTTGTACAGGTGTCAACCTTGCATGCATGCTGGAATATTAATAAATGCTCTTTGCTTTTACATACTATTTGAGTCTGTGGTCTCCTTCAGCTTGGACCTTAATGTGTGTGTATGTGTGTGTGTGTGTGTGTGTGTGTGTGTGTGCGTGTGTGCACATATGTGACTTGGATTTAACTCTATATATGTGTGAAATGTAAGCAGATTCAACTCTGCATATAACTTAGATTTAACCATTGTTTAGGAAAACACTTTTTTTCTTTTAGTAAAACATGTTTTAAACAGCAACCATGTGGCTCTCCTCCATCTTGGCTGGTGACCTCATCAGGATGTAGGTGGCCACATGGCTGGCACCCATCTTTACTAAGATTAAAGAGTACAGATCATGTGACACTTCTTAGTCCTGATGAGCTCTCTGTTCAGTGTATCTCCTTCTAGATTAAGGAAGCAACAAGTCTCAAATATTTTGAAATAGTATGGACTTTTGTATGATGAGAGAAATGTAAGGTTAGATTTTGTTACAACATACTGTATATGTGACTTAACTCTGTTTTAGAATATACTCTATCTGGTGATAAAATATAAGGTTATAAAGGTTTATTCAAATTAATAAAAGCTGACTTAGAGATGTACACCTAAGTACTTATGTCTTTGCCAAGTGTTCAACACCAAGCTTCTAGAAAAATTAGATAAGCAGCAACATATATTTGATAAATAGGATACATATTCTATAATGGAGATTCTGGTCCCCCTAGAGGGTCCTTTTCCCAGGGTTGGGCATTTGGGCAGAGCCCTCATGGCTTGTCAAGGACAGTGCTGGCCTCTGGGAGCCCTCAGTTCTGTTCTCGGGCCCCACCCCAGCTCACAGGCCCCCTTTTCTCCTGTTCCCATCTGGCCGTGGGGATCTTTCCCCTGTCATTTTTCCTTACCTTCTCAGGAGACAGCCTTAGCAGTTTGGAACAAATTTGCTCTGTTTTTCCCCCCCCAACGGTATGGCTACTTTGGTTTCCTTACTGAGACCATTATCTACAATTAAAAAGTTTTATTTTGCTATTAGAAGAGCTTCAATTCAAAACCATTATTTTTAAGGCTAAATATAACAGGGATGGAACATAAAGTCCTATTATAAAAGCTACTAACTTATAGTAAACAATTAAGGATAATTAAGGAATTTAAGTTAATGGTCAGTCACCTTAAACAGGAATGGAACATAAAGTCCTAGTCTTTTGAAAGCTGCTGTTAAGGAATACAACTTAATAGTCAGTCATCTTGGGCTGGAGAGATGGCTCAGAGGTTAAGAGCACTGCTTGCTCTTCCAGAGGTCCTGAGTTCAATTCCCAGCAACCACATGGTGGCTCACAACCATCTATCATGAGATCTGGTGCCCTCTTCTGGCCTGCAGGGATGTATGCACTGTATATATAATAAATAAATAAATTTTTTAAAAAAAATAGTCAGTCATCTCATAAATGATCAAATTCTTTAATTGTAGTCATGCTAAGTGTTAATATAATTAAGCACAGGGATAAGTTTTACTTAGTCCCCTGTATATGTTTTCAAAGTTAAGCTTAAAACAAGTAACTAGAAATAAGCAAAGTTTGTCTATTAAGGTAGACCTAATAGAAAGACAGTTCTTGCCACCAGGCGGTGGTGGCGCACGCCTTTAATCCCAGCACTCGGGAGGCAGAGGCAGGCGGATCTCTGTGAGTTCGAGGCCAGCCTGGGCTACCAAGTGAGTTCCAGGAAAGGCGCAAAGCTACACAGAGAAACCCTATCTCAAAAACCAAAAAAAAAAAAAAAAGACAGTCCTCAAATGCTACGGAGATCTGCAGAATGTGGCATATAAAGTGTTTAATAAAAAAGCTTTTCATGATAGCGAGACATGTCAGCTCCTAGCACTACCCCTATCTCCTCCAAAAAATGATGGATGGGAACGGAAGAACCTCTGTCTGGAGCTTGCTTTAAATGTTGCAACACTGGCCACTGGGCAAACAAACAAACAAACAAACAAAACAAAACAAAAAATAACAACAACAACAAAACCAAACAAAAAAACCCTGCTTTTCACCTCAACTGCTGCCAAGACCCTGCACAGACTGTGGACAACAGGACACTGGGGAATCGATTGCCTTGCTTTGCCTAGACAAGGCAAACTGCCCCCCCCCCCACAACCGAAGCTCCTACTCCACAGGAAAATATGTCAGATCTTCTGGTCCTGGCAGTCAAAGGCTGATGACCCCGGTTGGTTGTCTTCCTGACTGATGGGGTCTTGGGGGTCCCAGAGGGTGGCCGAGTCTCAGAGTTTAAGCCTCAGATGGGGGTGGCTGTCTTCCAGCCAGTCTGGGCCTTGGATGACCTAGAAGGCTACCACTGGTCTGAGCAATCAAGAATCAGGCAGGGGTGCCTGTTGTCTGACTAACCAGAGCCTTGAAGATCCCAGTTGGCTGTATTCCCGCAGACCTGAGATATGGGGGTCTCCGCCCCTGTCTGAAAAGTTAAGCATGGACAGGGTAAATGTTTAACCACTAGCCAGTGCCTTGAGGGCCTGGGGCTACTTTCAATCTCCAGCAAGGGCTTTGAAGACCCCGGGTGGCTGACATCCCCTCAGACAGGGCCTTGAGGAACCCAGGTGGCTGACATGGAGGTTCCGGAACCTGTCTGAGCAGGTAAGCATCAGGCAGGGTAGCTGTTTTCCTGCCAGCCCTAGCCTTGAGGATCCTGGGTGTCATCATCCCACCACCTGGGGCCTTGTGGGTCACATTCTGCTCACCCATGTCTTAGAGTTACCCATGAGGCAGCGGAGGCTGTCTTCTTGCCACCAAGAGCCTTGAGAACCACGGGTGTCCTCCTCCTGCCTTCCAGAGCCTCGGGGGTCCCAAATGCCAGCCTGCAACGCAGCAGCTAATCATGATGCATGGATGGCTGGAATCCCACCAGCCGAGTTCTTCAGGGTTTCAGGCCAGCTAGCATGTTCCTGAGCAGTGTCTAGGGGTTAAGACCCAGGTGCGTGCGTGCCTGTCTTCCCACCAGCCACAGCCCTGAGGACCCCGACTGGCAGTCACTCCAGCAGCTGTTGCACTGACAAACCTGGGTGGCTGTCATCCCAACAGCCTGGGCCATGAGGACCCTGAGTGGCTGTCATCCCATCAAGGGGACCTGGGGATTCCCAGTCAACTTGCCATTGTCTGAGTAGTTAGTTAAGCATCAGGTGGAGGCAGCCGTCATCCAACTGCCCAAATCCTTGAGGACCCTGGGTGGCTCTCATGTCACCACCCAGGGCCTTAAGGAACCTGGGTGGCTCTCTCCGCACCAGCCAGGGCCCTGGGGTTCCCGAATGGCCAGCACCCGTCTGAGCAGTAAAGCATCAGGTGGGGCAGCTGTCTTCCGACTAGCCAGAACCTTGAGGAACCGGGTTGGCTGTCTTCCCGCCACACACACATATGTGGTTCCTTGCTCCTGTCTGAACATTAAACATCTGGCAGGGTGGCTGTTTCCCTGCCAGCCGGCACCTTGGTGGCCACAGTGAGCTGACCCCTGTCTGAGCAGTTACTCATCAGGTAGGGGAGGCTGTCTTCTTGCCACCCAATGACGTGAGGACTGCGGGTGGCCTGTTCCTGCCTGCCAGAACCTCGGGGGTCCCAAAGGCTAGCCAGCGATGCAGCAGTTACGCATACGCATGGATGGCTGGATTCCCACCACCCAGGTTCTTTGGGGTTCAGGCCAGGCAGCATCTGTCTGAGAAGTGTCTAGGGGCTAAGCATCAGGTGGGGGGTGCCTGTCTTCCCACCAGTTACGGCCCTGAGGACACAGAGTGGCAGTCACTCCAGCAGCTGAGGACTTCAAGACCCTGAGTGGCTGTCATCCCATCAGCCTGGGCCATGAGAACCCTAAGTAGCTGTCATCCCAACAGCGGAGGCCGAGGTGTTCCCAGCCAGCCTGCCCTTGTCTGAGCAGTTAATCATCAGGTGGAGGTGGCAGTCATCCTCCCGGCCAGGTCTTCGAGGACCCTGGGTGGCTTTCATTTCACCAGCCATGGCATTGGGGATCCGCAGGTGCTAGAACCCTTCTGAGAAGTTAAGCATCAGGCAAGGGTGGCTGTCTCAAGACTCCCTGGAGCCTTGAGGACCCCTGGATATTCTCCTGCTCCAGCCAGGTCCTTGAAGACCCCGAGTGGCTGACATGCTGTCAGAACAGGCCTCGGGAACCCGGGCTGGTGGCTGTCTTCCGGCCACCCGGTGACATGGGGGTTCTGGTACCTGTCTGAGCAGTTCAGCGTCAGGCAGGGTAGCTGTTTTTATTCTAGGTGGAGCCCTGAGGACCCCTGGATGTTGTCAACTTCCAACCAGGGCCTTGAAGACCTCGCGTGGCTAACATCACCCCAGAAAGGGCCTCTAAGAACCCGGGTGAAGTCTTCCAACCACCTGGACAAATGGGGATTCTGGCACTTGTCTGAGCTGTTAAGTAACAGGCAGGGTGGTTGTTTACCTGCGTGGTGGAGCCTTGAAGACCCCTGGAAGTTGTTATTCTTCAACCAGGGCCTTGAAGACCTCGGGTGGCTGACATCCCACCAGACAGAGCCTGGGAGAACCAGGGTGGGCTTTCCCAATCCCCCAGAGACATGGGGGTTCTGGCATGTGTCTGAGCAGGTAAGCATCAGGCAGGGTAGCTGTTTTCCTGCCAGCCCTACCCTTGAGGATCCCGGGTGTCATTCATGCCATCAGCTGGGGCCTTGTGGGTCATGGTCAGCTCACCCATGTTTGAGCAGTTACCCATCAGGTAGCGGAGGCTGTCTTCTTGCCACTAAAAGCCTTGAGAAACATGGGTGGTCTCTTCCTGCCTTCCAGAGCCTCGGGGGTCCCAAAGGCTAACCAGCAATGCAGCAGTTACTCATGATGCATGGATGGCTGGAATCCCACCATCCAGGATCTTTGGGGTTCCCAGCAGCTAGCATCTATGTTAGAAGTGGCTAGGGGTTAAGGCCCAGGTGGGGGGTGCCTGTCTTCCCACCAGCCACAGCCCTGAGGACCCCGAGTGGCAGTCACTCCAGCAGCTGTGACACTGACAAACCTGGGTGGCTCTCATCCCAACAGCCTGGGCCATGAGGACCCTAAGTGGCTGTCATCCCATCTTGGGGACCTTGGGGTTCCCAGTCAACTCGCCCTTGTCTGAGTAGTTAGTTAAGCATCAGGTGGAGGCAGGTGTCATCCTACTGCCCAAGTCCTTGAGGACCCTTGGTGGCTCTCATGTCACCACCCATGGCCGTAAGGACCCTGGAGGGCTCTCTCCCCACCAGCCAGGGTTTTGGGGTTCCTGAACGGCCAGCACCCGTCTGAGCAGTAAAGCATTAGGCAGGGCAGCTGTCTTCCGACTAGCCAGAACCTTGAGGAAGTGGGTTGGCTGTCTTCCCGCCACACGCAGATACATGGTTCCCTGTTCCTGTCTGAACATTAAAAATCAGGCAGGGTGGCAGTTTCCCTGTCATCAGGAGTCTTGAGGACGCCGAGGGGCTTTCATCCTGCCGTCCGGCTCCTTGGTGTCCACAGTGAGCTGACCCTTGTCTGATCAGTTACCCATCAGGCAGGGGTGGCTGTCTTCCTGCTAGCCAGAGCCCTGAGGTCCCTGGTGTTTCTCTTTCTGTCTGATGGGGCCTTGGAGGTTCCGGAGGGTGGCCAAATTTGAGATTTGATGCCAAAGGTGCAGGTGGCTGTCCTCCAGCCAGCCTGGGCTTTGCAAGACCTGGCCAGGTAGCACCCCCCGAAAAGTTAAGCATCAGGCAAGGGTGGCTATCTCAAGGCTATCCCGAGCCTTGGGGACCCTGGGTGGTTATCTTCCAGCCTGATGGGACCTTGGGGTCTCGGAGGGTGGCCAAGTCTGAGAGCTTAACCTCAGGTTGGGGTGGCCATCTTTCAACAAGACTGCGCCTTGGACATTGCAGCCGACTAGCAATTCTCAGAGCATTTATTCATCAGGCAGGTGTGGCTGTCTTCCCACTGGCAATAGCCATGAGGACCCCGCTTGGCTGTCTCCTTGCCACTGGGAGATATGGGCGTCTGTGCCCATTCTGAAGAGTTAGGCATAGGGCAGTGTAGCTGATTTCCCACAAACCAGAGTCTTGAGGGCCCCTGGCCACTTTCATTCTCTAGCCTGGGCCTTGAAGACCCCGGGTGGCTGACATCTCCCTAGACAGTGGCTTGAGGACCCTGGGTGGCTGACACCCCCACAGACAGAGCCTTGAAGAACCCGAGTAGACTGTCTTCCAGCCACCTGGGAAATGTGGGTTCCTGCACCTGTCTGAGCAGTTAAGCATGAGGCAAGGTAGCTATTTTCCTGCCAGGGGGAGCCTTGAGGACCCCTGGATATTCTCATTCTAGGCTAGGGTCTTGAAGACCCCGAGTGGCTGACATGCTGCCAATCAAGGCCTTGAGAAACCAGGGTGGCTGTCTTTCATCCACCCAGAGATACGGGGGATCCGGCAGCTGTCTGAGCAGTTACGTTTTCATGCCAGGCAGAGCCTTGAGGAACCCTGGATGTTTTCATCCTCCAACCAGGGCCTTGAAGACCTCGGGTCGCTGACATCCCCACCCAGACAGGGCCTTGAAGAACTCCGGTGAACGTCTTCCGGCCACCCGGAGAAATGGGGGATCTGGCACTTGATGAGCAGGTAAGCATCAGGCAGGGTAGCTGTTTTCCTGCCAGCCCTAACCCTGAGGATCCCGGGTGTCATTTATCCCACCAGCTGGGGCCTTGTGGGTCAGCTTGCCCATGTCTGAGCAATTAACCATCAGGCAGCCGGGGACTGTCTTCTTGCTACCAAGAGCCTTGAGAACCACAGGTGGCCTCTTCCTGCCTGCCAGAGCCTCGGGGGTCCCAAAGGCTAACCAGAGACACAGCAGTTACGCATACGCATGGCTGGCTGGAATCCCACCACCCAGGTTCTTTGGGGTTCAGGCCAGGCAGCATCTGTCTGAGAAGTGTCTAGCGGCTAAGCATCAGGTGGGGGGTGCCTGTCTTCCCACCAGCTACATTCCTGAGGACTCTGAGTGGCAGTCACTCCACCAGCTGAGGACTTCAAGACCCTTGGTGGCTGTCATCCCAACAGCCTGGGCCATGAGGACCCTAAGTGGCTGTCATCCCAACAGTGGAGGCCTTGGTGTTCCCAGCCAGCCTGCCCTTGTCTGAGCAGTTAAGCATCAGGTGGAGGTGGCAGTCATCCTACCGGCCAGGTCCTCGAGGACCCTGTGTGTCTGTCATCTTACCACCCAGGGCTTTGATGACCCCGGGTGGCTCACTTCTTACCATAAAGGGGCTTGGGGTTCCTCTAGAACCCTTCTGAGCAATTAAACATCGGTCAGGGGTGGCTGTCTTCCCACTAGCCGGAGGCTTGAGAAGCCCTGGTGTCTCTCTTTTGGCCTGATGTGGATTCGAGGTCCTGGTGGGTGGGCAAATTTGAGATTTGATGCCAAAGGTGCATGTGGCTGTCTTCCAGCCAGCCTGGGCTTTGCAAGACCCGAGTAGGTAGAACCCCTCTGAGCAGTTAAGCATAAGGCAAGGGTGGCTGTCTCAAGACTCCTTGGAGCCATGAGGACCCCTGGATATTCTCCTGCTCCAGCCAGGGCCTTGAAGACCCCTAGTGGCTCACATCTGCCAGTGAGGGCCTTGAGAACCTGAGAGGCTGTCTTCAGGCCTGATGGGGCCTTGGGCATCCCGGAGAGTCGCCGGATTTTAGAATTTAAGCCCCAGGTGCATGTGGCTATCCTCAAGCCACCTGCACTTTGCAATACCTGGTCTGGTAGCACCCCTCTGAGCATTAAGCATCAGGCAAGGGTGGCTGCCTCAAGGCTACCCGGAGCCTTGAGGGCCCCGATTGGCTATCTTCCAGCCTGATGGGGCCTTGGGGTTCCTGAAGGGTGGCCGAGTCTGAGAGCTTAAGCTTCAGCAAGAGTGGGCCTTGGACGTTCTGGCTGGCTAGCAACTTTCTGAGCATTTATTCATCAGGCAGGTGTGGCTGTCTTCCCACTGGCAATAGCCATTAGGACCCCGCTTGGCTGTCTCTCTGCCATCCGGAGATACCGGAGTCTGCGATCCTACCTGAAGAGTTAAGCATAGGGCAGGGTAGCTCTTCTCCCACCAGCCTGAGCATTAAGGGCCCCGGGCTAATTTCATTCTTTAGCCAGGGCCTTGAAGACCCGGTGTCCCACATCTCTGCAGCCAGGGCCTTGAGGAACCACGGTGGCTATCTCCTGAGACATGGGGGTTCTGGCACCTGTCTGAGCAGGTAAGCATCAGGCAGGGGAGCTGTTTTCCTGCCAGCCCCAGTTTCAAGGATCCCGGCTGTCATTCACCCCACCAGATGGGGCCTTGTGGGTCACTGTCAGCTCGCCCATGTCTGAGCAATTAACCATCAGGCAGGGGAGGCTGTCTTCTTGCCACCAAGAGCCTTGAGAACCACGGGTGGCCTCTTCCTGCCTGACATAGCCTCGGGTGTTCCAAATGCGAGCCTGCAATGCAGCAGCTACTCATGATGCATGGCTGGCTAGAATCCCACCAGCCAGATTATTCGGGGTTCAGACCAGCTGGCATCTGTCTGAGCAGTGTCTAGGGGTTAAGCCCCAGGTGGGGTAGACTGTCTTCCCACCAGCCACAGCCCTGAGAACCCCGAGTGGCAGTCACTCCAGCAGTTTGGCACTGACGAACCTTGTTGCTATCATCCCAACAGCCTGGGCCATGAGGACCCTAAGTGGCTGTCATCCCATCAAGTGGACGTTGGGGTTCCCAGTCAACTCGCCCTTGTCTGAGTAGTCAGTTAAGCATCAGGTGGAGGCAGGTGTCATCCTACTGCCCAAGTTCTTGAGGACCCTGAGTGGCTCTCATGTCACCAACCAGGCCTTAATGACACAGGCCGGCTCTCTTCCCACCAGCCAGGGTTTTGGGGTTCCCGAACGGCCAGCACCCGTCTGAGCAGTAAAGTATTAGGCAGGGCAGCTATCTTCCTCCTAGCCAGAACCTTGAGTTACTGGGTTGGCTGTCTTCCCGCCACACGTAGCTATGTGGTTCCCTGCTCCTGTCTGAACATTAAGCATCAGGCAGGGTGGCTGTTTCCCTGTCAGCTGGTGCCTTGGTGGCCACAGTGAGCTGACCCCTGTGTGAGCAGTTACCCATCAGTCAGGGGAGGCTGTCTTCTTGCCAACTAATGACATGAGGGCCTTAGGTGCCCTCTTCTTGCCTGCCAGATCCTCGGGGGTCCCAAAGGCTAGCCTGCAACGCAGGAGTTACACATGACACATGGACGGCTAAAATTTCACCATCCAGGTTCTTTGGGGTTCAGGCCAGCTAGCATCTGTCTGAACGGTGGCTAGGGGTTAAGCATCAGGTGGGGGGTGCCTGTCTTCCCACCAGCTACATTCCTGAGAACACCAAGTGTCAGTCACTCCCCCAGCTGAGGACTTCAAGACCCTGGGTGGCTGTCATCCCATCAGCCTGGGCCATGAGGACCCTAAGTGGCTGTCATCCCAACAGTGGAGGACTTGGTGTTCCCAGCCAGCTGGTCCTTGTCTGAGCAGTTAATCATCAGGTGGAGGTGGCAGTCATCCTCCCGGCCAGGTCCTCGAGGACCCTGGGTGACTCTCATCTCACCACCCAGGGCCTTGGGGTTCCGAAGTTCTAGAACCCTCTGAGCAGTTAAACATCAGTCAGGGGTGGTTGTTTTCCCGCTAGCCGGAGCCTTGAGGACCCCTGCTGTCTCTCTTTATGCCTGTTGAGGCCTGGAGGTTCCGGAGGGTGGCCGAAATTGACATTTGATGCCACAGGTGCAGGTGGCTGCCCTCCAGACAGCCTGGGCTTTGCAAGACCTGGCTCGGTCGCTACCCTCGGAGCAGTTAAGCACCAGTCAAGGGTGGCTGTCTCAAGGCTACCCGGAGCCCTGAGGATCCTGCTTGGCTGTCTCCCTGCCACCCGGAGATATGGCTGTCTGTGACCCTTTCTGAAGACTTCAGCATAGGGCATGGTAGCTGTTTTCCCACCCGCAGGAGCCTTGATGACCCAGGGTGCGTGACATCCCCCCAGACAGGGCATTGAGAAAACCGAGTAGGCTATCTTCCGGCCACCCGCACACATGGGGGTTCTGGCACCTTTCTGAGCAGTTAAGCATCAGGCAGGGTAATTGTTTTCCTACCAGGCGGAACCTTGAGGACCCCTGGATGTTTTCTTCCTCCAACCAGGGCCTTGAAGACCTCGGGTGTCTGATATCCCCCAGACAGGGCCAGGAAGAACCAGAGTGGGTGTTTCCCAGCAACCGGAGATTTGGGGGTTCTGGCACCTGTTGAGCAGGTAAGCATGAGGCAGGGTAGCTGTTTTCCTGCCAGCGCCAGCCTCGAGGATCCCGGGTGTCATCATCCCAGTAGCTGGGGCCTTGTCAGTCACAGTCAACTCGCCCATGTCTGAGCAGTTACCCATCAGGCAGCAGAGGCTGTGTTCTTGCCACCAAGAGCCTTGAGAACCACGGGTGGCCTCTTCCTGCCTACAAGAGCCTCGGGGGTCCCAAATGCGAGCCTGCAAACAGCAGTTACTCATGATGCATAGCTGGCTAGAATCCCACCAGCCGGGTGTTTTGGGGTTCAGGCCAGCAAGCAATGTCTAGGGGTTAAGCATCAGGTGTGAAGGGTGCCTGTCTTCCCACCAGCTACAGCCCTGAGGACACCGAGTGACAGTCACTCCACCAGCTGAGGACTTCAAGACCCTGGGTGGCTGTCATCCCAAAAGCCAGAGCCATGAGTACCCTAAGTGGCTGTCATCCCATCAAGGGGACCTGGGGATTCCCAGTCAACCCGCCCTTGTCTGAGTAGTTAGTTAAGCATCAGATGGAGGTGGCTGTCATCCTCCCGGCCAGGTCCTTGAGGACCTGGGGTGACTCACTTCTCACCAACCAGGGCGTTGGGGTTCCGCAAGCGCTAGAACCCTTCTGAGCAGTGAAGCATCAGGCAGGTGTGGCTGTCTTCCTGCTAGCCGGAGTCTTGAGGACCTACAGTGTTTCTCTGTATGCCTGATGGGGCCTTGGAGGTCCCAGATGGTGGCTGAATTTGAGAGTTTAAGCTCCAGGTGCATGTGGCTGTCTTCCAGTCAGCCTGGGCTTTGTAAGACCTGATCTGGTAGCACCCCTCTGAGCAGTTAAGCATCAGTCAAGGGTGGCTGCCTCAAGACTCCCTGGAGCCTTGAGGACCCCTGGATATTCTCCTGCTCAAGCCAGGTCCTTGAAGACCCCGAGTGGCTGACATGCTGTCAGAACAGGCCTCGGGAACCCTGGCTGGTGGTTGTCTTCCGGCCACCCGGAGACATGGGGTTCTGGCACCTGTCTGAGCAGTTCAGCATCAGGCAGGGTAGCTGTTTTCCTGGCAGACGGAGCCGTGAGGACCCCTGGATATTGTCATCCTCCAACCAGGGTCTTGAAGACCTCGAGTGGCTCACATTCCCCCAATAAGTGCGTCCAAGAACCCGGGTGAAGTCTTCAGGCCACCTTGACAAATGGGGCTTCTGGCACTTGTCTGAGCTGTTAAGTAACAGGCAGGGTAGTTTTTTCCCTGCGTGGCAGGGTTTTGAAGAACCCTGGAAGTTGTTATCCTCCAACCAGGGTCTTGAAGACCTCGGGTGGCTGACATCCCACCGGACAGGGCATGGAAGAAACAGGATGGGTGTTTCCCAGCCACCCGGAGAAATGGGGGATCCGGCACTTCTCTGAGCATTAAGCATGAGGCAGGGTAGCTGTTTTCCTGCCAGCCCTAGCCTTGAGGATCCTGGGTGTCATCATCCCACCACCTGGGGCCTTGTGGGTCACAGTCTGCTTGCCCATATCTGAGCAGTTACCCATCAGGCAGCGGAGGCTGTCTTCTTGCCACCAAGAGCCTTGAGAACCACCAGTGTCCTCTTCCTGCCTTCCAGAGCCTCCGGGGTCCCAAAGGCTAACCAGCAATGCAGCAGTTACTCATAATGCATGGATGGCTGGAAACCACTAGCCGGGTTCTTCGGGGTTCAAGCCAACTAGCATCTGTCTAAGCAGTGTCTAGGGGTCAAGCCCCAGGTGGGGGTTGCCTGTCTTCCCACCAGCCACAGCCCTGAGGACCCCTAGTGGCCGTTATTCTACCTGCTGTGACACTGACGAACCTGGGTGGCTGACATCCCAACAGCCGGGGCCATGAGGACCCTAAGTGGCTGTGATGGCAACAGCGGAGGCCTTGGTCTTCCCAGCCAGCCTGCCCTTGTCTGAGCAGTTAAGCATCAGGTGGAGGTGGCAGTCATCCTACCGGCCAGGTCCTTGAGGACCCGCGGTGGCTGTCATCTCACCAACCAGGGCCTTGGGGTTTCATAAGCGCTAGAACCCTTCTGAACAGTTAAACATCTGGCAGGGGTGGCTGTTTTCCTGCTAGCTGGAGCCTTGAGGACCTAGAGAGTCTCTCTTTATCCCTGATGGGGCCTTGGAGGTCCCAGAGGGTGGTCGAATTTGAGAGTTTCATCCCCAGGTGCATGTGGCTGTCTTCCAGTCAGCCTGGGCTTTGCAAGACCTGACTGGGTAGCACCCCTCTGAGCAGTTAAGCATCAGGCAAGGGTGGCTCTCTCAAGACTCCCTGGAGCCTTGAGGACCCCTGGATATTCTCCTGCTCCAGTCAGGTCCTTGAAGACCTCGAGTGGCGGACATGCTGCCAGACAGGGCCTCGCAAACCAGGGTTAGTGGCTCTCTTCTGGCCACCCGGAAACATGGGGGTTCTGGTACCTGTCTGAGTAGTTCAGCGTCAGGCAGGGTAGCTGTTTTTATTCTAGGTGGAGCCCTGAGGACCCCTGGATGTTGTCAACTTCCAACCAGGGCCTTGAAGACCTCACGTGGCTGACATCACACCAGAAAGGGCCTCGAAGAACTCGGGTGAAGTCTGCCGGCCACCTGGACAAATGGGGCTTCTGGCACTTGTCTGAGCTCTTAAGTAACAGGCTGGGTTCATGTTTACCTGCGCGGCTGAGCCTTGAAGACCCCTGGATGTTGTTATCATTCAACCAGGGCCTTAAAGACCTCGGGTGGCTGACATCCCACCAGACAGGCCCTGGGAGAACCAGGGTGGGTGTTTCCCAGCCACCCGGAAATATGTGGGTTCTGGCACCTGTCTAAGCAGGTAAGCATCAGGCAGGGTAGCTGTTTTCCTCCCAGCCCTAGCCTTGAGTATCCCGGGTGTCATTCATCCCACCAGCTGGGGCCTTGAGGGTCACTGTCAGCTCACCCGTGTCTGAGCAGTTACCCATTAGGCAGCAGAGGCTGTCTTCTTGCACCAAGAGCCTTGAGAACCATGGGTGGCCTCTTGCTGCCTGCAAGAGCCTCGGGGGTCCCAAAGACTAGCCAGCAACACAGTAGTTACACATGACCCATGGATGACTATAGTCCCACCAGTCGAGGTTTTCGGGGTTCAGGCCAGCTAGTATCTGTCTGAACAGTGTCTAGGGGTTAAGCATCAGGTGGGGGGGGGCTGTCTTCATACCAGCCACAGCCCTGAGGACACTGAGTGGCAGTCACTCCACCAGCTGAGGACTTCAAGACCCTTGGTGGCTGTCATCCCATCAGCCTGGGCCATGAGGACCCTAAGTAGCTGTCATTGCAACAGCAGAAGCCTTGGTGGTCCCAGGCAGCCTGCCCTTGTCTGACTAGTTAAGCATCAGGTGGAGGTGGCAGTCATCCTACCGGCCAGGTCCTCGAGGACCCTGGGTGGCTGTCATCTCACTACCCAGGGCCTTGGGGTTTCACAAGCGCTAGAACCCTTCTGAACAGTAAGCATCAGGCAGGGGTGGCTGTCTTCCTGCTAGCTGGAGCCTTGAGGACCTAGAGTGTCTCTCTTTATCCCTGATGGGGCCTTGGAGGTCCCAGAGGGTGGCCGAATTTGAGAGTTTCAACCCCAGGTGCATGTGGCTGTCTTCCAGTCAGCCTGGGCTTTGCAAGACCTGACCGGGTAGTATCCCTCTGAGCAGTTAAGCATCAGGCAAGGGTGGCTGCCTCAAGACTCCCTGGAGCCTTGAGGACCCCTGGATATTCTCCTGCTCCAGCCAGGTCCTTGAAGACCCCGTGCTGTGGGATGTTCTGTATGTCCTGTGGGAGCCCATTCTCAGGTTTTTTGTGGCGTTACCCAGCAGGTCCGTATAGAGGATGATTAGGACCATGGGCCTGAGTGCAGGTGTTTGAGATGGTCTGCACTTGGCTGTGCTGGGGGATGGTCTGTATGTCAAGTTGCTCTGATTGGTTAATAAATAAAACCTGATCGGCCGTGGCTAGGCAGGATAAAAGGACAGAAAGGCAGAAGGAGACGCTGCAGCCACCGCAGTGACCAGAGAGGCTGCAGCCGCCGCCATGACCAGAGACGCTGCAGCCGCCGCCATGACCAGTAGCATGTGAAGACGCCAGTAAGCCACCAGCCACATGGCAAGGTACAGATGTATGGAAATGGATCAATTTAAGATAAAAGCACAGTTAGCAAGATAAGGACAGTTAGCAGGAAGCCTGCCACGGCCATGCGGTTTGAAAGCAATATAAGTGTCTGTGTTTACTTGGTTGGGTCTGAGCGGCTGTGGGACTGGCGGGTGACGGAGGTTTGTCCTGACTGTGGGCAAGGCGGAAAAATCAAGCTACTACCCCGAGTGGCTGACATGCTGTCAGAACAGGCCTCGGGAACCGGGGCTGATAGCTGTCTTCCAGCCACCCGGAGACATGGGGATTCTGGCACCTGTCTGAGCAGTTCAGCGTCAGGCAGGGTAGCTGTTTTCCTGCCAGGAGGGGCCGTGAGGACCCCTGGATGTTGTCAACTTCCAACCAGGGCCTTGAAGACCTCGCGTGGCTAACATCACCCCAGAAAGGGCCTCGAAGAACTCAGGTGAAGTCTTCCGGCCACCTGGACAAATGGGGCTTCTGGCACTTGTCTGAGCTCTTAAGTAACAGGCTGGTTCATGTTTATCTGTGTGGCTGAGCCTTGAAGAACCCTGGAAGTTGTTATCCTTCAACCAGGGCCTTAAAGACCTCGGGTGGCTGACATCCCACCAGACAGGCCCTGGGAGAACCAGGGTGGGTGTTTCCCAGCCACCGGGAAATATGGGGGTTCTGGCATCTGTCTAAGCAGGTAAGCATCAGGCAGGTTAGCTGTTTTCCTGCCAGCCCAGGCCTTGAGAGTCCCCGGTGTCATTCATCACATCAGCCGGGGCCTTGTGGGTCACGGTCAGCTCGCCCATGTTGGAGCAATTAACCACTAGGCAGGGGAGGCTGTCTTCTTGCCACCAAGAGCCTTGAGAACCACGGGTGGCCTCCTCCTGCCTTCCAGAGCCTCGGGGCTCCCAAAGGCTAACCAGCAATGCAGCAGTTACTCATGATGCATGGATGGCTAGAATCCCACCAGCCAGATTATTCGGGGTTCAGACCAGCTGGCATCTGTGTGAGCAGTGTCTAGGGATTAAGCCCCAGGTGGGGTAGACTGTCTTCCCACCAGCCACAGCCCTGAGGACCCCGAGTGGCAGTCACTCCAGCAGCTGTGACACTGACAAACCTGGGTGGATGTCATCACAACAGCCTGGGTCATGAGGACCCTGAGTGGCTGTCATCCCAACAAGGGGACCTTAGGGTTCCCAGTCAACTCGCCCTTGTCTGAGTAGTTAGTTAAGCATCAGGTGGAGGTGGCTGTCATCCTACTGCCCAAGTTCTTGAGGACCCTGAGTGGCTCTCATGTCACCAACCAGGCCTTAATGACCCAGGCCGGATCTCTTCCCACCAGCCAGGGTTTTGGGGTTCCCGAACGGCCAGCACCCGTCTGAGCAGTAAAGCATCAGGTGGGGCAGCTGTCTTCCGACTAGCCAGAACCTTGAGTTACTGGGTTGGCTGTCTTCCCGCCACACGCTGATATGTGGTTCCCTGCTCCTGTCTGAACATTAAGCATCAGGCAGGGTGGCTGTTTCCCTGTCAGCCGGTGCCTTGGTGGCCACAGTGAGCTGACCCCTGTCTGAGCAGTTACCCATCAGTAAGGGGAGGCTGTCTTCTTGCCAGCCAATGACATGAGGGCCTTAGGTGCCCTCTTCTTACCTGCCAGATCCTCGGGAGTCCCAAAGGCTAGCCTGCAACGCAGGAGTTACACATGACACATGGATGGCTAAAATTTCACCATCCAGGTTCTTTGGGGTTCAGGCCAGCTAGCATCTGTCTGAACGGTGGCTAGGGGTTAAGCATCAGGTGGGGGGTGCCTGTCTTCCCACCAGCTACATTCCTGAGAACACCAAGTGTCAGTCACTCACCCAGCTGAGGACTTCAAGACCCTGGGTGGCTGTCATCCCAAAAGACAGACCCATGAGGACCCTAAGTAGCTGTCATCCCAACAGTGGAGGACTTGGTGTTCCTAGCCAGCTGGTCCTTGTCTGAGCAGTTAATCATCAGGTGGAGGTGGCAGTCATCCTACCGGCCAGGTCCTGGAGGACCCGGGGTAGCTCACTTCTCACCAGCCAGGGCCTTGGGGTTCCGGAACCACTAGAACCCTTCTGAGCAGTTAAGCATCAAGAAGGGGTGGTTGTCTTCCTGCTAGCCATAGCCTGGAGGACCCCAGGTGTCTCTCTTTATGCCTGATGGGGCCGTGAGGTTCCAGAGGGTGGCGGAATTTGAGATTTGATGCCACAAGTGGAGGTGGCTATCTTCCAGCCAGCCTGGGCTTTGCAAGACCTGATCTGGTAGCACCCCTCTGAGCAGTTAAGCATCAGGCAAGGGTGGCTGTCTCAAGACTCCATGGAGCTTTGAGGACCCCTGGATATTTTCATGCTCCAGCCAGGCCCTTGAAGACCCCGAGTGGCTGACATGCTGCCAAACAGGGCCTTGAGGACCCCAGGTGTCTCTCTTCCTGCCTAATGGGCCCTTGGGCGTCCAGGAGGGTGGCCGAGTCTGAAAGGTTAAAACTCAGGTTGGGGTGGCCGTCTTTCAGAAAGACTGGGCCTTGCAAGTTCCTGCCACCTAGCAACTGTCTGAGCATTTATTCATCAGGCAGGTGTGGCTGTCTTCCCACTGGAAATAGCCATGAGTACCCCGCTTGTCTCTTTCCCTGCCACCCGGAGATATGGGCGTCTGCGACCCTCTCTGAAGAGTTAAGCATAGGGCAGGGTAGCTGTATTCCCACCAGCCAGAGGCTAGAGGGCCCCGGGCTACTTTCATTCTCCATCCAGGGCCTTGAAGACTCCAGGTGGGTGACACCCGCACAGCCATAGACTGTAGAACCAGGGTGGCTTTCTTCCCACCACCCGGAGACATGGGGGTTCCGGCACCTCTCTGAGCAGTTAAGCATCAGTCAAGGTAGCTATTTTACTGCCCCAGACAGGGCCTTGAGGAACCAGCGAGGCTGTGTTCCCGGTGCCCGGTGATATGGACGTTCTGGGACCTGTCTGAGCAGTTAAGTATCAGGCAGGGTAGTTGTTTTCCTGCTTGGCAGAGCCTTGAGGACCCCTGGATTTTGTCATCTTCAAAACAGGGCCTTGAAGACCTCGCATCGCTGACATCCCCCCAGACAGGGCCTTGAAGACCCTGAGTAGGCGTCGTCCAGCCACCTGGGGACATGGGGCTTCTGGCACCTGTCTGAGCATTGAGCATCAGGCAATGTAGCTATTCTCATGCCAGGTGGGGTTTGAGGACCCCTGGATGTTGTCATCCTCCAACCAGGGCCTTGAAGACCTCGGGTTGCTGACATTTCCTAGCCAGGCCATGGAAGAACCTGGGTGACTGTCTCCTGGCCACAAGGAGAAATGGGGGTTCCGGCCCCTGTCTCAGCAGGTAAGCATCAGGCAGGGTAGCTGTTTTCCTGCCAGCCCTAGCCTTGAGGATCCCGGGTGTCATTCATCCCACCAGCTGGGGCCTTGCAGGTCGTGGTCAGCTCGCCCATGTCTGAGCAATTAATCATCAGGCAGGGGAGGCTGTCTTCTTGCCACCAAGAGCCTTGAGAACCACGGGTGGCCTCTTCCTGCCTGTCAGAGCCTCGGGGGTCCCAAAGGCTAGCCTGCAATGCAGCAGTTACTCATGATGCATGGCTGGCTGGAATCCCACCAGCCGGGTACTTCAGGTGTTCAGGCCAGCAAGCATCTGTCTGAGCAGTGTCTAGGGGTTAAGCATCAGGTGTGGGGGGGTGCCTGTCTTCCCACCAGCCACAGCCCTGAGGACCCCAAGTGGCAGTCATATCACCAGCTGTGGCACTGACGATCCTGGGTGGCTGACATCCCAACAGCCCGGGCCTTGAGGACCCTAAGTGGCTGTCATCCCATCAAGGGGACCTGGGGATTCCCAGTCAACTCGCCCTTGTCTTAGTAGTTAGTTAAGCATCAGGTGGAAGTGGCTGTCATCCTACTGCCCAAATCCTTGAGGACCCTTGGTGGCTCTCATGTCACCACCCAGGGCCTTAAGGACCCTGGGCAGCTCTTTCTCCACCAGCCAGGGCCATGGCTTTCTGGAACAGGCACCACCGGTCGGAGCAGTAAAGCATCAGGTGGGGCAGCTGTCTTCCGACTAGCCAGAACCTTGAGGAACTGGTTGGTTGTCTTCCCGCCACACACAGATATGTGGTTCCCTGCTCCTGTCTGAACATTAAACAACAGGCAGGGTGGCTGTTTCCCTGCCAGCAAGAGTCTTGATGAAGCCGAGGGGCTTTCATCCCGCCAGCCGGTGCCTTGGTGGCCACAGTGAGCTGACCCCTGTCTGAGCAGTTACCCATCAGGCAGGGGAGGCTGTCTTCCTGCTAGCCAGTTCCTTGAGGGGCCCGGGTGGCTATCTTCCAGCCTGATGGGTCCTTGGGGGTCCCGGAGGGTGGTCGAGTCTGAGAGCTTAAGCCTCAGGTTGGGGTGGCCGTCTTTCAACAAGATTGTGCCTTGGACGTTCCGGCCAGCTAGCAACTCTCTGAGCATTTATTCATCAGGCAGGTGTGGCTGTCTTCCCACTGGCATTAGCCATGAGGACCCCGCATGGCTGTCTCTCTGCCACCCGGAGATATGGGCGTCTGGGACCCTCTCTGAAGAGTTAAGCATAGTGCAGGGTAGCTGTTTTCCCACCAGCCTGAGCATTAAGGGCCCTGGGCTACTTTCATTCTCCAGCCAGGGCCTTGAAGACTCCAGGTGGGTGACACCAGCATAGTCATGGACTGTAGAACCAGGGTGGCTGTCTTCCCACCACCTGGAGACATGGGGGTTCCGGCACCTCTCTGAGCAGTTAAGCATCAGGCAAGGTAGCTATTTTCCTGCCCCAGACAGGGCCTTGAGGAACCAGGGAGGCTGTGTTCCCGGCGCCCGGTGATATGGACGTTCTGGGACCTGTCTGAGCAGTTTAGCATCAGGCAAGGTAGCTATTTTCCTGCCAGGCTGACTCTTGAGGACGCCTGGATATTCTCCTTCTCCGGACAGGGCCTTTGCAGACCCTGAGTGGCTGACATGTTGCCCTACAGGGCCTCGAGGAACCCGGTTGGGTGGTTGTCTTCCCACCACCCGGAGATATGGGGGTTCTCAGACCTGTCTGAGCAGGTAAGCATCAGGCAGGGTAGCTGTTTTCCTGCCAGCCCTAGCCTCAACGATCCCGGGTGTCATTCATACCACCAGCTGGGGCCTTGTGGGTCACGGTCAGCTCGCCCATGTCTGAGCAATTACCCATCAGGCCGGGGGCACAGTCTTCTTGCCATGAAGAGCCTTGAGAACCACGGGTGGCCTCTTCCTGCCTGCCAGAACCTCAGGGGTCCCAAAGGCTTGCCGGCAACGCAGGAGTTACTCATGACACATGGATGGCTGGAATCTCACCAGCAGCGTTCTTCGGGGGTTCAGGACAGCTAGAAACTGTCTGAGCAGTGTCTAGGGGTTAACACCAAGTGTGTGTGTGTGGGTGCCTGTCTTCCCGCCAGCCAGAGCCCTGAGGACACCGACTGGCAGTCACTCCACAGGGTGTGGCACTGACAAACCTGGGTGGCTGTCATCCCAACAGCCGGGGCCATGAGGACCCTAAGTGGCTGTCATCCCATCAAGGGGACCTGGGGATTCCCAGTAAACTCCCCCTTGTCTGAGTAGTTAGTTAAGCATCAGGTGGAGGCAGCTGTCATCCTACTGCCCAAGTCCTTGAGGACCCTGGAGGGCTCTCTCCCCACCAGCCAGGGTTTTGGGGTTCCTGAACGGCCAGCACCCATCTGAGCAGTAAAGCATCAGGTGGGGCAGCTGTCTTCCGACTAGCCAGAACCTTGAGGAACCGGGTTGGCTGTCTTCCTGCCACACGCAGATATGTGGTTCCCTGCTCCTGTCTGAACATTAAGCATCAGGCAGGGTGGCTGTTTCCCTGCCAGCAGGAGTCTTGAGGACCCCGAAAGGCTTTTGCCCCGCCATCCGGGGCCTTGGTGGCCAGAGTGAGCTGACTGTGCCCCATCTGAGCAATTACCCATCAGGCAGGGGAGGCTGTCTTCTTGCCAGCCAATGTGGTGAGGACCACAGTTGGCCTCTTCCTGCCTGCCAGAGCCTCGGGGTCCCAAAGGCTAGCCTGCAACGGAGCAGTTACTCATGATGCATGACTGGCTGGAATCCCACAATCCAGGTTCTTTGGGGTCCAGGCCAGCTAGCATCTGTCTGAACAGGGGTTAAGCATCAGGTGGGGGGTGCCTGTCTTCCCACAAGCCACAGCCCTGAGGACACCGAGTGGCAGTCACTCCAGCAGCTGAGGACTTCAAGACCCTGGGTGGCTCTCATCCCAAAAGCACGGGCCATGAGGACCCTCAGTGGCTGTCATCCTAACAGCGGAGGTCTTGGTCTTCCCAGCCAGCCTGCCCTTGTCTGAGCAGTTAAGCATCAGGTGGGAGGTGGCAGTCATCCTACCGGCCAGGTCCTCGAGGACCCTGGGTGGCTGTCATCTCAGCACCCAGGGCCTTAATGACCCCGGATGGCTCACTTCTCATCAGCCAGGGCCTTGGGGTTCCACAAGCGCTAGAACCCTTCTGAACAGTTAAGCATCAGCTCTCTTCCTGCTAGCTGGAGCCTTGAGGACCTAGAGAGTCTCTCTTTATCCCTAATGGGGCCTTGGAGGTCCGAGATGGTGGCCGAATTTGAGAGTTTAAGCCCCAGGTGCATGTGGCTATCTTCCAGCCAGCCTGGGCTTTGCAAGACCTGACCGGGTAGCACCCCTCTAAGCAGTTAAGCATCAGGGAAGGGTGGCTGTCTCAAGACTCCCTGGAGCCTTGAGGACCCCTGGATATTCTCATGCTCTAGCCAGGTCCTTGAAGACCCCGAGTGGCTGACATGCTGTCAGAATAGGCGTCAGGAACCCGGGCTGATGGCTGTCTTCCAGCCACCCAGAGACATGGGGGTTCTGGCACCTGTCTGAGCAGTTCAGCGTCAGGCATGGGAGCTGTTTTCCTGCAGGTGGAGCTGTGAGGACCCCTGGATGTTGTCATCTTCCAACCATGGCCTTGAAGACCTCACATGGCTAACATCCCCCCAGACAGGGCCTCGAAGAACCCGGGTGAAGTCTTCAGGCCACCTGGACAAATGGGGATTCTGGCACTTGTCTGAGCTGTTAAGTAACAGGCAGGGTAGTTATTTACCTGTGTGGCAGAGCCTTGAAGACCTCTGGAAGTTGTTATCCTTCAACCAGGGCTTTGAAGACCTCGGGTGTCTGATATCCCACCAGACAGAGCCTGGAAGAACCAGGGTGGGTGTTTCCCAACCACCCGGAGATATCAGGGTTCTGGCATGTGTCTGAGCAGGTAAGCATCAGGCAGGGTAGCTGTTTTCCTGCCAGCCCTACCATCGAGGATCCCGGGTGTCATTCATCCCTCAGCCGGGGCCTTGTGGGTCATGGTCAGCTCACCCATGTCTGAGCAGTTACCCATCAGGCAGCAGAGGCTGTCTTCTTGCCACCCAATGACATGCGGACTGTAGGTGGCCTCTTCCTGCCTGTCAGAGCCTCGGGGTCCCAAAGCCTTGCCGGCAACGCAGGAGTTACACATGACCCATGGATGGCTAGAATTTCACCATTCAGGTTCTTCGGGGTTCAGGCCAGCTAGCATTTGTCTGAAAAGTTGCTAGGGGTTAAATATCATGAGGGGAGTGCCTGTCTTCCCACCAGTCACAGCCCTGAGGACACCGAGTGGCAGTCACACTCCACAAACTGAGGACTTCAAGACCCTGGGTGGCTCTCATCCCAAAAGCCTGGGCCATGAGGACCCTAAGTGGCTGTCATCCCAACAGCAGAGGCCTTGGTGTTCTCAGTCAGCCTACCCTTGTCTGAGCAGTTAATCATCAGGTGGAGGTGGCAGTCATCCTACCGGCCAGGTCCTCGAGGACCCTGGGGGGCTATCACTTCACCACCCAGGGCTTTTATGACCCCGGGTGGCTCACTTCTCACCAGATAGGGGCTTGTGGTTCCTCTAGAACGCTTCTGAGCAATTAAACATCGGTCAGGGGTGGCTGTCTTCCCACTAGCCGCAGGCTTGAGGACCCCTGCTGTCTCTCTTTAGGCCTGATGAGGCCTCGAGGTCCTGGAGGGTGGCCGAATTTGAGATTTGATGTCAAAGGTGCAAGGTGCTGTCTTCCAGCCAGGCTGTGCTTTGCAAGACCCGACTCGGTAGCACCCCTCTGAACAGTTAAGCATCAGGCAAACATGGCTGTCTCAAGACTCCTTGTAGCCATGAGGACCCCTGGATATTCTCCTGCTCCAGCCAGGGCCTTGAGGACCCCTAGTGGCTCACATGCTGCCAGTGAGGGCCTTGAGGACCTGAGAGGCTGTCTTCAGGCCTGATGGGGCCTTGGGCATCTGGGAGAGTAGCCGGATTTTAGAATCTAAGCCCCAGGCGCATGTGGCTATCCCCCAACCACCTGCACTTTGCAAGACCTGGTCCGGTAGCACCCCTCTGAGCAGTGAAGCATCAGGCAAGGGTGGATGTCTCAATGCTACCTGGAGCCATGAGGACCCCTGGATATTCTCATGCTCCGCCAGGGCCTTGAAGACCCCGAGTGGCTGACATGCTGCCAGACAGGGCCTTGAGAACCCCAGGTGTCTCTCTTCCTGCCTGATGGGGGTTTGGGGGTCCAGGAGGGTGGCGGAGTCTGAGAGGTTAAACCTCAGGTTGGGGTTGTCGTCTTTCAGCAAGACTGGGCCTTGCAAGTTCCTGCCACCTAGCAACTGTCTGAGCATTTATTCATCAGGCAGGTGTGGCTGTCTTCCCACTGGCAATAGCCATGAGGACCCCACTTGGCTGTCTCCCTGCCACCCGGAGATATGGGCGTCTGGGACCCTCTCTGAAGAGTTAAGCATAGGGCAGGGTAGCTGTTTTCCCACCAGCCAGAGTCTAGAGGGCCCCGGGATACTTTCATTCTCCAGCCAGGGCCTTGAAGACTCCAGGTGGGTGACACCCTCACAGCCATGGACTGTAGAACCAGGGTGGCTGTCTTCCCACCACCCGGAGACATGGGGGTTCAGGCAACTCTCTGAGCAGTTAAGCATCAGGCAAGGTAGCTATTTTACTGCCCCAGACAGGGCCTTGAGGAACCAGGGAGGCTGTGTTCCCGGTGCCCGGAGACATGCGGGTTCCAGAACCTGTCTGAGCAGTTAAGCATCAGGCAGAGAAGCTGTTTTCCTGCCAGGCAGAGCCTTGAGGACCGCTAGATGTTGTCATCCTCCAACCAGGGCCTTGAAGACCTCAGGTGGCTCACCTCCCTCCAGCAGGGCCTGGAAGAACCCGGGTGAATGTCTTCTGGCCACCCGGAGAAATGGGGGATCCGGCACCTGTCTGAGCAGGTAATCATCAGGTAGGGTAGCTGTTTTCCTGCCAGCCCTAGACTCGAGGATCCCGGGTATCATCATCCCACCACCTGGGGCCTTGGGGGTCACAGTCTGCTTGCCCATATCTGAGCAGTTACCCATCAGGCAGCGGAGGCTGTCTTCTTGCCACTAAGAGCCTTGAGAACCACGGGTGGCCTCTTCCTGCCTTCCAGAGCCTCGGAGACCAAAGACTAGCCTGCAATGGAGCAGTTACTCATGATGCATGGATGGCTGAAATCCCACCATCCAGGTTCTTTGGGGTTCCGGCAAGCTAGCATCTATCTTAGAAGTGGCTAGGGGTTAAGGCCCAGGTCGGGGGTGCCTGTCTTCCTACCAGCCACAGCCCTGAGGACCCCGAGTGGCAGTCACTCCAGCAGCTGTGGCACTGACAAACCTGGGTGGCTGTTATCCCAACAGCCCGGGCCATGAGGATCCTAAGTGGCTGTCATCCCATCTTGGGGACCTTGGGGTTCCCAGTCAACTTGCCCTTGTCTGAGTAGTTAGTTAAGCATCAGGTAGAGGCTGCTGTCATCCTACTGCCCAAGTCCTTGAGGACCCTGGGTGGCCCTCATGGCACCACCCATGGCCGTAAGGACCCTGGAGGGCTCTCTCCCCACCAGCCAGGATTTTGGGGTTCCTGAATGGCCAGCACCCATCTGAGCAGTAAAGCATTAGGCAGGGAGGCAGCTGTCTTCCCACTAGCCAGAACCTTGAGGAACCGGGTTGGCTGTCTTCCCGCCACACGCAGATATGTGGTTCCCTGCTCCTGTCTGAACATTAATCATCAGACAGGGTGCCTGTTTCTCTGCCAGCCGACGTCTTGGTGTCCACAGTGAGCTGACCCCTGTCTGAGCAGTTACCCATAAGGCAGGGGAAGGTGCCTCCTTACCACCCAATGACATGAGGACCGTGGTGGCCTCTTCCTGCCTGTCAGAGCCTAGGTGTCCCAAAGGCTAGCTAGCAACGCAGTAGTTACACATGACACATGGACGGCTAGAATTTTACCATCCAGGTTCTTCGGGGTTCAGGCCAGCAAGCATTTGTCTCAGAAGTGGCTAGGGGTTAAATATCAGGTGGGGTTGCCTGTCTTCCCACCAGCCACAGCCCTGAGGACACCGAATGGCAGCTGAGGACTTCAACACCCTGGGTGGCTGTCATCCCAAAAGTGAATGCCTTGGTGTTCCCAGCCAGCATGCCCTTGTCTGGGCAGTTAATCATCAGGTGGAGGTGGCAGTCATCCTACCGGCCAGGTCCTCGAGGATCCTGTGTGTCTGTCATCTTACCACCCAGGGCTTTGATGAGCAAGGGTGGCTCACTTCTCACCAGATAGGGGCTTCGGGTTCCTCTAGAACCCTTCTGAGCAATTAAACATCGGTCAGGGGTGGTTGTCTTCCCACTAGCAGGAGCCTTGAGGACCCCTGCTGTCTCTCTTTAGGCCTGATGAGGCCTTGAAGTCCTGGAGGGTGGCCGAATTTGAGATTGGATGTCAAAGGTGCAGGTGGCTGTCTTCCAGCCAGCCTGGGCTTTGCAAGACCTGACTCGGTAGCACCCCTCTGAGCAGTTAAGCATCAGGCAAGCATGGCTGTCTCAAGACTCCTTGTAGCCATTAGGACCCCTGGATATTCTCCTGCTCCAGCCAGGGCCTTGAGGACCCCTAGTGGCTCACATGCTGCCAGTGAGAGCCTTGAGGACCTGAGAGGCTGTCTACAGGCCTGATGGGGCCTTGGGCATCCTGGAGAGTCGCCGGATTTTAGAATTTAAGCCCCAGGTGCATGTGGCTATCCTCAAGCCACCTGCACTTTACAAGACCTGGTCCGGTAGCACCCCTCTGAGCATTAAACATCAGGCAAGGATGGCTGCCTCAAGGCTACCCGGAGTCCTGAGGGCCCCGAGTGGCTATCTTCCAGCCTGATGGGGCCTTGTGGGTCCAGGAGGGTGGCCGAGTCTGAGAGCTTAAGCCTCAGCAAGACTGGGCCTTGGACGTTCTGGCTGGCTAGCAACTTTCTGAGCATTTATTCATCAGGCAGGTGTGGCTCTCTTCCCACTGGCAATAGCCATTAGGACCCCGCTTGGCTGTCTCTCTGCCACCCGGAGATACCGGAGTCTGCGATCCTACCTGAAGAGTTAAGCATAGGGCAGGGTAGCTCTTTTCCCACCAGCCTGAGCATTAAGGGCCCCGGGCTAATTTCATTCTTCAGCCAGGGCCTTGAAGACCCAGTGTCCCACATCTCTGCAGCCAGGGCCTTGCGGAATCAGGTTGGCTGTCTCCTGAGACATGGGGGTTCCGGCACCTGTCTGAGCAGTTAAGCATCAGGCAGGGTAGCTGTTTTCCTGCCAGCCCCAGCCTCAAGCATCCCGGGAGTCATTCACCCCACCAGACGGGGCCTTGTGGGACACTGTCAGCCCGCCATGTCTGAGCAATTAACCATCAGGCAGCAGAGGCTGTCTTCTAGCCACCAAGAGACTTGAGAACCACGGGTGGCCTCTTCCTGCCTGTCAGAGCCTCGGGGGTCCCAAAGGCTAACCTGCAATGCAGCAGTTACTCATGATGCATGGCTGTCTGGAATCCCACCAGCCGAATACTTCGGGGTTAAGGCCAGCTAGGATCTTTCTGAGCAGAGGCTAGGGGTTAAGCCCCAGGTGGGGGTTGCCTGTCTTCCCACCAGCTACAGCCCTGAGGACACCGACTGGCAGTCACTCCAGCAGCTGTGGCACTGACAAACCTGGGTGGCTGTCATCCCAACAGTCCAGGCCATGAGGACCCTGAGTGGCTGTCATCCCATCAAGGGGACCTTGGGGTTCCCAGTCAAGTCACTCTTGTCTGAGTAGTCAGTTAAGCATCAGGTGGAGGCAGCTGTCATCCTCCTGCCCAAGTCCTTGAGGGCCCTGGATGGCTCTCATATCACTACCCAGGGCCTTAAGGACCCTGGGCACCTCTTTCTCCACCAGGCAGGGCCTTGGCTTTCTGGAACGGGCACCACCGGTCTGAGCAGTAAAGTGTCAGGCAGGGCAGCTGTCTTCAGACTAGCCAGAACCTTGAGGAACCGGGTTGGCTGTTGGGATGAGAGCCACCCAGGTTCATCAGTGTCACAGCCGCTGGAGTGACTGCCAGTCGGGGTCCTCAGGGCTGTGGCTGGTGGGAAGACAGGCATTCCCCCCCACACCTGGGGCTTAAGCTCTCTGACTTGGCCACCCTCCGAGACCCCAAGGCCCCATCAGACAGAAAGAGAAACACCAGGGACCTCAAGGCTCTGGCTAGCAGGAAGACAGCCTCCCCTGCCGGATGGGTAACTGCTCAGACAGGTGTCATCTCACTGTGACAACCAAGGCGCCAGCTGGCGGTATGAAAGCCCCTCGGCTTCCTCAAGACTCCTGCAGGCAGGGAAACAGCCACCCTGCCTGTTGTTTAATGTTCAGACATGAGCAGGGAGCCACATAACTGGGTGTGGCAAGATTCTGGCTAGTTGGAAGACAGCTGCCCTGCCTGACGCTTTACTGCTCCGACAGGTGCTGCCCGTTCCAGAAAGCCAAGGCCCTGGCTGGTGGAGAAAGAGCTGCCCAGGGTCCTTAAGGCCCTGGGTGGTGACATGAGAGCCACTCAGGGTCCTCAAGGACTTGGGCAAGAGGATGACAGCCGCCTCCACCTGATGCTTAACTAACTACTAATACAAGGGCGGGTTGACTGGGAATCCTCAGGTCCCCTTGATGGGATGACAGCCACTTAGGGTCCTCATGGCCCAGGCTGTTGGGATGACAGCCACACAGGGTCTTGAAGTCCTCATCTGGTGGAGTGACTGACACGCAGTGTCCTCAGGGCTGTAGTTGGTGGGAAGACAGGCACCCCCACCTGATGCTTAACCCTTAGACACTGCTCAGACAGATGCTGGCTGGCCTGAACCCCGAATAATCTGACTGGTGGGATTCCAATCATCCATGCGTCATGAGTAACTGCTGCATTGCAGGCTAGCCTTTGGGACCCCAGAGGCTCTGGAAGGCAGGAAAAGCCACCCATGTTTCTCAAGGCTTTTAGTGGCAAGAAGACAGCCTCTGCTGCCTGATGGGTAACTATTCAGACATGGGCAAGCTGACCGTGACCCACAAGGCCCCAGCTAGTGGGATGAATGACACCCGGGATCCTCACGGCTAAAGCTGGCAGGAAAACAGCTCCCCTGCCTGCTGCTTACCTGCTGAGACAGGTGCCAGAACCCCCATTTCTCCTTGTGGCCAGGAGACATTCACCCGGGTTCTTCCATGGCCTGGCTAGGAAATGTCAGCAACCCGAGGTCTTCAAGGCCCTGGTTGGAGGATGACAACATCCAGGGTTCCTCAAACCCCACCTGGCATGAGAACAGCTACCCTGCCTGATGCTCAATGCTCAGACAGGTCCAAGAACGTCCATATCTCCGCGTTGCCAGAACACAGCCTCCCTGGTTCCTCAAGGCCCTGTCTGGGGCAGGAAAATAGCTACCTTGACTGATGCTTAACTGCTCAGAGAGGTGCCTGAACCCCCATGCCTCCGGGTGGCCGGAAGACAGTCTATTCGGGTTCCTCAAGTCCCTGGCTGTGAGGGTGTCACCCACCTGGGGTCTTCATGGCCCTGGCTGGAGAATGAAAGTATCCCGGGGCCCTCTAGACTCTGGCTGGTGGGAAAACAGCTACCCTGCCCTATGCTTAACTCTTCAGAGAGGGTCGCAGACGCCCATATCTCCGGGTGGCAGGGAGACATCCAAGCGGGGGCCTCATGGCTATTTCCAGTGGGAAGACAGCCACACCTGCCTGATGAATAAATGCTCAGACAGTTGCTAGGTGGCAGGAACTTGCAAGGCCCAGTGTTGCTGAAAAATGGCCACCCCAACCTGAGGTTTAACCTTTCAGACTCGGCCACCCTCCTGGACCCCCAAAGCCCCATCAGGCAGGAAGAGAGACACCTGGGGTCCTCAAGGCCCTGTCTGGCAGCATGTCAGCCACTCGGGGTCTTCAAGGACCTGGCTGGAGCAGGAGAATATCCAGGGGTCCTCATGGCTCCAGGTAGCCTTGAGACAGCCACCCTTGACTGATGCTTAACTGCTCAGAGGGGTGCTACCGGGCCAGGTCTTCCAAAGCCCAGTCTGGCTGGAAGACAGCCACCTGCACCTGTGGCATCAACTCTCAAATTAGACCACCCTTCGGGACCTCACGGCTCCATCAGGCACAAAGACAGACACCTGGGGTCCTTAAGGCTCGGGCTAGCAGGAAGACAGCCACCCCTGCCTGATGCTTAACTGCTCAGGAGGGTTCTAGCGGTTCTGGAACCCCAAGGCCCTGGCTGGTGAGAAGTGAGCCAACCGGGGTCCTTAATGCCCTGGGTGGTGAGATGACAGCCACCCAGGGTCCTCGAGGACCTGGCCGGTAGGATGACTGCCACCTCCACCTGATGCTTAACTGCTCAGACAAGGACCAGGTGCCTGGGAACACCAAGGACTTCGCTGTTGGGATGACAGCCACTTAGGGTCCTCATGGCCCAGGCTGATGGGATGACAGCCGCCTAGGGTCTTGAAGTCCTCAGCTGGTGGAGTGACTGCCACTCGGTGTCCTCACGGCTGTGGCTGGTAGGAAGTCAGGCACCCCCCACACCTGATGCTTAACCCCTAGACACTATTCAGACAGATGCTAGCTGGTGTGAACCTCTTACGACCCGGCTGGTGGGATTCCAGCCGTCCATGTGTCATGAGTAACTGCTGTTTGCAGGCTAGCCTTTGGGACACCCGAGGCTCTGACAGGCAGGAAGAGGACACTTGCGGTCCTCATGTCATTGGGTGGCAAGAAGACAGCCTCCCCTGCCTAATGGGTAACTGCTCAGACAGGCATCAGCTCATTGTGGCCACCAAGGCACCGGCTGTCAGGATGAAAGTCCCTCGGCGTCCTCAAGACCCTGCTGGCAGGGAAACAGCCACCCTGCCTGATGTTTAATGTTCACACACAAGCAGGGAACCACATATGTTGTGTGTCGACCCTACTTTGCTGTCATCCTGTCAAGGGGACTTTGGGGTTCCCTGTCAACCCGCCCTTGTATTAGTAGTTAGTTAATCATCAGGTGGAGGCGGCTGTCATCCTACTGCCCAAGTCCTTGAGGACCCTGGGTGGCCCTCATGTCACCACCCAGGGCCTTAAGGACCCTGGCTGGCTCTCTCTGCACCAGCCAGGGCCCTGGGTTCCCGAATGGCCAGCACCCGTCTGAACAGTAAAGCATCAGGCAGGGCAGCTGTCTTCCGACTAGCCAGAACCTTGAGGAACCGGGTTGGCTGTCTTCCTGCCACACGCAGCTATGTGGTTCCCTGCTCCTGTCTGAACATTAATCATCAGATTGGGTGGGTGTTTCCCTGTCAGCCGGTGCCTTGGTGGCCACAGTGAGCTGACCCCTGTTTGAGCAGTTACCCATCAGGCAGGGGAGGCTGTCTTCTTGCCACCCAATGATGTGAGGACCGCGGTGGCCTCTTCCTTCCTGCCAGAGCCTCGGGGGTCCCAAAGGCCAGCCTGCAAACAGCAGTTACGCATGACACATGGATGGCTGGAATCCCTCCAGCCGGATTCTTCGGGGTTCAGGCCAGCTAGCGTCTGTCTGAGCAGTGGTTAGGGGTTAAGCCCCATGTGGGGGGTGCTTGTCTTTCCACCAGCCAGAGACTTGAGGACACCGAGTGTTACTCACTCCACCAGCTGAGACTTCAAGACCCTTGGTGGCCTTCATTCAATGACCCTGGCTTTGAGGACCCTAAGTGGCTGTCATCCCAACAGCAGAGGCTTTGGTGTTCCCAGCCAGCTGGCCCTTGTCTGAGCAGTTCAGCATCAGGTGGAGGTGGCAGTCATCCTACCGGCCAGGTTCTCGAGGACCCTGGGTGGCTGTTATCTCACCACCCAGGGCCCTAAGGAACCAGACTGGCTCACTTCTCACCAGATAGGGGCTTGGGGTTCCGAAATTCTAGAACCTTTCTGAGCAATTAAACATCGGTCAGGGGTGGTTGTCTTCCCACTAGCCCGAGCTTTGAGGACCCCTGCTGTCTCTCTTTATGCCTGTGAGGCCTGGAGTTCCAGGAGGGTGGCCGAAATTGACATTTGATGCCACAGGTGCAGGTGGCTGCCCTCCAGACAGCCTGGGCTTTGCAAGACCTGGCTCGGTCGCTACCCTCAGCAGTTAAGCACCAGTCAAGGGTGACGGTCTCAAGGCTACCTGGAGCCATGAGGACCCTGCTTGGCTGTCTCCCTGCCACCCGGAGATATGGCTGTCTGCGACCCTTTCTGAAGACTTCAGCATAGGGCAGGGTAGCTGTTTTCCCACCAGCAGGAGCCTTGACAACCCGGGGTGCGTGACATCCCCCCAGACAGGGCATTGAGACAACCGAGTAGGCTGTCTTCCAGCCACCTGGAAACATGGGGGTTCTGGCACTGTCTGAGCAGTTGAGCATCAGGCAGGGTAATTGTTTTCCTACCAGGCGGAACCTTGAGGACCCCTGGATGTTTTCATCCTCCAACCAGGGCCTTGAAGACCTCGGGTGTCTGATATCCCCCAGACAGGGCCAGGAAGAACCAGAGTGGGTGTTTCCCAGGCCTCCGGAGATATGGGGGTTCTGGCACCTGTTGAGCAGGTAAGCATGAGGCAAGGTAGCTGTTTTCCTGCCAGCGCCAGCCTCGAGGATCCCGGGTGACATTCATCCCAATAGCTGGGGGCTTGTTGATCACAGTCAACTCACCCATGTCTGAGAAGTTACCCATCAGGCAGCAGAGGCTGTGTTCTTGCCACCAAGAACCTTGAGAACCACGGGTGGCCTCCTCCTGCCTACAAGAGCCTCGGGGGTTCCAAAGGCTAGCCGGCAATGCAGCAGTTACACATGACCCATGGACGGCTGGAATCCTACCAATCGGGTTCTTCTGGGGTTCAGGCCAGCTAGCATCTGTCGGAACAGTGTCTAGGAGTTAAGCATCAGGTGGGGGGGCTGTCTTCCCACCAGCTACAGCCCTGAGGACACCGAATGGCAGTAACTCCACCAGCTGAGGACTTCAAGAAACTTGGTGGCTGCCATCCCATCAGCCTGGGCCATGAGGACCCTAAGTGGCTGTCATCCCAACAGTGGAGGCCTTGGTGTTCCCAGCCAGCTGGCCCTTGTCTGAGCAGTTAAGCATCAGGTGGAGGTGGCAGTCATCCTCCCGGCCAGGTCCTGGAGGACCCTGTGTGACTGTCATCTCACCAGCCAGGGCCTTGGGGTTCCGAAGTTCTAGAACCCTCTGAGCAGTTAAACATCAGTCAGGGGTTGTTGTTTTCCCGCTAGCCGGAGCCTTGAGGACCCCTGCTGTCTCTCTTTATGCCTGTTGAGGCCTGGAGGTCCCGAAGGGTGGCCGAATTTGACATTTGATGCCACAGGTGCAGGTGGCTGCCCTCCAGACAGCCTGGGCTTTGCAAGACCTGGCTGGGTCACACCCTCTGAGCAGTTAAGCATCAGTCAAGGGTGACTGTCTCAAGGCTACCCAGAGCCATGAGGACCCTGCTTGGCTGTCTCCCTGCCACCCGGAGATATGGCTGTCTGCGACCCTTTCTGAAGACTTCAGCATAGGGCAGGGTAGCTGTTTTCCCACCAGCAGGAGCCTTGAAGACCCAGGGTGCGTGACATCCCCACAGACAGGGCATTGAGAAAACCAAGTAGGCTGTCTTCTGGCCACCCGGAGACATGGGGTTCTGGCACCTGTCTGAGCAGTTCAGCGTCAGGCAGGGTAGCTTTTTTCCTGCCCAAGACAGGGCCTTGAGGAAACAGGGTGGCAGTGTTCTGGGCACCCTGAGATATGGGGGTTCCGGAACCTGTCTGAGCAGTTAAGCATCAGGCAGGGTAGCTGTTTTCCTACCAGGCGGAACCTTGAGGACCCCTGGATGTGTTCATCCTCCAACCAGGGCCTTGAAGACCTCGGGTGTCTGATATCCCCCAGACAGGGCCAGGAAGAACCAGAGTGGGTGTTTCCCAGGCCTCCGGAGATATGGGGGTTCTGGCACCTGTTGAGCAGGTAAGCATGAGGCAGGGTAGCTGTTTTCCTTCCAGCGCCAGCCTCGAGGATCCCGGGTGTCATTCATCCCAATAGCTGGGGCCTTGTCAGTCACAGTCAACTCGCCCATGTCTGAGCAGTTACCCATCAGGCAGGGGAGGCTGTGTTCTTGCTACCCAAAGACTTGAGAACCACGGGTGGCCTCTTCCTGCCTGCCAGAGCATCGGGGGTCCCAAAGGCTAGGCGGCAATGCAGTAGTGACTCATGATGCATTCCTGGCTAGAATCCCACCAGCTGGGTGTTTTGGGGTTCAGGCCAGCAAGCATCTGTCTGAGCAATGTCTAGGGGTTAAGCATCAGGTGTGGGGGGTGCTTGTCTTTCCACCAGCCACAGCCCTGAGGACATCGAGTGGCAGTCACTCCACCAGCTGTGGACTTCAAGACCCGTGGTGTCTGTCATCCCAACAGCCTGGGCCATGAGGACCCTAAGTGGCTGTCATCCCATCAAGGGGACCTGGGGATTCCAGTCAACCTGCCCTTGTCTGAGTAGTTAGTTAAGCATCAGGTGGAGGCAGCTGTCATCCTCCTGCCCAAATTCTCGAGGACCTGGGGCGGCTCACTTCTCACCAACCAGTGCGTTGGGGTTCCGCAAGCGCTAGAACCCTTCTGAGCAGTGAAGCATCAGGCAGGTGTGGCTGTCTTCCTGCTAGCCAGAGCCTTGAGGACCTAGAGTGTTTCTCTGTATGCCTGATGGGCTCTTGGAGGTCCCAGATGGTGGCTGAATTTGAGAGTTTCATCCCCAGGTGCATGTGGCTGTCTTCCAGTCAGCCTGGGCTTTGCAAGACCTGGCTGGGTAGCACCCTTCTGAGCAGTTAAGCATCAGGCAAGGGTGGCTGCCTCAAGACTCCCTGGAGCCTTGAGGACCCCTGGATATTCTCCTCCTCCAGTCAGGTCCTTGAAGACCTCGAGTGGCTGACATGCTCTCAGAACGGACCTCGGGAACCCAGGCTGATGGCTGTCTTCCAGCCACCCGGAGACATGGGGGTTCTGGTACCTGTCTGAGCAGTTAAGCATCAGGCAGGGTAGCTGTTTTCCTGCCAGAGGGAGCCGTGAGGACCCCTGGATATTGTCATCCTCCAACCAGGGTCTTGAAGACCTCGAGTGGCTCACTTTCCCCCAATAAGTGCGTCGAAGAACCCGGGTGAAGTCTTCAGGCCACCTGGACAAAAGGGGCTTCTGGCACTTGTCTGAGCTGTTAAGTAACAGGCAGGGTAGTTTTTTCCCTGCGTGGCAGGGTTTTGAAGAACCCTGGAAGTTGTTATCCTCCAACCAGGGTCTTGAAGACCTCGGGTGGCTGACATCCCACCAGACAGGGCATGGAAGAAACAGGATGGGTGTTTCCCAGCCACCCGGAGATATAGGGGTTCTGGCATGTGTCTGAGCAGGTAAGCATCAGGCAGGGTAGCTGTTTTCCTGCCAGCCCTAGACTCGAGGATCCTGGGTGTCATCATCCCACCACCTGGGGCCTTGTGGGTCACGGTCAGCTCACCTGTGTCTGAGCAGTTACCCATCAGGCAGCGGAGGCTGTCTTCTTGCCACCAAGAGCCTTGAGAACCACCAGTGTCCTCTTCCTGCCTTCCAGAGCCTCCGGGGTCCCAAAGGCTAGCCGGCAATGCAGCAGTTCCTGATGACGGATAAATGGCTGGAATCCCACTAGCCGCGTTCTTCCGGCTTCAAGCCAGCTAGCATCTGTCTGAGCAGTGTCTAGGGGTTAAGCCCCAGGTGGGGGGTGCCTGTCTTCCCACCAGCCACAGCCCTGAGGACTCCGAGTGGCCGTTATTCTACCTGCTGTGACACTGACGAACCTTGGTGGCTATCATTCCAACAACCTGGGCCATGAGGACACTAAGTGGCTGTCATCCCATCAAGGGGATCTTGGGGTTCCCAGTCAACTCACCCTTGTCTGAGTAGTTCCTTAGCATCAGGTGGAGGTGGCTGTCATCCTACTGCCCAAGTCCTTGAGGACCCTGGGTGACCTCATGTCACCACCCAGGGTCTTAAGGACCCTGGCCGGCTCTCTCCCCACTGCCCTGCTTTTGGGGTTCCTGAACGGCCAGCACCCATCTGAGCAGCTAAGCATCAGACAAGGCTGGCTGTCTTCCCATCAGGAGGAGCCTTGAGGACACTGGTTGGGCGTCATCCCACCAGCCAGTGCCTTGAGGACCCCAGGTGGCTGTCTTCCTGACAGCCAGGGCCCTGGGGTTCCGGAACGGCCAGCACCCTACTGAGCAGTAAAGCGTCAGGCGGGGCAGCTGTCTTCCAACTAGCCAGAACCTTGAGGAACCGGGTTGGCTGTCTTCCCGCCACACGCAGATATGTGGTTCCCTGCTCCTGTCTGAACATTAAGCATCAGGCAGGGTGGCTGTTTCCCTGCCAGCTGGCACCTTGGTGGCCACAGTGAGCTGACCCCTGTCTGAGCAGTTACCCATCAGGCAGGGGAGGCTGTGTTCTTGCTACCCAAAGACTTGAGGACCACGGGTGGCCTCTTCCTGCCTGCCAGATCCTCGGGGGTCCCAAAGGCTAGCTCGCAATACAGCAGTTACTCATGATGCATGGCTGTCTGGAATCCCACCAGCCGGGTTCTTCGGGTGTTCAGGCCAGCCAGCATCTGTCTGAGCAGTGGCTTTGGGTTAAACATCAGGTAGGGGGGGCCTGTCTTCCCACCAGCCACAGCCCTGAGGACACTGAGTGGCAGTCACTCCACCAGCTGAGGACTTCAAGGCCCTTGGTATGTGTCATCCCATCAGCCTGGGCCATGAGGACCCTCAGTGGCTGTCATGGCAACAGCGGAGGCCTTGGTGTTCCCAGGCAGCTGGCCCTTGTCTGAGCAGTTAAGCATCAAGTGGAGGTGGCAGTCATCCTCCCGGCCAGGTCCTTGAGGACCCGCGGTGACTCACTTCTCACCAGCCAGGGCCTTGGGGTTTCACAGGCGCTAGAACCCTTCTGAACAGTTAAGCATCAGACAGGGGTGGCTGTCTTCCTGCTAGCTGGAGCCTTGAGGACCTAGAGTGTCTCTCTTTATCCCTGATGGGGCCTTGGAGGTCCCAGAGGGTGGCCAAATTTGAGAGTTTCATCCCCAGGTGCATGTGGCTGTCTGCCAGTCAGCCTGTGCTTTGCAAGACCTGACCAGGTAGTATCCCTCTGAGCAGTTAAGCTTCAGGCAAGGGTGGCTGCCTCAAGACTCCCTGGAGCCTTGAGGACCCCTGGATATTCTCCTGCTCCAGCCAGGTCCTTGAAGACCCCGAGTGGCTGACATGCTGTCAGAATGGACCTCGGGAACCCGGGCTGGTGGCTGTCTTCCAGCCACCCGGAGACATGGGGGTTCCGGCACCTGTCTGAGCAGTTAAGCATCAGGCAGGGTAGCTGGTTTCCTGCCAGACGGAGCCGTGAGGACCCCTGGATGTTGTCATCCTCCAACCAGGGTCTTGAAGACCTCGAGTGGCTCACATTCCCCCAATAAGTGCGTCCAAGAACCCGGGTGAAGTCTTCAGGCCACCTTGACAAATGGGGCTTCTGGCACTTGTCTGAGCTGTTAAGTAACAGGCAGGGTAGTTTTTTCCCTGCGTGGCAGGGTTTTGAAGAACCCTGGAAGTTGTTATCCTCCAACCAGGGTCTTGAAGACCTCGGGTGGCTGTCATCCCACCAGACAGGGCATGGAAGAAACAGGATGGGTGTTTCCCAGCCACGGGGAAATATGGGGGTTCTGGCACCTGTCTAAGCAGGTAAGCATCAGGCAGGGTAGCTGTTTTCCTGCCAGCCCTAGACTCGAGGATCCCGGGTGTCATCATCCCACCACCTGGGGCCTTGTGGGTCACCGTCTGCTTGCCCATATCTGAGCAGTTACCCATCAGGCAGCGGAGGCTGTCTTCTTGCCACCAAGAGCCTTGAGAACCACCAGTGGCCTCTTCCTGCCTTCCAGAGCCCCCGGGGTCCCAAAGGCTAACCAGCAATGCAGCAGTTCCTGATGACGGATGGATGGCTGGAATCCCACTAGCCGCGTTCTTCGGGGTTCAAGCCAGCTAGCATCTGTCTGAGCAGTGTCTAGGGGTTAAGCCCCAGGTGGGGGGTGCCTGTCTTCCCACCAGCCACAGCCATGAGGACCCCGAGTGGCCGTTATTCTACCTGCTGTGGCACTGGGAACCTGGGTGACTGTCATTCCAACAACCTGGGCCATGAGGACACTAATTGACTGTCATCCCATCAAGGGGACCTTGGGGTTCCCAGTCAACTCACCCTTGTTTGAGTAGTTCCTTAGCATCAGGTGGAGGTCGCTGTCATCCTCCTGCCCAAGTCCTTGTGTACCCTGGGTGGCTCGCAGGTCACCACCCAGGGCCTTAAGGACCCTGGCCGGCTCTCTCCCCACAGCCCTGCTTTTGGGGTTCCTGAACGGCCAGCACCCATCTGAGCAGCTAAGCATCAGACAAGGCTGGCTGTCTTTCCATCAGGAGGAGCCTTGAGGACCCTGGTTGGGTGTCATCCCACCAGCCAGTGCCTTGAGGAACCCAGGTGGCTGTCTTCCCGACAGCCAGGGCCCTGGGGTTCCGGAACGGCCAGCACCCTACTGAGCAGTAAAGCATCAGGCAGGGCAGCTGTCTTCCGACTAGCCAGAACCTTGAGGAACCGGGTTGGCTGTCTTCCTGCCACACGCTGATATGTGGTTCCCTGCTCCTGTCTGAACATTAATCATCAGGCAGGGTGGCTGTTTCCCTGCCAGCCGGCACCTTGGTGGCCATAGTGAGCTGACCCCTGTCTGAGCAGTTACCCATCAGGCAGGGGAGGCTGTCTTCTTGCCACCCAAAGACTTGAGGACCATGGGTGGCCTCTTCCTGCCTGCCAGAGCCTCGGGGGTCCCAAAGGCTAGCCGGCGAGGCAGTAATTACTCATGATGCATGGCTGTCTGGAATCCCACCAGCCGGGTTCTTCGGGTGTTCAGGACAGCCAGCATCTGTCTGAGCACTGTCTAGGGGTTAAGCATCAGGTAGGGGGTGCCTGTCTTCCCACCAGGTACAGCCCTGAGAACACTGAGTGGCAGTCACTCCACCAGCTGAGGACTTCAAGACCCTGGGTGGCTGTCATCCCATCAGCCTGGGCCATGAGGACCCTAAGTGGCTGTCATGGCAACAGCGGAGGCCTTGATTTTCCCAGCAAACTGGCCCTTGTCTGAGCAGAAAGCATCAGATGGAGGTGGCAGTCATCCTCCCGGCCAGGTCCTTTAGGACCCACGGTGACTCACTTCTCACCAGCCAGGGCCTTGGGGTTTCACAAGCGCTAGAACCCTTCTGAGCAGTTAAGCATCAGGCAGGGGTGGCTGTCTTCCTGCTAGCTCGAGCCTTGAGGAACTAGGATGTCTCTCTTTTTCCCTGATGGGGCCTTGGAGGTCCCAGAGGGTGGCCGAATTTGAGAGTTTCATCCAGGTGCATGTGGCTGTCTTCCAGTCAGCCTGTGCTTTGCAAGACCTGACCGGGTAGCATCCCTCTGAGCAGTTAAGCATCAGGCAAGGGTGGCTGTCTCAAGACTCCCTGGAGCCTTGAGGACCCCTGGATATTCTCCTGCTCCAGCCAGGTCCTTGAAGACCCCGAGTGGCTGACATGCTGTCAGAATAGGCGTCAGGAACCCGGGCTGGTGGCTGTCTTCTGGCCACCCGGACACATGGGGGTTCTGGCACCTGTCTGAGCAGTTCATTGTCAGGCAGGGTAGCTGTTTTCCTGCCAGAGGGAGCCGTGAGGAACCCTGGATGTTGTCATCCTCCAACCAGGGCATTGAAGACCTCACCTGTCTAACATCACCCCAGACAGGGCCTCGAAGAACCCGGGTGAAGTCTTCAGGCCACCTTGACAAATGGGGCTTCTGGCACTTGTCTGAGCTGTTAAGTAACAGGCAGGGTATTTGTTTTCCTGCGTGGTGGAGCCTTGAAGACCCACGGAAGTTGTTATCCTCCAACCAGGGCCTTGAACATCTCGGATGGCTGACATACCACCAGACAGCCTGGAATAAACAGGGTGGGTATTTCCCAGCCACCTGCAGATATCGGGGTTCTGGCACTTTTCTGAGCAGCAAAGCATCAAGCAGGGTAGCTGTTTTCCTGCCAGCCCTAGCCTTGAGGATCCCGGGTGTCATTCATGCCATCAGCCGGAGCCTTGTGGGTCATGGTCAGCTCACCCATGTTTGAGCAGTTACCCATCAGGCAGCAGAGGCTGACTTCTTGCCACCCAATTATGTGAGGACCATGGGTGGCCTCTTCCTGCCTGTCAGAGCATCAGGGTCCCAAAGACTTGCCAGCAACACAGGAGTTTCACATGACACATGGATGGCTAGAATTTCACCATTCAGGTTCTTCGGGGTTCAGGCCAGCTAGCATTTGTCTGAAAAGTTGCTAGGGGTTAAATATCAGGAGGGGAGTGCCTGTCTTCCCACCAGCCACAGCCCTGAGGACACCGAGTATCAGTCACTCCACCAGCTGAGGACTTCAAGACCATGGGCGGCTGTCATCCCATCGCTGGGGGCCTTGGTGTTCCCAGCCAGCTGGCCCTTGTCTGAGCAGTTAAGCATCAGGTGGAGGTGGCAGTCATCCTACCGGCCAGGTCCTTGTGGACCCTGTGTGACTGTCATCATACCACCCAGGGCCTTAATGACCCTGGGTGGCTCACTTCTCACCAGATAGGGGGTTGGGGTTCCTCTAGAACCCTTCTGAGCAAATAATTATCGGTCAGGGGTGGTTGTCTTCCCACCCTAAGGATCCTTGAGGACCCCTGTTGTCTCTTTAGGCCTGATGAGGCCTGGAGTTCCTGGTGGGTGGCTGAATTTGAGATTTGATGCCACAGGTGCATGTGGCTGTCTTCCAGCCAGCCTGTGCTTTGCAAGAACTGACTTGGTAGCACCCCTCTGAGCAGTTAAGCATCAGGCAAGCATGGCTGTTACAAGACTCCTTGTAGCCATGAGGACCCCTGGATATTCTCCTGCTCCAGCCAGGGCCTTGAAGACCCCGAGTGGCTCACATGCTGCCTGTGAGGGTTTTGAGGACCTGAGAAGCTGTCTTCAGGCCTGATGGGGCCTTGGGCATCCCAGAGAGTCGCCGGATTTTAGAATCTAAGCCCCAGATGCATGTGGCTATCCTCAAGCCACCTGCACTTTGCAAGACCAGGTCCGGTAGCACCCCTCTGAGCATTAAACATCAGACAAGGATGGCTGCCTCAAGGCTACCCGGAGTCCTGAGGGCCCCGAGTGGCTATGTTCCAGCCTGATGGGGCCTTAGGGGTCCAGGAGGGTGGCCGAGTCTGAGACCTAAGCCTCAGTAAGACTGGGCCTTGGACGTTCTGGCTGGCTAGCAACTTTCTGAGCATTTATTCATCAGGCAGGTGTGGCTGTCTTCCCACTGGCAATAGCCATTACCACCCCACTTGGCTGTCTCTCTGCTACCCGGAGATACCGGTGTCTGTGACCCTACCTGAAGAGTTAAGCATAGTGCAGGGTAGCTGTTTTCCCACCAACCTGAGCATTAAGGGCCCCGGTCTAATTTCATTTTCAGCCAGGGCCAAGAAGACCCGGTGTCCGACATCTCTGCAGCCAGGGCCTTGAGGAACCACGGTGGCTGTCTCCTGAGACATGGGGGTTCCGGCAACTGTCTAAGCAGGTAAGCATGAGGCAGGGTAGCTATTTTCCTGCCAGGCAGACCCTTTAGGACCCCTGGATGTTCTCCTTCTCTGGACAGGGCCTTGCAGACCCTGAGTGGCTGACATGTTGCCAGACAGGGCCTGGTGGAACCCGGGTGTGTGGTTGTCTTCCCGCCACCCTGAGATATGGGGTTCTTAGACCTGTCTGAGCAGGTAAGCATCAGGCAGTGTAGCTGTTTTCACGTGAGGCAGAGCCTTGAGGACCCCTGGATGTTGTCATCCTCCAACCAGGGCCTTGAAGACCTCAGGTCACTGACATCTCCCCAGACAGTGCCAGGAAGAACCCGTGTGAATGTCTTCCAGCCACCCGGAGAAATGGGGGTTCTGGTACCTGTCTGAGCAGCAAAGCATCAGGCAGGGGAGCTGTTTTCCTGCCAGCCCCAGTTTCAAGGATCCCAGGTGTCATTCACCCCACCAGATGGGGCCTTGGGGGTCACTGTCAGCTCGCCCATATCTGAGCAGTTACCCATCAGGCAGCAGAGGCTGTGTTCTTGCCACCAAGAGCCTTGAGAACCATGGTTGGCCTCTTCCTGTCTGCGGGAGCCTCGGGGGTCCCAAAGGCTAGCCTGCAACAGAGCAGTTACTCATCATGCATGGCTGGCTGGTATCCTACCAGCTGGGTCCTTCGGGGTTCCGGCCAGAAAGCATCTGTCTGACCAGTGGCTAGGGGTTAAGCATCAGGTGTGGGGGGTGCCTGTCTTCCCACCAGCCACAGCCCTGAGGACCCAGAGTGGCAGTCACTCCACCAGCTGTGGCACTGACAAACCTGGGTGGCTGTCATCCCAACATCCCGGGCCATGAGGACCCTAATTGGGTGTCATCCCATCAAGGGGACCTTGGGGTTCCCAGTCAACCCACCCTTGTCTGAGTTGTCAGTTAAGCATCGGGGGAGGCGGCTGTCATCCTTCTGCCCAAGACCTTAAGGACCCTGGCCGGCTCTCTCCCCACCAGCCAGGGTTGTGGGTTCCTGAACGGCCAGTACCTGTCTGATCAGTAAAGCGTCAGGCGGGGCAGCCATCTTCCGACAAGCCAGAACCTAGAGGAAGCGCGTTGGCTGTCTTCCCGCCACACGCTAATATGTGGTTCTCTGCTCCTGTCTGAACATTAATCATCAGGCAGGGTGGCTGTTTCCTTGCCAGCAGGAGTCTTGAGGACCCTAGGGGCTTTCACCCCGCCATCTGGTGCCTTGGAGGCCACAGTGACCTGACCCTTGTCTGAGCAGTTACCCAACAGGCAGGGGAGGCTGTCTTCTTGCCACCCAATGACACAAGGACCACAAGTGTCCTCTTCCTGCCTGTCAGAGCCTCCAGGTCCCAAAGGCTAGCCTGCAAACAGCAGTTACTCATGACACATGGATGGCTGGATTCTCACCAGCCGGGTTCTTTGGGGTTCAGGCCAGCTAGCATCTTTCTGAACAGGGTCTAGGGGTTAAGCATCAGGTGGGGGGTGCCTGTCTTCCCACCAGCTACATTTCTGAGGACCCCGAGTGGCAGTCACTCCAGCAGCTGAGGACTTCAAGACCCTAAGTAGCTGTCATCCCAACAGCGGAAGCCTTAGTGTTCCCAGGCAGCTGGCCCTTGTCTGAGCAGTTAAGCATCAGGTGGAGGTGGCAGTCATCCTTCCGGCCAGGTCCTCAAGGACCCTGGGTGGCTGTCATCTTACCACCCAGGGCCTTAATGACCCCGGGTGGTTCAATTCTCACCAGACAAGTCCTTAGGTTCCGGAACTGCTAGAACCCTTCTGAGCAGTTAAGCATCAGGCAGGGGTGGCTGTCTTCCTGCTAGTCGGAGCCTTGAGGACCCCAGGTGTTACTCTTTATGCCTGATGGAGCCGTGAGGTCCCGGAGGGTGGCCTAATTTGAGATTTGATACCACAGGTGCAGGTGGCTGTCTTCCAGCCAGCCTGGGCTTTGCAAGACCTGGCCCGGTTGCACCCCTCTGAAAAGTTAAGCATCGGGCAAGGGTGGCTGTCTCAAGGCTACAAGGAGCCATGAGGACCCCGGGTGGTTATCTTCCAGCCTGATGGGGCCTTGGGGTCTCGGAGGGTGGCCAAGTCTGAGAGCTTAACCTCAGGTTGGGGTGGCCATGTTTCAACAAGACTGCGCCTTGGACATTGCGGCCGACTACCAATTCTCTGAGCATTTATTCATCAGGCAGGTGTGGCTGTCTTCCCACTGGCAGTAGCCATGAGGACCTAGATTGGCTGTCTCCCTGCCACCCGGAGATATGGGCGTCTGCGACCCTTTTGAAGAGTTAGGCATAGGGCAGGGTAGCTGTTTTCCCACCAGCCAGAGTCTTGAGGGCCCATGGCTACTTTCATTCTCTAGCCTGGGCCTTGAAGACCCCGGGTGGCTGACATCTCCCTAGACAGTGGCTTGAGGACCCTGGGTAGCTAACACCCCCACAGACAGAGCCTTGAAGACACCTAGTAGACTGTCTTCCAGCCACCCGGGACATGGGGGTTCCTGCACCTGTCTGAGCAGTTAAGCATGAGGCAAGGTAGCTATTTTCCTGCCAGGGGGAGCCTTGAGGACCCCTGGATATTCTCATTCTAGGCTAGGGTCTTGAAGACCCCGAGTAGCTGACATGCTGCCAATCAAGGCCTTGAGGAACCAGGGTGGCTGTCTTTCATCCACCCAGAGATACGGGGGATCCGGCAGCTGTCTGAGCAGTTAAGTTTTCATGCCAGGTGCAGCCTTGAGGAACCCTGGATGTTGTCATCCTCCAACCAGGGCCTTGATGACCTCGGGTCGCTGACATCCCCACCCAGACAGGGCCTTGAAGAACTCCGGTGAACGTCTTCCGACCACCCAGAGAATTGGCGGTTCTGGCACCTGTCTGAGCAGGTAAGCATCAGGCAGGGTAGCTGTTTTCCTGCCAGCCCTAGCCTTGAGGATCCCGGGTGTCATCATCCCACCAGCTGGGGCCTTGTGCGTCAGCTTGCCCATGTCTGAGCAATTAACCATCAGGCAGCCGGGGACTGTCTTCTTGCCACCAAGAGCCTTGAGAACCACAGTTGGCCTCTTCCTGCCTGCCCGAGCCTCGGGGGGCCCAAAGACTAGCCTGCAATGGAGCAGTTACTCATGATGCATGGATGGCTAGACTCCCACCATCCAGGTTCTTTGGCGTTCCGGCCAGCTAGCATCTATGTTAGAAGTGGCTAGGGTTTAAGGCCCAGGTGGGGGGTGCCTGTCTTTCCACCAGCCACAGCCCTGAGGACCCCGAGTGGCAGTCACTCCAGCAGCTGTGGCACTGACAAACCTGGGCGGCTGTCATCCCAACAGCCTGGGCCATGAGGACCCTAAGTGGCTGTCATCCCATCAAGGGGACCTTGGGGTTCCCAGTCAACTCGCCCTTGTCTGAGTAGTTAGTTAAGCATCAGGTGGAGGTGGCTGTCATCCTACTGCCCAAGTTTTTGAGGACCCTGAGTGGCTCTCATGTCACCAACCAGGCCTTAATGACCCAGGCCGGCTCTCTTCCCACCAGCCAGGGTTTTGGGGTTCCCGAACGGCCAGCACCCGTCTGAGCAGTAAAGCATTAGGCAGGGCAGCTATCTTCCTCCTAGCCAGAACCTTGAGTTACTGGGTTGGCTGTCTTCCTGCCACACACAGCTATGTGGTTCCCTGCTCCTGTCTGAACATTAAGCATCAGGCAGGGTGGCTGTTTCCCTGCCAGCCGGTGCCTTGGTGGCCACAGTGGGCTGACCCCTGTCTGAGGAGTTACCCATCAGGCAGGGGAGGCTGTCTTCTTGCCAAGCAATGACATGAGGGCCTTAGGTGCCCTCTTCTTACCTGCCAGATCCTCGGGAGTCCCAAAGGCTAGCCTGCAACGCAGGAGTTACACATGACACATGGATGGCTAAAATTTCACCATCCAGGTTCTTTGGGGTTCAGGCCAGCTAGCATCTGTCTGAACGGTGGCAAGGGGTTAAGCATCAGGTGTGGGGTGCCTGTCTTCCCACCAGCTACATTCCTGAGAACACCAAGTGTCAGTCCCTCACCCAGCTGAGGACTTCAAGACCCTGGGTGGCTGTCATCCCATCAGCCAGAGCCATGAGGACCCTAAGTAGCTGTCATCCCAACAGTGGAGGACTTGGTGTTCCCAGCCAGCTGGCCCTTGTCTGGGCAGTTAAGCATCAGGTGGAGGTGGCAGTCATCCTCCCGGCCAGGTCCTTGAGGACCCTGTTTGACTGTCATCTCACCACCCAGGGCCTTGGGGTTCCGAAGTTCTAGAACCCTCTGAGCAGTTAAACATCAGTCAGGGGTGGTTGTTTTCCCGCTAGCCGGAGCCTTGAGGACCCCTGCTGTCTCTCTTTATGCCTGTTGAGGCCTGGAGGTCCCGAAGGGTGGCCGAATTTGAGATTTGATGCCACAGGTGCAGGTGGCTGCCCTCCAGACAGCCTGGGCTTTGCAAGACCTGGCTCGGTCGCTACCCTCTGAGCAGTTAAGCATCAGTCAAGGGTGGCTGTCTCAAGGCTACCCAGAGCCATGAGGACCCTGCTTGGCTGTCTCCCTGCCACCCGGAGATATGGCTGTCTGCGACCCTTTCTGAAGACTTCAGCATAGGGCAAGGTAGCTGTTTTCCCACCAGCAGGAGCCTTGAAGATCCGGGGTGCATGACATGCCCCCAGACAGGGCATTGAGACAACCGAGTAGGCTGTCTTCTGGCCACCCCGAGACATGGGGTTCTGGCACCTGTCTGAGCAGTTAAGCATCAGGCAACGTAGCTTTTTTCCTGCCCAAGACAGGGCCTTGAGGAAACAGGGTGGCAGTGTTCAGGGCACCCTGAGATATGGGGGTTCCGGGACCTGTCTGAGCAGTTAAGCATCAGGCAGGGTAATTGTTTTCCTACCAGGCGGAACCTTGAGGACCCCTGGATGTTTTCCAACCAGGGCCTTGAAGACCTCGGGTGTCTGATATCCCCCAGACAAGGCCAGGAAGAACCAGAGTGGGTGTTTCCCAGCATCCGGAGATTTGGGGGTTCTGGCACTTGTCTGAGCAGGTAAGCATGAGGCAGGGTAGCTGTTTTCCTGCCAGCCCTAGCCTTGAGGATCCTGGGTGTCATTCATCCCACCAGCTGGGGGCTTGTGGGTCACGGTCAGCTCGCCCATGTCTGAGCAATTAACCATCAGGCAGCCGGGGACTGTCTTCTTGCCACCAAGAGCCTTGAGAACCACAGGTGGCCTCTTCCTGCCTGCCAGAGCCTCTGGTGTTCCAAAGACTAGCCTGCAACGGAGCAGTTACTCATGATGCATGGATGGCTGGAATCCCACCAGCAGGGTTCTTCGAGGTTCAGGCCAGCTAGCATGTTCCTGAGCAGTGTATAGGGGTTAAGACCCAGGTGGGGGGTGCCTGTCTCTCTACCAGCCACAGCTCTGAGGACCCCGAGTGGCAGTCACTCCAGCAGCTGTGGCACTGACAAGCCTGCATGGCTGTCAACCCAACAGCCTGGGCCATGAGGATCCTAAGTGGCTGTCATCCCATCAAGGGGACCTTGGGGTTCCCAGTCAACTCGCCCTTGTCTGAGTAGTTAGTTAAGCATCAGGTGGAGGCAGCTGTCATCCTACTGCCGAAGTCCTTGAGGATCCTTGGTGGCTCTCATGTCACCACCCAGGGCCTTAAGGAGCCTGGGCGTCTCTGTCCGCACCAGCCAGGGTTGTGGGTTCCTGAACGGCCAGCACCCGTCTGAGCAGTAAAGCATTAGGCAGGGCAGCTGTCTTCCGCCTAGCCAGAACCTTGAGGAACCGGGTTGGCTGTCTTCCTGCCACACGCAGATATGTGGTTCCCTGCTCCTGTCTGAACATTAAGCATCAGGCAGGGCGGCTGTTTCCCTGCCAGCCGGTGCCTTGGTGGCCACAGTGATCTGACCCCTGTCTGAGCAGTTACCCATCAGGCAGGGGAGGCTGTCTTCTTGCCACCCAATGACGTGAGGACCTCGGGTGGCCTCTTCCTGCCTGCCAGAGCCTCGGGGGTCCCAAAGGCTAGCCAGCGACGCAGCAGTTGCGCATACGCATAGATGGCTGGATTCCGACCACCCGGGTTCTTTGGGGTTCAGGCCAGGCAGCATCTGTCTGAGAAGTGTCTAGGGGCTAAGCATCAGGTGGGGGTGCCTGTCTTCCCACCAGCTACATTCCTGAGGACTCTGAGTGGCAGTCACTCCACCAGCTGAGGACTTCAAGACCCTGCGTGGCTGTCATCCCAACAGCCTGGGCCATGAGGACCCTAAGTGGCTGTCATCCCAACAGCGGAGGCCGAGGTGTTCCCAGCCAGCCTGCTCTTGTCTGGGCAGTTAAGCATCAGGTGGAGGTGGCAGTCATCCTACTGGCCAGGTCCTCGAGGACCCTGGGTGGCTGTCATCTTCATCTCACCAGCCACGGCCTTGGGGTTCCGCAAGTGCTAGAACCCTTCTGAGCAGTTAAGCATCAGGCAAGGGTGGCTGTCTCAAGACTCCCTGGAGCCTTGAGGACCCCTGGATATTCTCCTGCTCCAGCAAGGTCCTTGAAGACCCCTAGTGGCTGACATGATGTCAGAACGGGCCTCGGGAACCCGGGCTGGTGGCTGTTTTCCAGCCACGCGGAGACATGGGGGATTCGGCACCTGTCTGAGCAGTTCAGCGTCAGGCAGGGTAGCTGTTTTCGTGCCAGCCCTACCCTCGAGGATCCCGGGTGTCATTCATGCCATCAGCCGGGGCCTTGTGGGTCATGGTCAGCTCGCCCATGTTTGAGCAGTTACCCATCAGGCAGCGGAGGCTGTCTTCTTGCCACCAAGAGCCTTGAGAAACACGGGTGGCCTTCTCCTGCCTTCCAGAGCCTCGGGGGTCCCAAAGACTAGCCTGCAATGGAGCAGCTACTCATGATGCATGGATGGCTGGAATCCCACCATTCAGGTTCTTTGGGGTTCCGGCCAGCTAGCATCTATCTTAGAAGTGGCTAGGGGTTAAGGCCCAGGTAGGGGGTGCCTGTCTTTCCACCAGCCACAGCCCTGAGGACCCCGAGTGGCAGTCACTCCACCAGCTGAGGACTTCAAACCCGTGGTCTCTGTCATCCCAACAGCCCGGGCCATGAGGACCCTGAGTGGCTGTCATCCCATCAAGGGGACCTGGGGATTCCCAGTCAACTCGCCCTTGTCTGAGTAGTTAGTTAAGCATCAGGTGGAGGCAGCTGTCATCCTACTGCCCAAGTCTTTGAGGACCCTGGGTGGCCCTCATGGCACCACCCATGGCCGTAAGGACCCTGGAGGGCTCTCTCCCCACCAGCCAGGATTTTGGGGTTCCCGAACCGCCAGCATCCGTCTGAGCAGTAAAGCATCAGGTGGGGCAGCTGTCTTCCGACTAGCCAGAACCTTGAGGAACCGTGTTGGCTGTCTTCCCGCCACATGCAGATATGAGAGTTTCATTACCAGGTGCATGTGGCTGTCTTCAGGCCACCCTGTGCTTTGCAAGACCTGACTTGGTATGAGCAGTTAAGCATCAGGCAACGGTGGCCGTCTCAAGACTCCCTGGAGCCTTGAGGACCCCTGGATATTCTGCTCTAGCCAGGTCCTTGAAGACCCCGAGTGGCTGACATGCTGCCAGACAGGGCCTCGGGAACCAGGGTTAGTGGCTGTCTTCTGGCCACCCGGAGACATGGGGGTTCTGGTACCTGTCTGAGCAGTTCAGCGTCAGGCAGGGTAGCTGTTTTTATTCTAGGTGGAGCCTTGAGAAACCCCTGGATGTTGTCAACTTCCAACCAGGGCCTTGAAGACCTTGTGTGGCTAACATCACCCCAGAAAGGGCCTCGAAGAACTCGGGTGTAGTCTTCTGGCCACCTGGACAAATGGGGCTTCTGGCACTTTTCTGAGCTGTTAAGTAACAGGCTGGTTCATGTTTACCTGCGCGGCTGAGCCTTGAAGACCCCTGGAAGTTGTTATCCTTCAACCAGGCCTTAAAGATCTCGGGTGGCTGATATCCCACCAGACAGGCCCTGGGAGAACCAGGGTGGGTGTTTCCAGGGAAATATGGGGGTTCTGGCACTTGTCTAAGCAGGTAAGCATCAGGTAGGGTAGCTGTTTTCCTGCCAGCCCTAGACTCGGGGATCCCGGGTGGCATTCATCCCATCAGCTGGGGCCTTGTGGGTCATGGTCAGCTCGCCCATGTCGGAGCAATTAACCACCAGGCAGGGGAGGCTGTCTTCTTGCCACCAAGAGCCTTGAGAATCACGGGTGGCCTCCTCCTGCCTTCCAGAGCCTCGGGGGTCCCAAAGGCTAGCCGGCAAGGCAGTAATTACTCATCATGCATGGCTGGCTGGAATCCCACCAGCCGGGTTCTTCGGGGTTCAGGCCAGCCAGCATCTGTCTGAGCAGTGTCTAGGGGTTAAACATCAGGTAGGGCGTGCCTGTCTTCCCACCAGCCACAGCCCTGAGGACACTGAGTGGCAGTCACTCCACCAGCTGAGGACTTCAAGGCCCTTGGTATGTGTCATCCCATCAGCCTGGGCCATGAGGACCCTAAGTGGCTGTCATGGCAACAGCGGAGGCCTTGGTGTTCCCAGGCAGCAGGCCCTTGTCTGAGCAGTTAAGCATCAGATGGAGGTGGCAGTCATCCTCCCGGCCAGGTCCTTGAGGACCCGCGGTGACTCACTTCTCACCAGCCAGGGCCTTGGGGTTTCACAAGCGCTAGAACCCTTCTGAGCAGTTAAGCATCAGGCAGGGGTGGCTGTCTTCCTGCTAGCTGGAGCCTTGAGGACCTAGAGTGTCTCTTTATCCCTGATGGGGCCTTGGAGGTCCCAGAGGGTGGCAGAATTTGAGAGTTTCATCCCCAGGTGCATGTGGCTGTCTTCCAGTCAGCCTGGGCTTTGCAGACCTGGCTGGGTAGCACCCCTCTGAGCAGTTAAGCATCAGGCAAGGGTGGCTGCCTCAAGACTCCCTGGAGCCTTGAGGACCCCTGGATATTCTCCTGCTCCAGCCAGGTCCTTGAAGACCCCGAGTGGCTGACATGCTGTCAGAACGGACCTCAGGAACCCGGGCTGGTGGCTGTCTTCCAGCCACCTGGAGACATGGGGTTCCGGCACCTGTCTGAGCAGTTAAGCATCAGGCAGGGTAGCTGTTTTCCTGCCAGAGGGAGCCGTGAGGACCCCTGGATATTGTCATCCTCCAACCAGGGTCTTGAAGACCTCGAGTGGCTCACATTCCCCCAATAAGTGCGTCGAAGAACCCGGGTGAAGTCTTCCGGCCACCTGGACAAATGGGGCTTCTGGCACTTGTCTGAGCTGTTAAGTAACAGGCAGGGTAGTTGTTTTCCTGCGTGGCAGAGCCTCGAGGACCCCTGGATGTTGTCATCTTCCAAACAGGGCCTTGAAGACCTCGGGTTGCTGACAACCCCCCAGACAGGGCCTGGAAGAAACAGGGTGAATGTCTTCCGGCCACCCCTAGAAATGGGGGTTCCGGCACTTCTCTGAGCAGGTAAGCATCAGGCAGGGTAGCTGTTTTCCTGCCAGCCCTAGACTCGGGGATCCCGGGTGGCATTCATCCCATCAGCTGGGGCCTTGTGGGTCATGGTCAGCTCGCCCATGTCTGAGCAGTTACCCATCAGGCAGGGGAGGCTGTCTTCTTGCCACCAAGAGCCTTGAGGACCGCGGGTGGCCTCTTCCTGCCTACAAGAGCCTCGGGGGTCCCAAACGCTAGCCGGCAATGCAGTAGTTACTCATGATGCATGGATGGCTGGAATCCCACCAGCCGCGTTCTTGGGGGTTCAGGCGAACTAGCATCTGTCTGAGCAGTGTCTAGGGGTTAAGTCCCAGGTGGGGGGTGCCTGTCTCTCTACCAGCCACAGCCCTGAGGACATTGAGTGGCAGTCACTCCAGCAGCTGTGGCACTGACAAACCTGGGTGGTTCTCATCCCAACAGCCTGGGCCATGAAGACCCTAATTGGGTGTCATCCCATCAAGGGGACCTTGGGGTTCCCAGTCAACTTGCCCTTGTCTGAGTAGTTAGTTAAGCATAGGGGGAGGCAGCTGTCATCCTACTGCCCAAGTCCTTGATGACCCTGGGTGGTTCTCATGTCACCACCCAGGGCCTTGAGGACCCTGGCCAGCTCTCTCCCCACCAGCCAGGGCCTTGGGGTTCCCGAACGGCCAGCACCGGTCTGAGCAGTAAAGCATCAGGTGCGGCAGCTGTCTTCCGACTAGCCAGAACCTTGAGGAACTGGGTTGGCTGTCTTCCCGCCACACGCTGATATGTGGTTCCCTGCTCCTGTCTGAACATTAAACATCAGGCAGGGTGGCTGTTTCCCTGCCAGCAGGAGTCTTGAGGACCCCGAGGGGCTTTCATCCTGCCAGCCGGCGCCTTGGTGGCCACAATGAGCTGAACCCTGTCTGAGCAGTTACCCATCAGGCAGGAGAGGCTGTGTTCTTGCCACCCAAAGACTTGAGGACCATGGGTGGCCTCTTCCTGCCTGCCAGAGCCTCGGGTGTCCCAAAGGCTAGCCTGCAATGCAGTAATTACTCATGACACATGGATGGCTGGAATCCCACCAGCCGGGTTCTTTGGGGTTCAGGCCTGCCAGCATCTGTCTGAGCACTGTCTAGGGGTTAAGCATCAGATGTGGGGGGTTCCTGTCTTCCCACCAGCCATAACCCTGAGGACATCGAGTGTCAGTCACTGCAGCAGCTGTGGCACTGACAATCCTGGGTGGCTGTCATCCCAACAGCCTGGGCCATGAGGACCATAAGTGGCTGTCATCCCAACAGCGAAGGCCTTGATGTTCCCAGGCAGCTGGTCCTTATCTGAGCAGTTAATCATCAGGTGGAGGTGGCAGTCATCCTACCGGCCAGGTCCTCGAGGACCCTGGGGGGCTATCACTTCACCACCCAGGGCCTTAATGACTCCGGGTGGCTCACTTTTCACCAGCCAGGGCCTTGGCGTTCCGGAACTGCTAGAACACTTCTGAACAGTTAAGGATCAGGCAAGGGTGGCTGTCTCAAGGCTATCAGGAGCCAAGAGGACCCCTGGAAATTCTTATTCTCCAGCCAGGGCCTTGAAGACCCCGATTGGGTGACATGCTGCCAGAGAGAGCCTTGAGGACCCCGGGTGGCTGTCTTCCAGCCTGATGTGGCCTTGGGGTTCTAGGAGGGTGTCCGAGTCTGAGAGGTTAAACCTCAGATTGGGGTGGCCGTCTTCCAGCAAGACTGGGCCTTGGACGTTCCGGCTAGCTAGCAACTGTCTGAGCATTTATTCATCAGGCAGGTGTGGCTGTCTTCCTACTGGCAATAGCCATGAGGACCCCGCTTGTCTATTTCCCTGCCACCCGGAGATATAGGCGTCTGCGACCCTCTCTGAAGATTTAAGCATAGGGCAGGGTAGCTGTTTTCTCCCCAGCCAGACGCTAGAGGGCCCCGGGCTACTTTCATTCTCCAGCCAGGGCCTTGAAGACCCCAGGTGGGTGACGCCCTCACAGCCAGGGACTTGAGGAACCAGGGTGGCGGTCTTCCCACCACCCGGAGGCATGGGGGTTCAGGTACCTGTCTGAGCAGTTAAGTATCAGGCAAGGTAGCTATTTTACTGCCCCAGACAGGGCCTTGAGGAACCAGGGAGGCTGTGTTCCAGGCACCCGGAGACATGGGGGTTCCAGAACCTGTCTGAGCAGTTAAGCATCAGGGAGAGTAGCTGATTTCCTGTGTGGCAGAGCCTTGAGGACCCCTGGATGTTGTCATCTTCCAACCTGGGCCTTGAAGACCTCGGGTCGCTGACATCTCCCAGACAAAACCTGGAAGAACCAGGGTGAATGTCTCTGGGCAACCCGGAGACATGGGGGTTCTGGCACCCATCTAAGCAGGTAAGCATCAGGCAGGGTCGCTGTTTCCTGCCAGCCCTAGCCTTGAGGATCCCGGGTGTCATCATCCCACCAGCTGGGGCCTTGTGGGTCAAGGTCATTTCGCCCCTGTCTGAGCAGTTACCCATCAGGCGGGGGAGGCTGTCTTCTTGCCACCCAGTGACAGGAGGACCGCAAGTGTCCTCTTCCTGCCTGCCAGAGCCTCGGGGTCCCAAAGGCTAGCCTGCAACGGAGCAGTTATTCATCATGCATGGCTGTCTGGAATCCCACCAGCCGGGGCCTTCAGGGTTCAGGCCAGCTAGCATCTGTCTGAGCAGTGTATGGGGGTTAAGCATCAGGTGGGGGGTGCCTTTCTTCCCACCAGCTACATTCCTGAGGACACTGAGTGTCAGTCACTCCCCCAGCTGAGGACTTCAAGACCCTGGGTGGCTGTCATCCCATCAGCCTGGGCCATGAGGACCCTAAGTGGCTGTCATCCCAACAGTGGAGGTCTTGGTGTTCCCAGCCCGCTGGCCCTTGTCTGAGCAGTTAATCATCAGGTGGAGGTGGCAGTCATCCTACCGGCCAGGTCCTCGAGGACCCTGGGGGGCTATCACTTCACCACCCAGGGCCTTAATGACTCCGGGTGGCTCGCTTCTCACCAGACAGGGCCTTGGCGTTCTGGAACTGCTAGAACCCTTCTGAGCAGTTAAGCATCAGGCAGGGGTGGCTGTCTTCCTGCTAGCCCGAGCCTTAAGGACCCCAGGTGTCTGTTTTTGTGCCTGATGGAGCCGTGAGGTCCCGAAGGGTGGTCTAATTTGAGAGTTGATGCCACAGGTGCAGGTGGCTGTCTTCCAGCCAGACTGGGCTTTGGAAGACCTGGCCCGGTAGCACCCCTCTGAGCAGTTAAGCATCAGGCAAGGGTGGCTGTCTCAAGGCTACCCGGAGCCATGAGGAACCCTGGATATTCTCATCCTCCAGCCAGGGCCTTGAAGACCCCGAGTGGCTGACATGCGGCCAGACAGGGCCTTGAGGACCCCAGGTGTCTCTCTTCCTGCCTGATGGGGCTTTGGGGATCCAGGAGGGTGGCCGAGTCTGAGAGGTTAAACCTCAGGTTGGGGTGGCCGTCTTTCAGCAAGACTGGGCCTTGGCCATTCCGGCCAGCTAGCAACTGTCTGAGCATTTATTCATCAGGCAGGTGTGGCTGTCTTCCCACTGGCAATAGCCATGAGGACCCCGCTTGGCTGTCTCCCTGCCACCCGGAGATATGGGCGTCTGCGACCCTTTTCAAGAGTTAAGCATAGGGCAGGGTAGCTGTTTTCCCACGAGCCAGACGCTAGAGGGCCCCCGGGCTACTTTCATTCTCCAGCCAGGGCCTTGAAGACCCCGGTGGCTGACATCTCCCCAGAGAGGGCCTTGAGGAACCCGAATAGGCTGTCTTCCCACCACCCGGAGAATGGGGGTTCCGGCACCTGTCTGAGCAGTTAAGCATCAGGCAAGGTAGCTGTTTTACTGCGTGGCAGATCCTCGAGGACCCTTGGATTTTGTCATCTTCCAAACAGGGCCTTGAAGACCTCGGGTTGCTGACATCCCCCCAGACAGGGCCTGGAAGAAACAGGGTGAATGTCTTCCGGCCACCCGGAGGCATGGGGGTTCTGGCACTTCTCTGAGCAGGTAAGCATTAGGCAGGGTAGCTGTTTTCCAGCCAGCCCTAGCCTTGAGGATCCCGGGTGTCATTCATCCCACCAGCTGGGGCCTTGTGGGTCACAGTCTGCTTGCCCATATCTGAGCAGTTACCCATCAGGCAGCGGAGGCTGTCTTCTTGCCACCAAGAGCCTTGAGAACCACGGGTGGCCTCTTCCTGCCTGTCAGAGCCTCGGGGGTCCCAAAAGCTAGCCTGCAATGCAGCAGTTAATCATGATGCATGGATGGCTGGAATCCCACCAGCCGGGTACTTTGGGTGTTCAGGCCAGCTAGCATCTGTCTGAGCAGTGGCTAGGGGTTAAGCCCCAGGTGTGGGGGGTGCCTGTCTTCCCACCAACTACAGCCCTGAGGACACAGAGTGGCAGTCACTCCAGCAGCTGAGGACTTCAAGACCCTGGGTGGCTGTCATCCCATCAGCCTGGGCCATGAGGACCCTAAGTGGCTGTCATCCCAACAACGGAGGTCTTGGTTTTTCCCAGCCAGTCTGCACTCATCTGAGCAGTTAAGCATCAGGTAGCTGTTTCCTGCCAGGCAGAGCCTTGAAGAACCCTGGATTTTGTCATCCTCCAACGAGGGCCTTGAAGACCTCGTGTCACTGACATCCCCCTCAGACAGGGCCTGGGAGAACCAGGGTGGGTGTTTCCCAGCCATCCAGAGATATGGGGGTTCCTGCACCTCTTGAGCAGGTAAGCATCAGGCAGGGTAGCTGTTTTCCTGCCAGCCCTAGACTCGAGGATCCTGGGTGTCATCATCCCACCACCTGGGGCCTTGTGGGTCACGGTCAGCTCGTCCATATCTGAGCAGTTACCCATGAGGCAGCGGAGGCTGTCTTCTTGCCACCAAGAGCCTTGAGAACCACCAGTGGCCTCTTCCTGCCTTCCAGAGCCTCCGGGGTCCCAAAGGCTAACCAGCAATGCAGCAGTTCCTGATGACGGATGGATGGCTGGAATCCGACCAGCCGCGTTCTTGGGGGTTCAGGCCAGCTAGCATCTGTCTGAGCAGTGGTTAGGGGTTAAGCCCCAGGTAGGGGGTGCCTGTCTTCCCACCAGCCACAGCCCTGAGGACCCCGAGTGGCAGTCACTCCAGCAGCTGTGGCACTGACAATCCTGGGTAGCAGTCATCCCAACAACCTGGGCCATGAGGACCCTGAGTGGCTGTCATCCCATCAAGGAGACCTTGGGGTTCCCAGTCAACCCGCCCTTGTCTGAGTACTTAGTTAAGGATCAGGTGGAGGCGGCTGTCATCCTACTGCCCAAGTCCTTGAGGACCCTGGGTGGCTCTCATGTCACCACCCAGGGCCTTAAGGACCCTGGAGGGCTCTCTCCCCACCAGCAAGGGCCCTGGGGTTCCCGAACGGCCAGCACCCGTCTGAGCAGTAAAGTATCAGGTGGGGCAGCTGTCTTCCGACTAGCCAGAACCTTGAGGAACCAGGTTGGCTGTCTTCCCGCCACACGCTGATATGTGGTTCCCTGCTCCTGTCTGAACATTAATCATCAGGCAGGGCGGTTGTTTCCCTGCCAGCCGGCACCTTGGTGGCCACAGTGAGCTGACCCCTGTCTGAGCAGTTACTCATCAGGCAGGGGAGGCTGTCTACTGCCACCAATGATGTGAGGACTGGAGGTGGCCTCTTCCTGCCTGTCAGAGCCTCGGGGGTCCCAACGGCTGCAAACAGAAGTTACTCATGATGCATGGATGGCTGGAATCCCACCATCCAGGTTCTTCGGGGTTCAGGCCAGCTAGCATCTGTCTGAACAGTGTCTATGGGTTAAGCATCAGGTGTGGGGTGCCTGTCTTCCCACTGGCAATAGCCATGAGGACCCCGCCCGGATGTCTCCCTGCCACCCGGAGATATGGGCGTCTGGGACCCTCTCTGAAGAGTTAAGCATAGTGCAGGGTAGATGTTTTCCCACCAGCCAGCGCCTTGAGGGCCCCGAGATACTTTCATTCTCCAGCCAGGGCCTTGAAGACACCGGGTGTTTGACATCTGGCTAGACAGGGCCTTGAGGACCCTGGGTGGCTGATACACCCCCCCCCCCAAGACAGGGCCTTGAGGACACCGAGTAGGCTGTCTTCTCGCCACCTGGAGACATGGGGGTTCCTGCACCTGTCTGAGCACTTATGTATCAGGCAAGGTAGCTATTTTCCTGCCAGGGGGAGCCTTCAGGAACCTTGGACATTCTCCTTCTCCGGACAGTGCCTTTCGACATGTTGTAGCTGACATGTTGCTCGAAAGGGCCTGGAGGGACGCGGGTGGGTGGCTGTCTTCCAGCCAACGTGAAGACCTGGGGATTTCCGGACCTTTCAGAGCAGTTAAGCATCAGGCAGTGTAGCTGTTTTCACACGAGGCAGAGTCTTGAGAACCCATGGATGTTGTCATCCTCCAAACAGGGCCTTGAAAACCTCTGGTCACTGACATCCCCCCAGACAGGGCCAGGAAGAACCCGTGTGAATGTCTTACTGTGACCCGGAGAAATGTGGGTTCTAGCACCTGTCTGAGCAGGTAAGCATCGAGCAGGGTAGCTGTTTTCCTGCCAGCCCTAGCCTCGAGGATCCTGGGTGTCATTCACTCCTCAGAGAGGGCCTTGTGGGTCATGGTCAATTCGCCCATGTCTGAGCAATTAACCAACAGTCCGGGGAGGCTGTCTTCTTGCCACCAAGAACCTTGAGAACCACGGGTGGCCTCTTCCTGCCTGACAGAGCTTTGAGAGTCCCAAAGTCTAGCCAGAAACTCATCAGTTACTCATCATGCATGGATGGCTAGAATCCAAGCAGCTGGGTTCTTCGGAGGTTCTGAACAGCTAGCATCTGTCTGAGCAGTGTGTAGGGGTTACGCACCAGGTTGGGGGTGCCTGTCTTCCACCAGCTACAGCCCTGAGGACCCCGAGTGGCAGTCACTCCAGCAGCTGTGACACTGAAGAACCTGGGTTGCTGTCATCCCAACAGCCTGGGCTATGAGGACCATAAGTGGCTGTCATCCCATCAAGTGGACTTTGGGGTTCCCAGTCAAGTCACTCTTGTCTGAGTAGTCAGTTAAGCATCAGGTGGAGGCAGCTGTCATCCTCCTGCCCAAGTCCTTGAGGACCCTGGGTGGCACTCATATCACTACCCAGGGCCTTAAGGAGCCTGGGCACCTCTTTCTCCACCAGCCAGGACCTTGGCTTTCTGGAACGGGCACCACCGGTCTGAGCAGTAAAGCGTCAGGCAGGGCAGCTGTCTTCCGACTAGCCAGAACCTTGAGGAACCGGGTTGGCTGTTGGGATGACAGCCACCCAGGTTCATCAGTGTCACAGCTGCTGTAGTGACTGCCAGTCGGGGTCCTCAGGGCTGTGGCTGGTGGGAAGACAGGCATTCCCCCCCATACCTGGGGCTTAACCCCTAGACACTGCTAAGACAGATCCTAGCTGGCCTGAACACCGAATAATCTGGCTGGTGGGATTCCAGCCATCCATGCATCATGAGTAACTACTGCATTGCAGGCTAGCCTTTGGGAACCCCGAGGCTCTGGAAGGCAGGAAGAGGCCACCCGTGGTTCTCAAGGCTCTTGGTGGCAAGAAGACAGCCTCCGCTGCCTGATGGGTAACTGCTCAGACATGGGTGAGCTGACTTTGACCCACAAAGCCCCAGCTGGTTGGATGAATGACACCCAGGATCCTCAAGGCTAGGGCTGGCAGAAAAACAGCTACCCTGCCTGATGCTTACCTGCTCAACAGGTGCTGGAACCCCCATATCTCCAGGCAGATGGGAAACACCCACTCTGGTTTTTCCAGGCCCTGTCTAGGAGAATGTCAGCGACCCGAGGTCTTCAAGGCCCCGGTTGGAGGATGAAAACATCCAGGGTTCTTCAAGGTTCTGCCTCGTGTGAAAACATCTACCCTGCCTGATGCTTAACTGCTCAGACAGCTGCTGGATCCCCCATGTCTCAGGGTGGATGAAAGACAGCCACCCTGGTTCCTCAAGGCCTTGATTGGCAGCATGTCAGCCACTCGGGGTCTTCAAGACCCTAGCCTAGAATGAGAATATCCAGGGGTCCTCAAGGCTCCCCCTGGCAGGAAAATAGCTACCTTGCCTCATGCTTAACTGCTCAGACAGGTGCAGGAACCCCCATGTCCCGGGTGGCTGGAAGACAGTCTACTCGGTGTCTTCAAGGCTCTGTCTGTGGGGGTGTTAGCTACCCAGGGTCCTCAAGCCACTGTCTAGGGAGATGTCAGCCACCCGTGGTCTTCAAGGCCCTGGCTAGAGAATGAAAGTGGCCATGGGCCCTCAAGAGTCTGGCTGGTGGGAAAACAGCTACCCTGCCCTATGCCTAACTCTTCAGAAAGGGTCGCAGACGCCCATATCTCTGGGTGGCAGGGAGACAGCCAAGCTGGGTCCTCATGGCTATTGCCAGTGGGAAGACAGCCACACCTGCCTGATGAATAAATGCTCAGAGAATTGCTAGTCGGCTGCAATGTTCAAGGCGCAGTCTTGTTGAAAGATGGCCACCCTTGCCCGATGCTTAACTTTTTGGGGTGTGCTACCTGGCCAGGTCTTGCAAAGCCCAGGCTGGCTGGAGGACAGCAACCTGCACCTTTGGCATCAAATCTCAAATTTGGCCACCCTCAGGAACCTCCAAGGCCCCATCAGACAGAAAGAGAAACACCAGGGACCTCAGGGCTCGGGCTAGCAGGAAGACAGCCTCCCCTGCCTGATGGGTAACTGATCAGACAAGGGTCAGCTCACTGTGGACACCAAGGAGCCGGACGGCAGGATGAAAGCCCCTCGGCGTCCTCAAGACTCCTGATGACAGGGAAACTGCCACCCTGCCTGATTTTTAATGTTCAGACAGGAACAGGGAACCATGTATCTGCGTGTGGCAAGGTTCTGGCTAGTGGGAAGACAGCTGCTCCGCCTGATGCTTTACTGCTCCGACCAGTGATGCCCGTTCCAGAAAGCCAAGGCCCTGGCTGGTGGAGAAAGAGCTGCCCTGGGTCCTTAAGGCCCTGGGTGGTGACATGAGATCCACTCAGGGTCCTCAAGGACTTGGGCAAGAGGATGACAGCCAACTCCACCTGATGCTTAACTAACTACTCAGACAAGGGCGGGTTGACTGGGAATCCCCAGGTCCCCTTGATGGGATGACAGCCACTTAGGGTCCTCATGGCCCAGGCTGATGGGATGACAGCCACGCAGGGTCTTGAAGTCCTCAGCTGATGGAGTGACTGCCTCTTGGTGTCCTCACGGCTGTGGCTGGTAGGAAGTCAGGCACCCCACACACCTGATGCTTAACCCCTAGACACTGTTCAGACAGATGCTAGCTTGCGTGAAGCTCTTACGACCGGGCTGGTGGGATTCCAGCCATCCATGTGTCATGAGTAACTACTGTTTGCAGGCTAGCCTTTGGGACCCCCGAGGCTCTGACAGGCAGGAAGAGGCCACCCGCGGTCCTCATGTCATTGGGTGGCAAGAAGACAGCCTCCCCTGCCTGATGGGTAACTGCTCAGACAGGCATCAGCTCATTGTGGCCACCAAGGCACCGGCTGGTGGGATGAAAGTCCCTCGGCGTCCTCAAGACTCCTGCTGGCAAGGAAACAGCCACCCTGCCTGATGCTTAATGTTCACACACAAGCAGGGAACCACATATGTATGTGTGTCGACCCTACTTTGCTGTCATCCCGTCAAGGGGACTTTGGGGTTCCCTGTCAATCCGCCCTTGTCTGAGTAGTTAGTTAATCATCAGGTGGAGGTGGCTGTCATCCTACTGCCCAAGTCCTTGAGGACCCTTGGATGGCCCTCATGTCACCACCCAGGGCCTTAAGGACCCTGGCTGGCTCTCTCTGCACCAGCCAGGGCCTTGGGTTTCTGAACGGCCAGCACCCGTCTGAGCAGTAAAGTGTCAGGCAGGGCAGCTGTCTTCCTGCCACACGCAGCTATGTGGTTCCCTGCTCCTGTCTGAACATTAATCATCAGACTGGGTGGCTGTTTCCCTGTCAGCCGGTGCCTTGGTGGCCACAGTGAGCTGACACCTGTCTGAGCAGTTACCCATCAGGCAGGGGAGGCTGTCTTCTTGCCACCCAATGATGTGAGGACCGCGGTGGCCTCTTCCTTCCTGCCAGAGCCTGGGGGTCCCAAAGGCTAGCCTGCAAACAGCAGTTACGCATGACACATGGATGGCTGGATTCTCACCAGCCGGGTTCTGCAGGGTTCAAGCCAGCTAGCATCTGTCTGAGCAGTGTCTAGGGGTTAAGCATCAGGTGGTGGGTGCCTGTCTTCCCACCAGCCAGAGCCTTGAGGACACTGAGTGGTACTCACCCCACCCCCTGAGGACTTCACGATCCTTGGTGGCCTTCATTCAATTACCCTGGGCTTTGAGGACCCTAAGTGGCTGTCATCCCAACAGCGGAGGCCTTGGTGTTCCCAGGCAGCAGGCCCTTGTCTGAGCAGTTAAGCATCATTGTGGAGGTAGCAGTCATCCTTCCGGCCAGGTCCTCGAGGACCCTGGGTGGCTGTCACCTCACCACCCAGGGCTTTGATGACCCCGGGTGGCTCACTTCTCCCCAGCCAGGGCCTTGGGGTTCAGAACCTCTAGAACACTTCTGAGCAATTAAACATCAGTCAGGGGTGGTTGTCTTCCCACTAGGTGGAGCCTTTTGGACCCCTGCTGTGTCTCTTTATGCCTGTTGAGTCCTGGATGTTCCAGAGGGTGGCCGAAATTGACATTTGATGCCACAGGTGCAGGTGGCTGCCCCCCAGCCAGCCTGGGCTTTGCAAGACCTGGCTCAAACGCTACCCTCTGAGCAGTTAAGCATTATGCAACGTAGCTATTTTCCTGCCCCAGACAGGGCCTTGAGGAAAGAGGGTGTCAGTGTTCTGGGCACCCTGAGATATGGGGGTTCCGGGACCTGTCTGAGCAGGTAAGCATCAGGCAGGGTAGCTGTTTCCTGCCAGCCCTAGCCTTGAGGAACATGGGTGTCATTATTCCACCAGCTGGCGCCTTGTGGGTCACGACAACCTCGCCCTTGTCTGAGAAGTTACCCATCACGCAGCAGAGGCTGTGTTCTTGCCACCAAGAGCCTTGAGAAAAACAGGTGGCCTCTTCCTGCCTGTCAGAGCCTCGGGGGACCCAAAGGCTAGCCAGAGACACAGCAGTTATTCATGATGCATGGCTGGCTGGATTCCCACCAGCTGGGTTCTTCAGGGGTTCAGGCCAGCTAGGATCTGTCTGAGCACTGTCTAGGGGTTAAGCCCCAGGTGGGGGGGTGCCTGTCTTCCCACCAGCCACAGCCCTGAGGACCCCAAGTGGCAGTCATATCACCAGCTGTGACACTGATGAACCTGGGTGGCTGTCATCCCAACAGCCTGGGCCATGAGGATCATAAGTGGCTGTCATTCCATCAAGGGGACCTGGGGATTCCCAGTCAACTCGCCCTTGTCTGAGTAGTTAGTTAAGCATCAGGTGGAGGCGGCTGTCATCCTCCTGCCCAAGTCCTTGAGGACCCTGGGTGGCTCTTTCTCCACCAGCCAGGGCCTTGGCTACATGGAATGGCCTCCACCTGTCGGAGCAGTAAGGCATCAGGCAGGGCAGCTGTCTTCCGACTAGCCAGAACCTTGAGGAAGTGGGTTGGCTGTCTTCCCGCCACACGCAGATACATGGTTCCCTGTTCCTGTCTGAACATTAAAAATCAGGCAGGGTGGCAGTTTCCCTGTCATCAGGAGTCTTGAGGACGCCGAGGGGCTTTCATCCTGCCGTCCGGCTCCTTGGTGTCCACAGTGAGCTGACCCTTGTCTGATCAGTTACCCATCAGGCAGGGGAGGCTGTCTTCCTGCTAGCCAGAGACCTGAGGTCCCTGGTGTTTCTCTTTCTGTATGATGGGGCCTTGGAGGTTCCTGAGGGAAGCCAAATTTGAGATTTGATGCCAAAGGTGCAGGTCGCTGTCCTCCAGCCAGCCTGGGCTTTGCAAGACCTGGCCAGGTAGTACCCCTCCGAAAAGTTAAGCATCGGGCAACGGTGGCTATCTCAAGGCTATCCCGAGCCTTGGGGACCCTGGGTGGTTATCTTCCAGCCTGATGGGACCTTGGGGTCTCGGAGGGTAGCCAAGTCTGAGAGCTTAAGCCTCAGGTTGGGGTGGCCATCTTTCAACAAGACTGCGCCTTGGACATTGCGGCCGACTACCAATTCTCAGAGCATTTATTCATCAGGCAGGTGTGGCTGTCTTCCCACTGGCAATAGCCATGAGGACCCAGCTTGGCTGTCTCCTTGCCACCGGGAGATATGGGCGTCTGCGACCCTTTCTGAAGAGTTAAGCATAGGGCAGGGTACCTGTTTTCCCACGAGCCAGAGTCTTGAGGGCCCCTGGCTACTTTCATTCTCCAGCCAGGGCCTCGAAGACCTCGGGTGGCTGACATCTCCCTAGACAGGGCCTTGAGGACCCTGGGTGGCTGACACCCCCACAGACAGAGCCTTGAAGACACCGAGTAGACTGTCTTCCTGCCACAAGCAGATATGTGGTTCCCTGCTCCTGTCTGAACATTAAGCATCAGGCAGGGTGGCTGTTTCCCTGCCACCCGGCACCTTGGTGGCCACAGTGAGCTGACCCCTGTCTGAGCAGTTACCCATCAGGCAGCGGAGGCTGTCTTCTTGCCACCCAATGACAGGAGGACCATGGGTGGCCTCTTCCTGCCTGCCAGAGCCTCGGGGGTCCCAAAGGCTAGCCGGCGAGGCAGTAATTACTCATGATGCATGGATGGCTGGATTCCCACCACCCGGGTTCTTTGGGGTCCAGGCCAGGCAGCATCTGTCTGAGAAGTGTCTAGGGGCTAAGCATCAGGTGGGGGGTGCCTGTCTTCCCACCAGTTACAGCCCTGAGGACACAGAGTGGCAGTCACTCCATCAGCTGAGGACTTCAAGACCCTGGGCGGCTGTCATCCCATCAGCCTGGGCCATGAGGACCCTAAGTAGCTGTCATCCCAACAGCGAAGGCCGAGGTGTTCCCAGCCAGCCTGCCCTTGTCTGAGCAGTTAATCATCAGGTGGAGGTGGCAGTCATCCTCCTGGCCAGGTCCTCGAGGACCCTAGGTGGATGTCACCTCACCACCCAGGGCCTTGGGGTTCCGCAAGCGCTAGCACCCTTCTGAGAAGTTAAGCATCAGGCAGGGGTGGCTGTCTTCCTGCTAGCTGGAGTCTTGAGGACCTAGAGAGTCTCTCTTTATCCCTGATGGGGCCTTGGAGGTCCCAGAGGGTGGCCGAATTTGAGAGTTTCATCCAGGTGCATGTGGCTGTCTTCCAGTCAGCCTGTGCTTTGCAAGACCTGGCCCGGTAGCATCCCTCTGAGCAGTTAAGCATCAGGCAAGGGTGGTTGTCTCAAGACTCCCTGGAGCCTTGAGGACCCCTGGATATTCTCCTGTCCAGCCAGGTCCTTGAAGACCCCGAGTGGCTGACATGCTGTCAGAACGGGCCTCGGGAACCCGGGCTGGTGGCTGTCTTCCAGCCACCCGGAGACATGGGGGTTCTGGCACCTGTCTTTGCAGTTCAGCATCAGGCAGGGTAGCTGTTTTCCTGCCAGGAGGGGCCGTGAAGACCCCTGGATATTGTCATCCTCCAACCAGGACCTTGAAGACCTCGCGTGTCTAACATCACCCCAGACAGGGCCTCTAAGAACCCGGGTGAAGTCTTCCAACCACCTTGACAAATGGGGCTTCTGGCACTTGTCTGAGCTGTTAAGTAACAGGCTGGGTTCTTGTTTACCTGTGTGGTGCAGCCTTGAAGAATCCTGGAAGTTGTTATCCTCCATCCAGGGCCTTGAAGACCTTGTGTGGCTGACATCCCACCAGACAGAGCCTGGGATAACCAGGGTGGGCTTTCCCAACCCCCCAGAGATATCGGGGTTCTGGCATGTGTCTGAGCAGGTAAGCATCAGGCAGGGTAGCTGTTTTCCTGCCAGCCCTACCCTCGAGGATCCCGGGTGTCATTCATGCCATCAGCCAGGGCCTTGTGGGTCATGGTCACCTCGCCCATGTCTGAGCAGTTACCCATCAGGCAGCGGAGGCTGTGTTCTTGCCACCAAGAGCCTTGAGAACCACGGGTGGCCTCTTCCGCCTGCCCGAGCCTCGGGGGTCCCAAAGGCTAACCGGCGACGGAGCAGTTACTCATGATGCATGGATGGCTGGAATCCCACCATCCAGGTTCTTTGGGGTTCCGGCCAGCTAGCATCTATTTTAGAAGTGTCTAGGGGTTAAGGACCAGGTGGGGGGTGCCTGTCTTCCCGCCAGCCACAGCCCTGAGGACCCCGACTGTCAGTCACTCCAGCAGCTGTGACACTGACAAACCTTGTTGCTGTCATTCCAACAGCCTGGGCCATGAGGACCCTAATTGGCTGTCATCCCATCAAGGGGTCCTTGGGGTTCCCAGTCACTTCACCCTTGTCTGAGTAGTTAGTTAAGCATCAGGTGGAGGCAGCTGTCATCCTACTGCCCAAGTCCTTGAGGACCCTGGAGGGCCCTCATGTCACCACCCAGGGCCTTAAGGAGCCTGGAAGGCTCTCTCCCCACCAGCCAGGGTTTTGGGGTTCCCGAACGGCCAGCACCCGTCTGAGCAGTAAAGCATCAGGTGGGGCAGCTGTCTTGCCACTATCCAGAACCTTGAGGAAGCGGGTTGACGCAGATACGTGGTTCCCTGCTCCTGTCTGAACATTAAACATCTGGCAGGGTGGCTGTTTGCCTGACAGCTGACGTCTTGGTGTCCTCAGTGAGCTGACCCCTGTCTGAGCAGTTACTCATAAGGCAGGGGAAGGTGTCTCCTTACCACGCAATGACATGAGGACCGTGGTGGCCTCTTCCTGCCTGTCAGAGCCTCGGTGTCCCAAAGGCTAGCCGGCAACGCAGTAGTTACACATGACACATGGACGGCTAGAATTTCACCATCCAGGTTCTTAAGGGTTCACGACAGCAAACATTTGTCTCAGAAGTGGCTAGGGGTTAAATATCAGGTGGGGGGTGCCTGTCTTCCCACCAGCCACAGCCCTGAGGACACCGAAGGCAGTCACTCCACCAGCTGAGGACTTCAAGGCCCTGGTGACTGTCATCCCTACAGCGGAGGCCTTGGTGTTCCCAGCCAGCCTGCCCTTGTCTGGGCAGTTAATCATCAGGTGGAGGTTGCAGTCATCCTCCCGGCCAGGTCCTCGAGGACCCTGTGTGTCTGTCATGTTACCATCCAGGGCCTTAATGACCCTGGGTGGTTCACTTCTCACCAGCCAGGGCCTTGGGGTTCCGGAACTGCTAGAACACTTCTGAGCAGTTAAGCATCAGGCAGGGGTGGCTTTCTTCCTGCTAGCTGGAGCCTTGAGGACCTAGAGTGTCTCTCTTTATCCCTGATGGGGCCTTGGAGGTCCCAGAGGGTGGCCGAATTTGAGAGTTTCATCACCAGGTGCATGTGGCTATTTTCCAGTCAGCCTGTGCTTTGCAAGACCTGACCGGGTAGCACCCCTCTGAGCAGTTAAGCATCAGGCCAGGGTGGCTGTCTCAAGACTCCCTGGAGCCTTGAGGACCCCTGGATATTCTCCTGCTCCAGCCGGGTCCTTGATGACCCCGAGTGGCTGACATGCTGCCAGACAGGGCCTTGCAAACCAGGGCTAGTGGCTGTCACACAGCCACCCAGAGTCATGGGGGTTCTGGTACCTGTCTGAGCAGTTCAGCGTCAGGCAGGGTAGCTGTTTTTATTCTAGGTGGAGCCTTGAGAAACCCCTGGATGTTGTCAACCTCCAACCAGGGCCTTGAAGACCTTGGGTGGCTGACATCCCCCTGCCCCGATATGGCCTCGAAGAACCCAGATGAAGTTTTCTGGCCACCTTGACAAATGGGGCTTCTGGCACTTTTCTGAGCTCTTAAGTAACAGGCTGGTTCATGTTTACCTGCGTGGCTGAGCCTTGAAGACCCCTGTAAGTTATCCTTCAACCAGGGCCTTAAAGACCTCGGGTGGCTGACATCCCACCAGACAGGCCCTGGGAGAACCAGGGTGGGTGTTTCCCAGCCACCGGAAAATATGGGGGTTCTGGCACCTGTCTAAGCAGGTAATCATCAGGCAGGGTAGCTGTTTTCCTGCCAGCCCTAGCCTTGAGGATCCCGGGTGTCATTCATCCCACTAGCTGGGGCCTTGCATGTCGTGGTCAGCTCGCCCATGTCTGAGCAATTAACCATCAGGCAGCAGAGTCTGTGTTCTTGCCACCAAGAGACTTGAGAACCACGGTTGGACTCTTCCTGCCTGCCCGAGCCTCGGGGGTCCCAAAGGCTAGTCGGCAATGCAGCAGCTACTCATGATGCATGGCTGGCTGGATCCCACCAGCCGGGTGTTTTGGGGTTCAGGCCAGCAAGCAATGTCTAGGGGTTAAGCATCAGGTGTGGGGAGTGCCTGTCTTCCCACCAGCTACAGCCCTGAGGACACCGAGTGGCAGTCACTCCAACAGCTGAGGACTTCAAGACCCGTGGTCTCTGTCATCCCAACAGCCTGGGCCATGAGAAACCTAAGTGGCTGTCATCCCATCAAGGGGACCTGGGGATTCCCAGTCAACCCGCCCTTGTCTGAGTAGTTAGTTAAGCATCAGGTGGAGGCAGCTGTCATCCTCCTGGCCAAGTCCTTGAGGACCCGGGGTGGCTCTCATGTCACCAGCCATGGCGTTGGGGTTCCGCAAGCACTAGAACCCTTCTGAGCAGTGAAGCATCAGGCAGGGGTGGCTGCCTCAAGACTCCCTGGAGCCTTGAGGACCCCTGGATATTCTCCTGCTCCAGCCAGGTCCTTGAAGACCCCGAGTGGCTGACATGCTGCCAGCCAGGGCCTCGGGAACCCGGGCTGGTGGCTGTCTTCCAGTCACCTGGAGACATAGGGGTTCCGGCACCTGTCTGAGCAGTTCAGTATCAGGCAGGGTAGCTGTTTTCCTGGCAGACGGAGCCGTGAGGACCCCTGGATGTTGTCATCTTTCAACCAGGGTCTTGAAGACCTCGGTGTCTCACATTCCCCCAATAAGTGGGTCAAAGAACCCAGGTGAAGTCTTCAGGCCACCTTGACAAATGGGGCTTCTGGCACTTGTCTGAGCTGTTAAGTAACAGGCTGGGTTTATGTTTACCTGCGTGGTGCAGCCTTGAAGAACCCTGGAAGTTGTTATCCTCCATCCAGGGCCTTAAAGACCTCGGGTGGCTGACATCCCACCAGACAGGGCATGGAAGAAACAGGATGGGTGTTTCCCAGCCACTCGGAGATATAGGTGTTCTGGCATGTGTCTGAGCAGGTAAGCATGAGGCAGGGTAGCTGCTTTCCTGCCAGCCCTAGACTCGAGGATCCCGGGTGTCATCATCCCACCAGCTGGGGCCTTGTGGGTCACGGTCAGCTCACCCGTGTCTGAGCAGTTACCCATCAGGCAGCGGAGGCTGTCTTCTTGCCACCAAGAGCCTTGAGAACCACCAGTGGCCTCTTCCTGCCTTCCAGAGCCTCCGGGGTCCCAAAGGCTAACCAGCAATGCAGCAGTTACTGATGACGGATGGATGGCTGGAATCCCACTAGCCGCGTTCTTCGGGGTTCAAGCCAACTAGCATCTGTCTGAGCAGTGTCTAGGGGTTAAGCCCCAGGTGGGGGGTGCCTGTCTTCCCACCAGTCCCAGCCCTGAGGACTCCAAGTGGCCATTATTCTACCAGCTGTGGCACTGACGAACCTGGGTGGCTATCATTCCAACAACCTGGGCCATGAGGACACTAAGTGGCTGTCATCCCATCAAGGGGACCTTGGGGTTCCCAGTCAACTCTCCCTTGTCTGAGTAGTTCCTTAGCGTCAGGTGGAGGCGGCTGTCATCCTACTGCCCAAGTCCTTGAGTACCCTGGGTGGCTCGCAGGTCACCACACAGGGCCTTAAGGACCCTGGCCGGCTCTCTCCCCACAGCCATACTTTTGGGGTTCCTGAACAGCCAGCACCCATCTGAGCAGCTAAGCATCAGACAAGGCTGGCTGTCTTTCCATCAGGAGGAGCCTTGAGGACCCTGGTTGGGTGTCATCCCACCAGCCAGTGCCTTGAGGACCCCAGGTGGATGTCTTCCCGACAGCCAGGGTTTTGGGGTTCCCGTACGGCCAGCACCCGTCTGAGCAGTAAAGCATCAGGTGAGGCAGCTGTCTTCCGACTAGCCAGAACCTTGAGGAACCAGGTTGGCTGTCTTCCCGCCACACGCAGATATGTGGTTCCCTGCTCCTGTCTGAACATTAAGCATCAGGCAGGGTGGCTGTTTCCCTGCCAGCCGGCACCTTGGTGGCCACAGTGAGCTGACCCCTGTCTGAGCAGTTACCCATCAGGCAGGGGAGGCTGTCTTCTTGCCACCCAAAGACTTGAGAACCATGGGTGGCCTCTTCCTGCCTGTCAGAGCCTCGGGGGTTCCAAAGGCTAGCCGGCGAGGCAGTAATTACTCATGATGCATGGCTGTCTGGAATTCCACCAGCCGGGTTCTTCGGGGTTCAGGCCAGCCAGCATCTGTCTGAGCAGTTGCTATGGGTTAAACATCAGGTAGGGGCTGCCTGTCTTCCCACCAGCCACAGCCCTGAGGACACTGAGTGGCAGTCACTCCACCAGCTGAGGACTTCAAGGCCCTTGGTATATGTCATCCTATCAGCCTGGGCCATGAGGACCCTAAGTGGCTGTCATGGCAACAGCGGAGTCCTTGGTGTTCCCAGGCAGCAGGCTCTTGTCTGAGCAGTTAAGCATCAGATGGAGGTGGCAGTCATCCTACTGGCCAGGTCCTTGAGGACCCGCGGTGACTCACTTCTCACCAGCTAGGGCCTTGGGGTTTCACAAGTGCTAGAACCCTTCTGAGTAGTTAAGCATCAGGCAGGGGTGGCTGTCTTCCTGCTAGCTGGAGCCTTGAGGACCTAGAGTGTCTCTCTTTATCCCTGATGGGGCCTTGGAGGTCCCAGAGGGTGGCCAAATTTGAGAGTTTCATCCCCAGGTGCATGTGGCTGTCTTCCAGTCAGCCTGTGCTTTGCAAGACCTGACCGGGCAGTATCCCTCTGAGCAGTTAAGCATCAGGCAAGGGTGGCTGCCTCAAGACTCCCTGGAGCCTTGAGGACCCCTGGATATTCTCCTGCTCCACCCAGGTCCTTGAAGAACCCGAGTGGCTGACATGCTGCCAGACAGGGCCTCGGGAACCAGGGTTAGTGGCTGTCTTCTGGCCACCCAGGTCATGGGGGTTCTGGTACCTGTCTGAGCAGTTCAGCGTCAGGCAGGGTAGCTGTTTTTATTCTACGTGGAGCCCTGAGTACCCCTGGATGTTGTCAACTTCCAACCAAGGCCTTGAAGACCTCGCGTGGCTAATATCACCCCAGAGAGGGCCTCGAAGAACTTGGGTGAAGTCTTCCGGCCACCTGGACAAATGGGGCTTCTGGCACTTTTCTGAGCTGTTAAGTAACAGGCTGGTTCATGTTTACCTGCGTGGCTGAGCCTTGAAGACCCCTGGAAGTTGTTATCCTTCAACCAGGGCCTTAAAGACCTCGGGCGGCTGACATCCCACCAGACAGGCCCTGGGAGAACCAGGGTGGGTGTTTCCAAGCCACCGGGAAATATGGGGGTTCTGGCACCTGTCTAAGCAGGTAAGCATCAGGCAGGGCAGCTATTTTCCTGCCAGCCCTAGCCTTGAGAGTCCCCGGTGTCATTCATCCCATGAGCCACATGGTGGGTCGTGGTCAGCTCGCCCATGTCTGAGCAATTAATCATCAGGCAGGGGAGGCTGTCTTCTTGCCACCCAAAGACTTGAGGACCATGGGTGGCCTCCTCCTGCCTTCCAGAGACTCGGGGTTCCCAAAGGCTAGCCTGCAATGCAGCAGTTACTCATGATGCATGGATGGTGGAATCCCACCAGCCAGATTATTCGGGGTTCAGACCAGCTGGCATCTGTCTGAGCAGTGTCTAGGGGTTAAGCCCCAGGTGGGGTAGACTGTCTTCCCACCAGCCACAGCCCTGAGGACCCCGAGTGGCAGTCACTCCAGCAGCTGTGGCACTGACAAACCTGTGTGGCTGTCATCCCAACAGCCTGGGCCATGAGGACCCTGAGTGGCTGTCATCCCATCAAGGGGACCTTGGGGTTCCCAGTCAACTCACCCTTGTCTGAGTAGTTAGTTAAGCATCAGGTGGAGGCGGCTGTCATCCTACTGCCCAAGTCCTTGAGGACCCTGCCTGACCCTCATGTCACCACCCATGGCCTTATGGTCCCTGGCCGGCTCTCTCCCCTCCATCCATTTTTTTTTTGGGTTCTCGAACGGCCAGCACCCATCTGAGCAGTGAAGCATCAGGCAGGGCAGCTGTCTTCCTACTAGCCAGAACCATGAGGAACCGGGTTGGCTGTCTTCCCGTCACACGAAGCTATGTGGTTCTCTGCTTCTGTCTCAACCTTTAGCATTAGGCAGCGTGGCTGTTTCCCTGTCAGCCGGTGCCTTGGTGGCCACAGTGATCTGACCCCTATCTGAGTAGTTACCCATCAGGCAGGGGAGGCTGTCTTCTTGCCAACCAATGACATGAGGGCCTTAGGTGCCCTCTTCTTGCCTGCCAGATCCTCGGGGGGTCCCAAAGGCTAGCCTGCAACGTAGGAGTTACACATGACACATGGATGGCTAGAATTTCACCAGGCAGGTTCTTTGGGTTTCAGGCTAGCTAGCATCTGTCTGAACGGTGGCTAGGGGTTAAGCATCAGTTGGGGGGTGCCTGTCTTCCCACCAGCTACATTCCTGAGAACATCAAGTGTCAGTCATTCCCCCAGCTGAGGACTTCAAGACCCTGGGTGGCTGTCATCCCAAAAGCCAGAGCCATGAGGACCCTAAGTAGCTGTCATCCCAACAGCAGAGGCCTTGGTCTTCCCAGGCAGCTGGCCCTTGTCTGAGCAGTTAATCATCGGGTGGAGGTGGCAGTCATCCTCCCGGCCAGGTCCTTGAGGACCCTGTGTGACTGTCATCTCACCACCCAGGGCCTTGGTGTACCGAACTTCTAGAACCCTCTGAGCAGTTAAACATCATTCAGGGTTGGTTGTTTTCCCGCTAGCCGTAGCCTTGAGGACCCCTGCTGTCTCTCTTTATGCCTGTTGAGGCCTGGAGGTTCTGGAGGGTGGCCGAAATTGACATTTGATGCCACAGGTGCAGGTGGCTGCCCTCCAGACAGCCTGGGCTTTGCAAGACCTGGCTCGGTCGCTACCCTCTGAGCAGTTAAGCATCAGTCAAGGGTGACAGTCTCAAGGCTACCTGGAGCCATGAGGACACTGCTTGGCTGTCTCCCTGCCACCCGGAGATATGGCTGTCTGCGACCCTTTCTGAAGACTTCAGCATAGGGCAGGGTAGCTGTTTTCCCACCAGCAGGAGCCTTGAAGACCTGGGGAGTGTGACGTCCCCCCAGACAGGGCATTGAGGAAACCGATTAGACTGTCTTCCAGCCACCCCGAGACATGGGGTTCTGGCACCTGTCTGAGCAGCTGACCATTTGGCAACATAGCTATTTTCCTGCCCGAGACAGGGCCTTGAGGAAACAGGGTGTCAGTGTTCTGGGCACCCTGAGATATGGGGGTTCCGGAACCTGTCTGAGCAGTTAAGCATCAGGCAGGGTAGCTGTTTTCCTACCAGGCGGAACTTTGAGGACCCCTAGATGTTTTCATCCTCCAACCAGGGCCTTGAAGACCTCGGGTGTCTGATATCCCCCAGACAGGGCCAGGAAGAACCAGAGTGGGTGTTTCCCAGGCCTCCGGAGATATGGAGGTTCTGGCACCTGTTGAGCAGGTAAGCATGAGGCAGTGTAGCTACTTTCCTGCCAGGCAGACCCTTTAGGACCTCTGGATGTTCTCCTTCTCTGGACAGGGCCTTGCAGACCCTGAGTGGCTGACATGTTTCCAGACAGGGCCTCGTGGAACCCTGGTGGATGGTTGTCAAGAGATATGGGGGTTCTTAGACTTCTCTGAGCAGTTAAGCATCAGGCAGTGTAGCTGTTTTCGCATGAGGCAGAGCCTTGAGGACCCCTGGATGTTGTCATCCTCCAACCAGGTCCTTGAAACCCTCCGGTCGCTGACATCCCTCCAGACAGGTCCAGGAAGAACCCGTGTGAATTTCTTCCTGTGACCCGGAGAAATGGGGGTTCTGGCACCTGTCTGAGCAGGTAAGCATCAGGCAGGGGAGCTGTTTTCCTGCCAGCCCTAGCCTTGAGGATCCCGGGTGACATTCATGCCATCAGCCGGGGCCTTGTGGGTCATGGTAAGCTCGCCCATGTCTGAGGAATTACCCATCAGGTAGGGGAGGCTGTCTTCTTGCCACTAAAAGCCTTGAGAAACATGGGTGGCTTTTCCTGCCTTCCAGAGCCTCGGGGGTCCCAAAGGCTAGCCTGCCATGCAGCAGTTACTCATGATACATGGATGGCTAGAATCCCACCATCCAGGTTCTTTGGGGTTCCCGGCAGCTAGCATCTATCTTAGAAGTGGCTAGGGGTTAAGGCCCAGGTGGTGGGTGCCTGTCTTCCCACCAGCTACAGCCCTGAGGAACCCGAGTAGCAGTCACTCCAGCAGCTGTGGCACTGACAAACCTGGGTGGCTCTCATCCCAACAGCCTGGGCCATGAGGACCCTGAGTGGCTGTCATCCCATCAAAGGGACCTTGGGGTTCCCAGTCAACCCGCCCTTGTCTTAGTAGTTAGTTAATCATCAGGTGGAGGCAGCTGTCATCCTACTGTCCAAGTCCTTGAGGACCCTGGGTGGCTCTCATGTCACCACCCAGGGCCTTAAGGACCCTGGAGGGCTCTCTCCCCACCAGCCAGGGTTTTGGGGTTCCTGAGTGGCCAGCACCCGTCTGAGCAGTAAAGCATCAGGCAGGGCAGCTGTCTTCCGACTAGCCAGAACCTTGAGGAACCAGGTTGGCTGTCTTCCTGCCACACGCAGATATGTGGTTCCCTGCTCCTGTCTGAACATTAATCATCAGGCAGGGCGGCTGTTTCCCTGTCAGCCGACGTCTTGGTGTCCACAGTGAGCTGACCCCTGTCTGAGCAGTTACCCATAAGGCACAGGAAGGTGTCTCCTTACCACGAGATGACATGAGGACCGTGGTGTCCTCTTCCTGTCTGTCAGAGCCCCGGTGTCCCAAAGGCTAGCTGGCAATGCAGGAGTTACACATGACACATGGACGGCTAGAATTTCACCATCCAGGTTCTTCAGGGTTCAGGCCAGCAAGCATTTGTCTCAGAAGTGGCTAGGGGTTAAATATCAGGTGGGGTTGCCTGTCTTCCCACCAGCCACAGCCCTGAGGACACCGAATGGCAGCTGAGGACTTCAAGACCCTGGGTGACTGTCATCCCAAAAGTGAATGCCTTGGTGTTCCCAGCCAGCCTGCCCTTGTCTGGGCAGTTAATCATCAGGTGGAGGTGACAGTCATCCTACCGGCCAGGTCCTAGAGGACCCATGTGTCTGTCATCTTACCACCCAGGGCTTTGATGACCCCGGGTGGCTCACTTCTCAACAGATAGGGGCTTGGGGTTCCTCTAGAACCCTTCTGAGCAATTAAACATCGGTCAGGGGTGGTTGTCTTCCCACTAGCCGGAGCCTTGAGGACCCCTGCTATCTCTCTTTAGGCCTGATTAGGCCTCGAGGTCCCGATGGGTGGCCAAATTTGAGATTTGATGCCACAGGTGCATGTGGCTGTCTTCCAGCCAGCCTGGGCTTTGCAAGACCCGACTAGGTAGAACCCCTCTGAACAGTTAAGCATCAGGCAAGCATGGCTGTCTCAAGACTCCTTGGAGCCATAAGGACCCCTGGATATTTTCCTGCTCCAGCCAGGGCCTTGAAGACCCCTAGTGGCTCACATGCTGCCAGTGAGGGCCTTGAGGACCTGAGAGGCTGTCTACAGGCCTGATGGGGCCTTGGGCATCCCTGAGAGTATCCGGATTTTAGAATTTAAGCCCCAGGTGCATGTGGTTATCCTCAAGCCACCTGCACTTTACAAGACCTGGTCCGGTAGCACTCCTCTGAGCATTAAACATCAGGCAAGGGTGGCTGCCTCAAGGCTCCCCGGAGTCCTGAGGGCCCTGAGTGGCTATCTTCCAGCCTGATGGGGCCTTGTGGGTCCAAGAGGGTGGCCGAGTCTGAGAGCTTAAGCCTCAGAACGACTGGGGTTTGGACGTTCTGGCTGGCTAGCAACTGTCTGAGCATTTATTCATCAGGCAGGTGTGGCTGTCTTCCCACTGGCAATAGCCATTACGACCCCACTTGGATGTCTCTCTGCCACCCGGAGATACCGGAGTCTGTGATCCTACCTGAAGAGTTAAGCATAGTGCAGGGTAGCTCTTTTCCCACCAGCCTGAGCCTTAAAGGCCCCGGGCTAATTTCATTCTTCAGCCAGGGCCTTGAAGACCCAGTGTCCGACATCTCTGCAGCCAGGGCCTTGAGGAACCACGGTGGATGTCTCCCGAGACATGGGGGTTCCTGCACCTGTCTAAGCAGGTAAGCATCAGGCAAGGTAGCTATTTTCCTGCCAGGCAGACCCTTTAGGGCCCCTGGATGTTCTCCTTCTCTGGACAGGGCCTTGCAGACCCTGAGTGGCTGACATGTTGCCAGACAGGGACTCGTAGAACCCAGGTGGATGGTTGTCTTCCCGCCACCCAGAGATATGGGGGTTCTTAGACCTCTCTGAACAGTTAAGCATCAGGCAGTGTAGCTGTTTTCCTGCCAGGCAGAGCCTTGAGGACCCCTGGATGTTGTCATCCTCCAACCAGGTCCTTGAAAACCTCGGGTCGCTGACATCCCTCCAGACAGGTCCAGGAAGAACCCGTGTGAATGTCTTTCTGCGACCCGGAGAAATGGGGGTTCTGGCACCTGTCTGAGCAGCAAAGCATCAGGCAGGGTAGCTGTTTTCCTGCCAGCCCCAGTTTCAAGGATCCCAGGTGTCATTCACCCCACCAGATGGGGCCTTGTGGGTCACTGTCAGCTCGCCCATGTCTGAGCAGTTACCCATCAGGCAGGGGAGGCTGTCTTCTTGCCACCCAAAGACTTGAGGACCATGGGTGGCCTCTTCCTGCCTGCCAGAGCCTCGGGGGTCCCAAAGGCTAGCTGGAAATGCAGCAGTTACTCATGATGCGTGGCTGTCTGGAATCCCACCAGCCGGGTTCTTCGGGTGTTCAGGCCAGCCAGCATCTGTCTGAGCAGTTGCTATGGGTTAAACATCAGGTAGGGGGTGCCTGTCTTCCCACCAGCCACAGCCCTGAGGACACTGAGTGGCAGTCACTCCACCAGCTGAGGACTTCAAGGCCCTTGGTATGTGTCATCCCATCAGCCTGGGCCATGAGAACCCTAAGTGGCTGTCATGGCAACATCGGAGGCCTTGGTGTTCCCAGGCAGCAGGCCCTTGTCTGAGCAGTTAAGCATGAGATGGAGGTGGCATTCATCCTCCCGGCCAGGTCCTCGAGGACCCGCGGTGACTCACTTCTCACCAGCCAGGGCCTTGGGGTTTCACAAGCGCTAGAACCTTTCTGAACAGATAAGCATCAGGCAGCGGTGGCTGTCTTCCTGATTTCTGGAGCCTTGAGGACCTAGAGTGTCTCTCTTTATCCCTGATGGGGCCTTGGAGGTCCCAGATGGTGGCGGAATTTGAGAGTTTCATCCCCAGGTGCATGTGGCTGTCTTCCAGTCAGCCTGTGCTTTGCAAGACCTGACCGGGTAGTATCCCTCTGAGCAGTTAAGCATCAGGCAAGGGTGGCTGTCTCAAGACTCCATGGAGCCTTGAGGACCCCTGGATATTCTCCTGCTCCAGCCAGGTCCGTGAAGACCCCGAGTGGCTGACATGCTGCCAGACAGGGCCTCGGGAACCCGGGCTGGTGGCTGTCTTCTGGCCACCCGGAGACATGGGGGTTCCGGCACCTGTCTGAGCAGTTCAGCGTCAGGCAGGGTAGCTGTTTTCCTGCCAGGAGGAGCTGTGAGGACCCCTGTATATTGTCAACTTCCAACCAGGGCCTTGATGACCTCGCGTGGCTAACATCACTCCAGATAGGGCCTCGAAGAACTTAGGTGAAGTCTTCCGGCCACCTGGACAAATGAGGCTTCTGGCACTTTTCTGAGCTCTTAAGTAACAGGCTGGTTCATGTTTTCCTGCGTGGCTGAGCCTTGAAGACCCCTGGAAGTTGTTATCCTTCAACCAGGGCCTTAAAGACCTCGGGTGGCTGACATCCCACCAGACAGGCCCTGGGAGAACCAGGGTGGGTGTTTCCCAGCCACCGGGAAATATGGGGGTTCTGGCACCTGTCTAAGCAGGTAAGCATCAGGCAGGGTAGCTGTTTTCCTGCCAGCCCTAGCCTTGAGGATCCCCGGTGTCATTCATCCCACCAGCTGGGGCCTTGTGGGTCAAGGTCAGCTCGCCCATGTCTGAGCAATTAACCACCAGGCAGCAGAGGCTGTCTTCTTGCCACCAAGAGCCTTGAGAACCACGGGTGGCCTCCTCCTGCCTTCCAGAGCCTCGGGGGTCCCAAAGGCTAGCCTGCAATGCAGCAGTTACTCATGATGCATGGATGGCTGGAATCCCACCAGCCAGATTATTCGGGGTTCAGAAAAGCTAGCATCTGTCTGAGCAGTGTCTAGGGGTTAAGCCCCAGGTGGGGTAGACTGTCTTCCCACCAGCCACAGCCCTGAGGACCCCGAGTGGCAGTCACTTCAGCAGTTTGGCACTGACGAACCTTGTTGCTCTCATCCCAACAACCTGGGCCATGAGGACACTGAGAGGCTGTCATCCCATCAAGGGGACCTTGGGGTTCCCAGTCAACTCGCCCTTGTCTGAGTAGTTAGTTAAGCATCAGGTGGAGGTGGCTGTCATCCTACTGCCCAAGTTCTTGAGGACCCTGAGTGGCTCTCATGTCACCAACCAGGCCTTAATGACCCTGGCCGGCTCTCTTCCCACCATCCAGGGTTTTGGGGTTCCTGAGTGGCCAGCACCCATCTGAGCAGCTAAGCATCAGAGAAGGCTGGCTGTCTTTCCATCAGGAGGAGCCTTGAGGACCCTGGTTGGGCGTCATCCCCCCAGCCAGTGCCTTGAGGACCCCAGGTGGCTGTCTTCCCGACAGCCAGGGCCCTGGGGTTCCCGACGGGCCAGCACCCGTCTGAGCAGTAAAGCATCAGGCAGGGCAGCTGTCTTCCGACTAGCCTGAACCTTGAGGAACCGGGTTGGCTGTCTTCCCGCCACAGGCTGATATGTGGTTCCCTGCTCCTGTCTGAACTTTAAGCATCAGGCAGGGTGGCTGTTTCCCTGCCAGCCGGTGCCTTGGTGGCCACAGTGAGCTGACCCCTGTCTGAGCAGTTACCCATCAGGCAGGGGAGGCTGTCTTCTTGCCAACCAATGACATGAGGACCGCAAGTGTCCTCTTCCTGCCTGCCTTAGCCTGGGGGTCCCAACGGCTGCAAACAGCAGTTATGCATGACACATGGATGGCTGGATTCTCAACAGCCAGGTTCTTCGGGATTCAGGCCAGCTAACATCTGTCTGAGAAGTGGCTCGGGGTTAAGCATAAGGTGGGGGAGGGTGCCTGTCTTCCCACCAGCTACATTCCTGAGAACACCAAGTTTCAGTCACTCCCCCAGCTGAGGACTTCAAGACCCTGGGTGGCTGTCATCCCAAAAGCCAGAGCCATGAGGACCCTAAGTAGCTGTCATTCCAACAGCGGAGGCCTTGGGGTTCCCAGGCAGCTGGCCTTGTGGAGCAGTTAATCATCGGGTGGAGGTGGCAGTCATCCTCCCGGCCAGGTCCTTGAGGACCCTGTGTGACTTTCATCTCACCACCCAGGGCCTTGGGGTTCCGAACTTCTAGAACCCTCTGAGCAGTTAAACATCAGTCAGGGTTGGTTGTTTTCCCGCTAGCCGTAGCCTTGAGGACCCCTGCTGTCTCTCTTTATGCCTGTTGAGGCCTGGAGTTCCAGGAGGGTGGCCGAAATTGACATTTGATGCCACAGGTGCAGGTGACTGCCCTCCAGCCAGCCTGGGCTTTGCAAGACCTGGCTCGGTCGCTACCCTCTGAGCAGTTAAGCATCAGTCAAGGGTGACTGTCTCAAGGCTACCAGGAGCCATGAGGAACCTGCTTGGCTGTCTCCCTGCCACCCGGAGATATGGCTGTCTGCGACCCTTTCTGAAGACTTCAGCATAGGGCAGGGTAGCTGTTTTCCCACCAGCAGGAGCCTTGAAGAGCCGGGGTGCGTGACATCCCCCCAGACAGGGCATTGAGGAAACCGAGTAGACTGTCTTCCAGCCACCCCGAGACATGGGGTTCTGGCACCCGTCTGAGCAGCTGACCATTTGGCAACATAGCTATTTTTCTGCCCGAGACAGGGCCTTGAGGAAACAGGGTGTCAGTGTTCTGGGCACCCTGAGATATGGGGGTTCCGAGACCTGTCTGAGCAGTTAAGCATCAGGCAGGGTAATTGTTTTCCTACCAGGCGGAACCTTGAGGACCCCTGGATGTTTTCATCCTCCAACCAGGGCCTTGAAGACCTCGGGTGGCTGATATCCCCCAGACAGGGCCAGGAATAACCAGAGTGGGTGTTTCCCAGCCATCTGGAGATATAGGGGTTCTGGCACCTGTCTCAGCAGGTAAGCATCAGGCAGGGTAGCTGTTTTCCTGCCAGCGCCAGCCTCGAGGATCCCGGGTGTCATTCATCCCAATAGCTGGGGCCTTGTCAGTCACAGTCAACTTGCCCATGTCTGAGCAGTTACCCATCAGGCAGCAGAGGCTGTGTTCTTGCCACCAAGAGCCTTGAGAACCACGGCTGGCTTCTTCCTGCCTGTCAGAGCCTCGGGGGTCCCAAAGGCTAGCCGGCAATGCAGCAGTTACTCATGATGCATGGCTGGCTAGAATCCCAACAGCCGGGTGTTTTGGGGTTCAGGCCAGCAAGCAATGTCTAGGGGTTAAGCATCAGGTGTGGGGAGTGCCTGTCTTCCCACCAGCTACAGCCCTGAGGACACCGAGTGGCAGTCACTCCACCAGCTGAGGACTTCAAGACCCGTGGTCTCTGTCATCCCAACAGCCTGGGCCATGAGAACCTTACGTGGCTGTCATCCCATCAAGGGGACCTGGGGATTCCCAGTCAACCTGCCCTTGTCTGAGTAGTTAGTTAAGCATCAGGTGGAGGCAGCTGTCATCCTCCTGTCCAAGTCCTCGAGGACCCGGGGTGGCTCTCATGTCACCACCCAGGGCCTTGGGGTTCCGCAAGCGCTAGAACCCTTCTGAGCAGTGAAGCATCAGGCAGGTGTGGCTGTCTTCCTGCTAGCCGGAGTCTTGAGGACCTAGAGTGTTTCTCTGTATGCCTGATGGGGCCTTGGAGGTCCCAGATGGTGGCTGAATTTGAGAGTTTAAGCTCCAGGTGCATGTGGCTGTCTTCCAGCCAGCCTGGGCTTTGTAAGACCTGGCTTGGTAGCACCCCTCTGAGCAGTTAAGCATCAGTCAAGGGTGGCTGCCTCAAGACTCCCTGGAGCCTTGAGGACCCCTGGATATTCTCCTGCTCCAGCCAGGTCCTTGAAGACCCCGAGTGGCTGACATGCTGTCAGAACACGCCTAGGGAACCCTGGCTGGTGGCTGTCTTCCGGCCACCCGGAGACATGGGGGTTCTGGCACCTGTCTGAGCAGTTCAGCATCAGGCAGGGTAGCTGTTTTCCTGGCAGACGGAGCCGTGAGGACCCCTGGATGTTGTCATCCTCCAACCAGGGTCTTGAAGACCTCGAGTGGCTCACATTCCCCCAATAAGTGCGTCGAAGAACCCGGGTGAAGTCTTCAGGCCACCTTGACAAATGGGGCTTCTGGCACTTGTCTGAGCTGTTAAGTAACAGGCAGGGTAGTTTTTTCCCTGCGTGGCAGGGTTTTGAGGAACCCTGGAAGTTGTCATCCTCCAACCAGGGTCTTGAAGACCTCGGGTGGCTGACATCCTACCAGACAGGCCCTGGGAGAACCAGGATGGGTGTTTCCCAGCCACACGGAGAAATGGGGGATCCGGCACTTCTCTGAGCAGGTAAGCATCAGGCAGGGTAGCTGTTTTCCTGCCAGCCCTAGACTGGAGGATCCCGGGTGTCATCATCCCACCACCTGGGGCCTTGTGGGTCACAGTCTGCTTGCCCATATCTGAGCAGTTACCCATCAGGCAGCGGAGGCTGTCTTCTTGCCACCAAGAGCCTTGAGAACCACGGGTGGCCTCTTCCTGCCTTCCAGAGCCTCCGGGGTCCCAAAGGCTAACCTGCAATGCAGCATTTACTCATAATGCATGGATGGCTGGAATCCCACTAGCCGGGTTCTTCGGGGTTCAAGCCAACTAGCATCTGTCTAAGCAGTGTCTAGGGGTCAAGCCCCAGGTGGGGGTTGCCTGTCTTCCCACCAGCCACAGCCCTGAGGACCCCTAGTGGCCGTTATTCTACCTGCTGTGGCACTGACGAACCTGGGTGGCTGACATCCCAACAGCCGGGGCCATGAGGACCCTAAGTGGTTGTGATGGCAACAGCGGAGGCCTTGGTCTTCCCAGCCAGCCTGCCCTTGTCTGAGCAGTTAAGCATCAGGTGGAGGTGGCAGTCATCCTCCCGGCCAGGTCCTTGAGGACCCGCGGTGGCTGTCATCTCACCAACCAGGGCCTTGGGGTTTCATAAGCGCTAGAACCCTTCTGAACAGTTAAACATCTGGCAGGGGTGGCTGTTTTCCTGCTAGCTGGAGCCTTGAGGACCTAGAGAGTCTCTCTTTATCCCTGATGGGGCCTTGGAGGTCCCAGAGGGTGGTCGAATTTGAGAGTTTCATCCCCAGGTGCATGTGGCTGTCTTCCAGTCAGCCTGGGCTTTGCAAGACCTGACCGGGTAGCATCCCTATGTGCAGTTAAGCATCAGGCAAGGGTGGCTCTCTCAAGACTCCCTGGAGCCTTGAGGACCTCTGGATATTCTCCTGCTCCAGTCAGGTCCTTGAAGACCTCGAGTGGCGAACATGCTGCCAGACAGGGCTTCGCGAACCAGGGTTAGTGGCTGTCTTCTGGCCACCCGGAAACATGGGGGTTCTGGCACCTGTCTGAGCAGTTCAGCGTCAGGCTCGGTAGCTGTTTTTATTCTAGGTGGAGCCCTGAGGACCCCTGGATGTTGTCAACTTCCAACCAGGTCCTTGAAGACCTCGCGTGGCTGACATCACCCCAGAAAGGGCCTCGAAGAACTCGGGTGAAGTCTGCCGGCCACCTGGACAAATGGGGCTTCTGGCACTTTTCTGAGCTGTTAAGTAACAGGCTGGGTTCATGTTTACCTGCGCGGCTGAGCCTTGAAGACCCCTGGAAGTTGTTATCCTTCAACCAGGGCCTTAAAGACCTCGGGTGTCTGACATCCCACCAGACAGGCCCTGGGAGAACCAGGGTGGGTGTTTCCCAGCCACCGGGAAATATGTGGGTTCTGGCACCTGTCTAAGCAGGTAAGCATCAGGCAGGGTAGCTGTTTTCCTGCCAGCCCAGGCCTTGAGTATCCCGGGTGTCATTCATCCCACCAGCTGGGGCCTTGAGGGTCACTGTCAGCTCACCCGTGTCTGAGCAGTTACCCATCAGGCAGCAGAGGCTGTCTTCTTGCACCAAGAGCCTTGAGAACCATGGGTGGCCTCTTGCTGCCTGCAAGAGCCTCGGGGGTCCCAAAGACTAGCCAGCAACACAGTAGTTACACATGACCCATGGATGACTATAGTCCCACCAGTCGAAGTTTTCGGGGTTCAGGCCAGCTAATATCTGTCTGAACAGTGTCTAGGGGTTAAGCATCAGGTGGGGGGGGCTGTCTTCATACCAGCCACAGCCCTGAGGACACTGAGTGGCAGTCACTCCACCAGCTGAGGACTTCAAGACCCTTGGTGGCTGTCATCCCATCAGCCTGGGCCATGAGGACCCTAAGTAGCTGTCATTGCAACAGCAGAAGCCTTGGTGGTCCCAGGCAGCCTGCCCTTGTCTGACTAGTTAAGCATCAGGTGGAGGTGGCAGTCATCCTACCGGCCAGGTCCTGGAGGACCCTGTGTGGCTGTCATCTCACTACCCAGGGCCTTGGGGTTTCACAAGCGCTAGAACCCTTCTGAACAGTAAGCATCAGGCAGGGGTGGCTGTCTTCCTGTTAGCTGGAGCCTTGAGGACCTAGAGTGTCTCTCTTTATCCCTGATGGGGCCTTGGAGGTCCCAGAGGGTGGCCGAATTTGAGAGTTTCAACCCCAGGTGCATGTGGCTGTCTTCCAGTCAGCCTGGGCTTTGCAAGACCTGACCGGGTAGTATCCCTCTGAGCAGTTAAGCATCAGGCAAGGGTGGCTGCCTCAAGACTCCCTGGAGCCTTGAGGACCCCTGGATATTCTCCTGCTCCAGCCAGGTCCTTGAAGACCCCGAGTGGCTGACATGCTGTCAGAACAGGCCTCGGGAACCGGGGCAGATAGCTGTCTTCCAGCCACCCGGAGACATGGGGGTTCTGGCACCTGTCTGAGCAGTTCAGCGTCAGGCAGGGTAGCTGTTTTCCTGCCAGGAGGGGCCGTGAGGACCCCTGGATGTTGTCAACTTCCAACCAGGGCCTTGAAGACCTCGCGTGGCTAACATCACCCCAGAAAGGGCCACGAAGAACTCAGGTGAAGTCTTCCGGCCACCTGGACAAATGGGGCTTCTGGCACTTTTCTGAGCTGTTAAGTAACAGGCTGGTTCATGTTTATCTGAGTGGCTGAGCCTTGAAGACCCCTGGAAGTTGTTATCCTCCAACCAGGCCTTAAAGACCTCGGGTGGCTGACATCCCACCAGACAGGCCGTGGGAGAAACAGGGTGGGTGTTTCCCAGCCACCGGGAAATATGGGGGTTCTGGCACCTGTCTAAGCAGGTAAGCATCAGGCAGGTTAGCTGTTTTCCTGCCAGCCCAGGCCTTGAGAGTCCCCGGTGTCATTCATCACATCAGCCGGGGCCTTGTGGGTCACGGTCAGCTCGCCCATGTTGGAGCAATTAACCACTAGGCAGGGGAGGCTGTCTTCTTGCCACCAAGAGCCTTGAGAACCACGGGTGACCTCCTCCTGCCTTCCAGAGCCTCAGGGCTCCCAAAGGCTAGCCTGCAACGCAGCAGTTACTCATGATGCATGGATGGCTAGAATCCCACCAGCCAGATTATTCGGGGTTCAGACCAGCTGGCATCTGTGTGAGCAGTGTCTAGGGGTTTAGCCCCAGGTGGGGTAGACTGTCTTCCCACCAGCCACAGCCCTGAGGACCCCGAGTGGCAGTCACTCCAGCAGCTGTGACACTGACAAACCTGGGTGGCTGTCATCCCAACAGCCTGGGCCATGAGGACCCTGAGTGGCTGTCATCCCAACAAGGGGACCTTAGGGTTCCCAGTCAACTTGCCCTTGTCTGAGTAGTTAGTTAAGCATCAGGTGGAGGTGGCTGTCATCCTACTGCCCTAGTTCTTGAGGACCCTGAGTGGCTCTCATGTCACCAACCAGGCCTTAATGACCCAGGCCGGATCTCTTCCCACCAGCCAGGGTTTTGGGGTTCCCGAACGGCCAGCACCCGTCTGAGCAGTAAAGTATCAGGCAGGGTAGCTGTCTTCCTCCTAGCCAGAACCTTGAGTTACTGGGTTGGCTGTCTTCCCGCCACAAGCTGATATGTGGTTCCCTGCTCCTGTCTGAACATTAAGCATCAGGCAGGGTGGCTGTTTCCCTGTCAGCCGGTGCCTTGGTGGCCACAGTGAGCTGACCCCTGTCTGAGCAGTTACCCATCAGGCAGGGGAGGCTGTCTTCTTGCCAACCAATGACATGAGGGCCTTAGGTGCCCTCTTCTTACCTGCCAGATCCTCGGGAGGCCCAAAGGCTAGCCTGCAACGCAGGAGTTACACATGACACATGGATGGCTAAAATTTCACCATCCAGGTTCTTTGGGGTTCAGGCCAGCTAGCATCTGTCTGAACGGTGGCTAGGGGTTAAGCATCAGGTGGGGGTTGCCTGTCTTCCCACCAGCTACATTCCTGAGAACACCAAGTGTCAGTCACTCACCCAGCTGAGGACTTCAAGACCCTGGGTGGCTGTCATCCCAAAAGACAGACCCATGAGGACCCTAAGTAGCTGTCATCCCAACAGTGGAGGACTTGGTGTTCCTAGCCAGCTGGTCCTTGTCTGAGCAGTTAATCATCAGGTGGAGGTTGCAGTCATCCTACCGGCCAGGTCCTGGAGGACCCGGGGTAGCTCACTTCTCACCAGCCAGGGCCTTGGGGTTCCGGAACCACTAGAACCCTTCTGAGCAGTTAAGCATCAGGAAGGGGTGGTTGTCTTCCTGCTAGCCGTAGCCTGGAGGACCCCAGGTGTCTCTCTTTATGCCTGATGGGGCCGTGAGGTTCCAGAGAGTGGCGGAATTTGAGATTTGATGCCACAAGTGGAGGTGGCTATCTTCCAGCCAGCCTGTGCTCTGCAAGACCTGACCGGGTAGCACCCCTCTGAGCAGTTAAGCATCAGGCAAGCATGGCTGTCTCAAGACTCCATGGAGCTTTGAGGACCCCTGGATATTTTCATGCTCCAGCCAGGCCCTTGAAGACCCCGAGTGGCTGACATGCTGCCAAACAGGGCCTTGAGGACCCCAGGTGTCTCTCTTCCTGCCTAATGGGCCCTTGGGCGTCCAGGAGGGTGGCCGAGTCTGAAAGGTTAAAACTCAGGTTGGGGTGGCCGTCTTTCAGAAAAACTGGGCCTTGCAAGTTCCTGCCACCTAGCAACTGTCTGAGCTTTTATTCATCAGGCAGGTGTGGCTGTCTTCCCACTGGAAATAGCCATGAGGACCCTGCTTGGATGTCTCCTTGCCACCCGGAGATATGGGCGTCTGCGACCCTCTCTGAAGAGTTAAGCATAGGGCAGGGTAGCTGTATTCCCACCAGCC